>NW_015094507.1:3222337-3517629 GCF_001431845.1 Calidris pugnax
CTATAAGTGCAGGCTAGGGGGTGAGGTATTAGAAAGGAGCCCTGAGGAAAGGGGCTTGGTGGTTCTGGTGGGCGAGAAGCTGGACATGAGCAGGCAGTGGGCAGCTGCAGCCCAGAAGGCCAATCGCATCCTGGGCCGCATCAAAAGATGCGTTGCCAGCAGGTCCAGAGAGGGGATTCTGCCACTTTACTCTGCTCTGGTGAGACCTCACCTGGAGTATTGTGTGCAGGTCTGGAGCCCTCAATAGAAGAAGGACATGGACCTGATGGAGAGGGTCCAGAGGAGGGCCACAAGGATGATCAGGGGGATGGAGCACCTCTGCTACGAGGACAGGCTGAGGGAGCTGGGGTTGTTCAGCCTGGAGAAGAGGAGGCTCCGGGGAGACCTAATAGCGGCCTTCCAGTACCTGAAGGGAGCCTACAGGAAGGCTGGGGAGAACCTGTTTAGAAAGGCCTGCAGTGACAGGCAATGGCTTCAAGCTGGAGGGGAACAGATTTAGACTGGAGATTAGGAGAGGGTTCTTCACCGTGAGGGTGGTGGAGCACTGGAACAGGTTGCCCAGGGAGGTGGTTGAGGCCCCTTCCCTGGAGATATTCAAGGAGAGGCTCGACGAGGCCCTGGGCAACCTGGTCTAGTTGGGGGTGTCCCTGCTGACTGTGGGGAGGTCGGACTAGATGACCTTTGGAGGTCCCTTCCGACCTGGGCAATTCTATGACTCTATGATTCTATGATTTCCCACCTCCCCGAGGAGCTCCTCCGTCTCAGCATCCACACCGGGCACGCTGACTCCCCGCAGCAAAGCCAGCGAGGAAGAAACTGGGCAGAATCTCAGTAAAATGATCTCCCGTGGTGAGCGGGCAGAAGGCTTTCCTGGCCTCCTTGTGCAGACACAGCTTTGGTTCGGCGCAGGACAAATCCACGGTGCGGGATCCACAAAGGCAGCATCTCGTGGGTCCCCGTTCCAGAGACACAAACAGTCGCGGATGGAGAGGATGGAAAGATACACATCCAGGAGCCTTCTATTAATCTGTAAAGCACTCTGTGTGCAGAAATGATCTGTCTCGACCACTTTGAGGTCTGCCAGTGACAAAAGTGCATCCTTTCGTCGTTTCAGCAACTAATCCGGCTCCTCCAAACCCCCAGGGACATGCAGGCCTGCACCTTCTTGAAGAACTGGGTCAGTTCTGCCAGAAACAGCTCTCGGAAGCTCCCACGTTCCAGTGTTTCCCAGAGTGTTTGGTCTGTCACGCCACCGACATGTGCCGAGCGTAGGAGAACCCTGAGGAGAAGCCAGGAGCAAAGCCCGGCTGTGTGAGGGGCTGCACAAAGAGCAGCCTTTCCCCAGGGCTGAAGGAACGGGGTGACTTGATGCAGTGGTTACCACTGGCACAGGGATGTGTGGCCAGGAGGGCTTCTGCCAGCAGGGAGACAGGAACCCCACCACCCACCTCTCCCCTCTCCTCCTGGTGGCTGGAGGGGCCTCCTGGGGACAGCAGCAAGGCCAGGCACTCAACTGTGAGGTCATCTGACGTGTGAAGGAACTGTCTCTGATGTCACCCGTGCGCTTCTTGTCTGCCCACCGCAAAGGCAGAAGGACCCTGGGTCGATAACTGCGGCCCTCACTAAACACAGCCCAGAACTGGCACAACAAAAGCTGCAGGAACCATGAAAACAAACGCTTGTGCTGAACGCAATCAGGCTGGTGATTGCTGTCTGAGAAGGAAAGTGTGCCTGTGCTCCAAGAACGTGCACCAGCCCCATCGTCCCCTCACCATCTAACCGTGGCCCCAGATCAACGGGGTTTGTCACAGCAGGGTGGTGAAGAGTTGATAATAAGGGGGAGGAGGAGCAAAGAAAATCAAATCCCACTGAAAATGCATTCATTTCCTTCAGAAATTAAATCACAGTATTTGAACTCGTTACTTAAATCTCCATTTCCAGCCACAAAAACACTCAAAGAAAGAAGTTATCCAATAGTTGCTGTGTATTCAGGCCACCACAACAAAAATACGACAACAAAGAGGGGAAATGAGTGGGAAAGGAGCAACAAATCAGTTTCCTTCTCTGACAGCCTAACATGTCCAGGGCAGGACCTGCATGGGGGCTCCATCCAGCCTCCACACCTCTCACCTGACATTCCTGAGAGCAGGCTCACGGGGCTCAGTCTCCATCCAATTACAGACAGCTGATGGAAAACCGCTCCCACAGTCACGACGGGGCTGGGGTCTCGGTTAATACCCTGCTGACACGGTGCCTGTTTCCAAGGATCACGTTTCAAGGAGGATGCATGTCAATTGGAGGCACCCAGAGAATACGGCTGGGAAGGATCAGGGGTTTGGAAAACATGGTCTCTGAAGAAGGATTAATCACAGGGTGACTGGACTTGTTGTTTAAGGTCAGGAAGGGAAGGCAGAAGAGAGCTGTGTAAGGGTCTTCAAATATCTAAAAGGATGCTGCAAGAAGCAGACTTCTCCCCAGGTGCCATGTTGAGGGCAAGGAGGAATGGGCTCAAAATGAAGCAAAGGAAATGCACTTGAGGTGTTACAGAAGAAGGTCCCTTTGTATATTTCCTGTCTGCCAAATGATAATTTCATTTAAAGCTCTCTGTTTCGGGCATCGTGAGGTGCAAACCGTAGTCTCTTCTTCCCTCCTTCTTTTAACTCATGATACCACAGATCTCTTTCCAAATGCCTCTGAATTCTCCTTCCATAACACCTCAACTGCCATTTGTTGTGTTGTATGTCTTGTCTCGTGCTGTAGTGTGTTCTCCTGTAGGATCCTGTGGTTTGTTTGTATTCTGGATGACCTTTGGCTTTGTACTGTCTGTATAGTATGGTAGGGGAGATGTTGCTTTGTATTTCAGGGAGTGTCTGGATCACAGCTTCTGGATGGGAATGTGCATTTGGTATCATCTTTGATCTTTGGTATTGTATGTTTTGTTTCATATTGCATTGGGTTTTTTTCCTTGTGTGTATTGATGTATTGTATTTTATTTATTGTATTTTATCCATTGTATTTTTTTCGGTTTCTGTACATATCGATTTGGGTGGCATTTATTGTATTGTCTGTCTTTTATGTGGTATTGTAATCTGGTTTTGTATTTTAATATCTTTTTGACGAGAATGTCTTTCTCTCTTGTATCCTATTTCACATGGTGTTTCATGTATTGTATGGCTTGTGTTGTCCTGTGGAGCATTGTATCTGATCCTGTAAGAGGGTGCACTCTTTTCTAGCAGAGTCTAGGTCTTATTAGAGCACTTCAGCACGCTCCCCCTGAGGAGTTCATCACTGTGCCTGTCTGGAGGAGTGCATCAGTGCCTGGTTTTCTTTTGGAACTCTCTGTTCCAGGAATTTTTGGGGCTGCTCCAGCCTGAGGCTTTTTGGGAGGTCTCCAGCCTGGAGCTTTATTGAAGCATTTCACCTTTTTCATATTTTGAGTGCTTCATCCCATTTCTTTTTTGGAGGTCTCCACCTTGGTGTTTTGTAGAGCTGCTTTAGACTGAGGCTTCTTTGCAGCTCTTCCACCCTGGGACTTTTTGGCAGCTCTCCACCCGGGGGCTTTTTGGGAGCTTTCCACCGCAGAGCTTTTTTGGAGCCCTCCTCCATTACACTTTTTTGGAGCCCTCCTCCATTACACTTTTTTGGAGCCCTCCTCCATTACACTTTTTTGGAGCTCTCCACTCCTGGACATTTTCAGAGCACTTCACTGTCAGGCTTCTTCACAGCTCTTCACCATCTGGCTTTTTCAGAGCACTTCATCATCTGGCTTTATATTGGTGCTTCACTGTCTGTTTTTTTTAAGTACAGTTTTACCCTTGTGGGGTTTTTTTGGTAGATTCACCATCTGGCTCTCTTGGGCAGCTTCACCACCTACCGTTGTTTGGGCTGCATCACCGTGCAACTCTGGATGAGTTCATCCCACCTTGCCCTGGAGGAGTGTTGTACTGTCCTAGTGGTGTGTTTTGTTACCCAGATGAGTACAGTTTATAACAGGAGAAAGACCAACTTGATGGTCTCTGAGAGGTCTCTTTCGTTCTGCGTTTGTGATTCATGAACAGATGATGTTTTTGTCCCTACAGGAAAAAGAGCTGTGGAGAAAGCTGGTGACAAAGACAATGCTGATGAACCAAATGAATACGACCTTAACAACAGCTTGATAGGTGATGAGGAAGAGGAGTGTGAGCCTACTGATGAAGACTCTGACTGGGAACCAAGTTCAGAAGAGAAGGATAATGAAGATACTGAAATACTTTTGCAAGGAGCACATGAATTTCTTAAGACCAAAAAGGAGCTGAGGGGAACACCAGTATGAAGGTCTGATCTGTTTGTGTTAAAAAATGGATACACAAAGAGAGGAATTTCTTTGAAAAATGTTTTTTCCTCAGTGATGTAGGCACTACAGGAAGATTGTAATGGGGGCGAGGGAGTTCAACAATGCCTGTCTTGTCTATATGTATTATTTTGGTGGTTTTTTGTTTGTTGCCTTAAGTAGTGGAGCCAGAGGGTGGAGCTCTGGGATTATATTCTGTGGCAACTGAAGTAGGACTTTTTAAGGAGAGAATTCTCTCAGTGTTATGGTTTGAGAAAACCCATAACGATTTATTGTCATTTAGACAATTATTCTATCACCCCATCACCTCTCCCCACTGGGAAAGGGGAATTGTGGAACACAAAGAAATATGAGGGTTGAAATATAAATGGATTTAATAGACTAAGACTAAATAATTAACAATAGTAATAAAGAGCCAGTATTAATCCTGATACTGATATAAGATGTACAAGTATTATACTCAGCCCATTCTCTCAGCAGGAAGCCGTGCGCTCCCAGCAGGGACAGCAAATGGCGGACACTGCCAGAGCAACGGCTTCAGGATGAGGGGAAGGCCTCAGGGGTCTGGCACCAGGACAAGGAGTTGTCTGGACCCGCCGCCATCAAGGGAGAGAAAGCTACGCAGCAAACTTTTCTAATTTATATTGAATGGGACATTCATGGTATGAAATAATCCTGTTGGCCAGCCTGGGCCAAATGCCCAGGCCTTGCTCCTCCTCAGCCCCCCACCTGGCAAGGCTCGAAAACACTAAGACCTTGAATCCCACAGAGCCTGGCTGGCTATGAAGTAGATATTTTCATGAAATCAGGCACTTAAGAGTCTTCTAAAAGTGCAGTTTCCCCCAGTATTAGAAGAAAAGTTAGTCCTGTGTCACTCAACCCAGAACACTTAAGTACTTCTTTTCCAGCACCTTTGGTGTCTCCTAGTTTGAACTACACTTTTAAAGGTTATTATTGCTTCATCTTCCAGTGCTTGGAATAAATATTGGCATTAGGGAAGTCTATAGGGTTTTGTTTTTATTACAGTAGTACTTCTTTCCATGCCTGTACATCACTGGAATTGTGTTCAGGTCACAAGAAGGCTGAAATGACTGTATTTTTGCGACATTAAATGTGTAACAGACTGTGGGAAAAACTGCATCTCTCTGATTTCTAAAGACTTTGTTGGAAGATCTTGCCTTCAGGGTGTTCACAGCTTTCCTAAGTTTTCTAGAAAGAAATATAGTCTGCCTTGAGTTAAAACATTTTAGTATGTTTGTGGGCAGATGCCTGGAGCCATGTGAATTTGGCACTTTTTGTGGACACAGTCTTGAGACTCTGGTGTGGCTCTGACTTGCCTGTGACCATCTGCCCAGTCGTGGTGGAAAAGGGGCTTTTCAGTTGGTGGCACCTTGCTCTCTGCAGCTGCCCTCCAGGGCTCCGGCCAGCGTGTGTTCCGCAGCTCGGCCCCAGCATGAAGAGCGATGATGCTCAGAAGCAGCAGACCTTTGGAGCTGCCCCTCCTGCTTATGGGGGCTGCTGCACAGAGTCTTGGGCCAGAAGGACTTTCTTGACTCTGCTGTCAACAGCCTGTCCCGTTGCCCACTTGCATTTATTGTGGGTGAAGCCAATGGGGGTGCAGGGGCGCGTGTATGAAAATAAATGGGCTGAAATCCAGGAGATCAGAGGAAAGGAGGAAAGGAACCTGGAGAAGTGATGTGGAATTCAACTCCTGCAGAAGACTGATGGTCAGGTTGGCATTTCAGTACAAAATAGGAATGAAGTTGTAGCCTTCAAGATCTCATAGTGCCCCTGTGATCCCCTTAAAGACTGCATACGGTAACTTCCTGCCTTTTTAATATGGTTTTGCAATCTTGCAGCTTTTAATCTTTTCTTTTTGAATATATGTATATCCATGCTTGAAGAGGCTGAATTACATCAGAGGCAAAAAGTCTACTGTTTAGACCTGCACTTGGACAGTGTAATGTTCTTGCCAGGTCTTCAGAAAATTGGTTAAATTAAAATGGACATTGCTGCAAACTGGCATTGGACTGTATAATCTTTTGCCAATTGTGTCACAAGTTTCTCTCAAAAATTGTACATATTGAAAAGAAAAACATCATGATGGGCAACTGCTCTGCCTTTAGAGAATACCAACATCTGTTGGCCAATGGCATACTGTTTGCCAAAGTCACTTCATACAGAAGGAGTCCAATTGGTGTTTTTCGCAGAGTCTGATTATTTCTGTGACCGTCACCTTCCTCAAGCAGAAATGCTCTCTTCCTGCAGTGGTATGTGGTGAATGGCTCTTCTGGCTGCTCTCAGGACCCTTTACTGTGTAAGCAGATATAGCTTTTTATCACTGGGAGCTCCCAGTCAGATACATAATCACAAAAGCAAACTGAGAAGTAATTCTGGGGTTTGCACGATAGATCAAGTGTTCTTACCGATGCACCAGGGCTGAAAAAGTGAAGTGTGATCAAAGCAGCACACTGGAAAAGTCAAAGCCATCATCAAGCTGCTCTATACTGGTAAACTCAAGTTTTCTCTGTTTAGGTGCATTTTTCTGTTCTTGAATTCTTTCCTTAACAGCAGGATATATTTTTATTCTTCTGGAGGGATGAACTTGAAACTCCAGGATATTTGACTATTGATTGAAACTACTCCATTTGAGGTTGAGATGAGACCACTTGGGATGTTTCCCAGACCCTCCAATGTTGAGTTGCCCAGTGTTTTTCCAGTGAGCTGGGAAATACACCACAACTCGTGGGCTGAGTCTAGGGATGGTCCTGTGGTTGGGCTCACTGTGGCTAGAGTTTACTCTGTAAATCTATGGTGCTGCCTCGGGAGGAATCTCAGTGTGATCTGGATCTCAAAACCAACATGAAGTCAAGGTCTGTCATCCAATGTTCTAACGCTTGGTTGTTCATATGAAATGTGACAAACTGAAACTGTAGCTTGACACTATTAAGGTTGTTGTGAGACCTCAGAAGTCAGCCAGAGGTTTGACTTGCCAGTCTGAGATGCAAGACAGTAACTTGTAAGAAATGAAACAGAAGCCTACATCAATTTAATGAAATTGTTCCTTTCTCTGAAAGAACTCTTGAAGTAGAGTGTGAAATACAACCCGGGCATTGACTTCATCTCTCTTCTCCTCCCTGTACTGCTGCCTCAGCATTCAAATTTTGAAAAAATAATTTATTCTCTGCAGACATAATGAGGCAAAACCTAAAGCGTAGTACAGAAAGGCTGTGACTGAATATTGGGAAAGAATCTGAGTCATGCCAGCAGAAGCTGCTCCCTCCGTGGAGCCAGCTGACTTGTCTGTAGTGTTTATAAATCCTTCCTGGACAGGAGCTGTCGTGCTCCAGGCTGTCATCGGGTTACGTCTCAGCTGGAGGACACTGCTTAGTGATGGACCATCCCGTGATAAAAGAAAAAGGGTGTGGGTGGGTGGAGAAGTAACAGGGAAAAAGGAGGCAAACAGTGCTGCTTCCTCCCCAGCAAGCCACCTGAAACCAAACCAAAAGCCACTGCAATTGCTTGTAAGAAGGAAAAGGTAAAATGGTTATAATTAAGCCCAGGAGAGAGAAGCGGGGGAAATGACATAGAACCTAACATTAACAAGAAATTGGTGAGTGATGTTGCTATGAATGTGGCTATTTAAATGGTATGGGCTGTTACTTCAGACTGAGACTAATAAATGTACACATCCCTTTGTAACATGCAGAACCCTGTCTGGCATGTCCTGCCAAGGTGCTCATTGTCCTTGCAACTCTTCTAGCAAGTCCTAGTGACGGTTGTTTTTCAGATGGGTTTGATACCACCTGGGCTCAGGCACAGGCTGGAGGATCCTTCTCTTTCTGATCACAGTTTATAAAATAAGGTGGGGAGGTCCCTGAAATGGAGACTATCCCCCTCACATAATCTTCTTATTAAAAGCATTTGCTCAATTTTTCTGATTTTGGTGCTTCCCTCTGTAAGGGAAAATTTTCCCACTGTTCCTTTCTTGCACTTGATGCCCCCAGCCTCTCTGTGTCCCTTGGATTCAGGGCAGGCATTTATTCCTTTCCTCCCAGCAGAGCTCTCCCCATTTCCTGCTGCTCCAAAACAGCCTAGAGCAAAAGCATTTTCCAAGAATGTTTTCATTAATGAAGAACAAAAGTTGGAGGTTTCCTTGACAGACTTGAGAGGTGGGCCTGTGCGAACCTCTTAAAGTTCAAGTGCAAGGTCTGAGGGCAAGTGTGGTTTGGGGCAAAACTCAAGTACAAATCCAGGTTGGGCAGAGAATGGATGGAGGGCAGCCCTGAGGAGAAGGACTTGGGGGTGTCGGTGGGTGAGAACTTCTTTGGTGTGAGGGTGGTGAGAGCCTGGCCCAGGTTGCCCAGAGAAGCTGTGGCTGCCCCGTATCTGGAAGGGTTTGAGGCCAGGTTGGAGGGGGCTTGGAGCAACCTGCTCTGGTGGGAGGTTGTTGCATTTAGTGAGACCACTTCTTGCCGTGTCTATAGTCCCAACACCGGGTACACGAGCAGCCTGTCTGCTGTAGGTCCACCTGCTTTTAAAAACAGCAGTCAGGTGCACTAGTAGTATGGTTTATTTTATGCAACATATGCAGATTCTTTAAGATTGCCAGTGATAAATGCACTAAGCTGCAGAACAGCTGTGTAGCTTTAAAGATACGATTGTATCTTCACAATTGTAAAGATTGTATTTCCCAGGTGAGCACTCAGTGTGGCCGAAGGAGCAAATCTTACCAAAAAGGCATATCCCTTTTTGAGGGGGCAGGTGAGGAGGACTATCCCATTGATCTTGGGTCAATGATCTTGGGTCCCGACAATTTGGCACTGGATTCTTGTCCCTCTGTTAGGTGTGAAATCAGGGTAATATTTATACCCCTGTTGTGCAGAGTGGGCGGGTGGGACTGTGGTCAAGGCATCCTTCTTTATGGTTGCACTGCCAGTAATTGCACAAAATGTTTTTTTTTTTTGTGAAGAGCAGAACCACAGAATCACATGGGGTTGGAAAGAACCTCTGGAGATCATCTAGTCCAACCCCCAAAGAAGAAAGAATGGGACCATGTGGCCTTCACTTCATGTCTCGCTCCTCCCTGGTGCCATGGCGACACAAACCACAGGATCTTCACCCAGTTTCTGTGTCTGTTCTGGGCACCAGGAAGGTTTCAGCAATACTGAGCCTTGCTACTGTTTGTGCTTCCAACAGAGGTGTCCCTGCCCATCACAGCAGGGCTGGAACTAGATGATCTTTAAGGTCCCTTCCGACCCACACTGTTGTGTGATGCTCTGAACAAGGCCGTCCTACCTCCTGCTCCAGACCATGCATGAAACCTTGTGGATGAGAGCAGCTGCGGAAGGGCAAGCTCCGTGTGTAGGTCCAGGCTGAAATGGGTCACTGCCCCACAGCAACCTGTGTTGCCACATCGCTCCTTTTATTGGCCTGATGTTTCACGTCTCTGGCCTTAGCTTCCAGAGTTGGGTGGTTTTACTGGTTATCCAAGTGAGCACGTAAAAAAGAAGCAAACATTCCATATTATGGAGAGGGGAATGACTCACTCCCATGGACTCCAGCGTAAAAGAGAATAATAGGAAAAAAGGAAGCCAAATGGCCTGGGAAATCTCATTATTTCAGGTTTTCTTTGTTACCTTGGCAGATCCAATCTCCTTCTGAGATGACGGGAAGCGGTTCGCCCTGCAGTTCAGCTGCCCTTGTCTCGGGATGAGTCTCCATCCATGAGACGTTCCTCAGCCCCGCTGTTTGCTGGTGGCACGTCCCAGCTTGCCCTGGCCGCCAGCTGCCCTGGTGCCCGCCGCTGTGGCCAGCTCATGTTGGGTGGGGGACAAGGTGACTTGCTGTGCAAATAAAGGGGATGAGAGGCTGCCCAACTGGGTGGGTACGGCTCTTCCCCATTGTCCTCAGGCGTAAGCCAGTGCCACCCACCTCCACCCAGGGACTTGCCCTGCACGCTCAGCTCCTGTAGAGACAGCTCTGCTCCCGGTGCCCCAGGGCTGCTCTCATCCCCTGGAAACCTGCCCGTGTGGTGCCCATCGGCCACCCAGTGACCCCCAGTCACGGGGCTCGGCCACACCTGTGCCATTCACAACTGTCTTCACCTGCCAGCGGGAAGGAGGAAGAGCAGGAAGAAGGGGAGGGAAGGAGGAGGAAGAGAGAGGGAGGGAGGGAAGGAAGGAGGCTGCATTTAGCACCTACCCCTGGGCAGCTAGAGCCAGACGGCTGACGGCCACCGCAGGAGAGACTCACAATGTCCTCAGCAACTTCCTCTGCCTCTTTGCCCAGCGGCCTGAGTGTCCTGACGACTTTCCCAGATGTGCTCTTCATTCCTGAAATCGTGAGTGCCGGCTTGTCCCCAGGGAGGGCAGGGGCTGGGGCATCCCGCGGGCTTCCTGCGGCAGGTGTCGGAGGGATGGGGCCTGACACAAAGCGTGTGGAGCATCAGAGTGGATATCAGGAAATTCTTTTTACCCTGGAAAGGGTTATTAAGGCTTGGAATGGGCTGCCCAGGGAAGTGGTTGAGGCACCATCCCTGGAAGTTTTCAACAGACAGGTTGACACAGTGCTTAGAGACACGGTGTAGTAATGTGTGGGGTTTTTCTGGTATGGTTTTCTTTTGTGTGTTTTGTTTTTTTTTTTTTTTTATCAGAGTTAGGTTGATGGTTGGACTAGATGATCTTAAAGGTCCCTTCCAACCTAGACGATTCTATGTGGCTGAGGAACCACACCAGATGCCCGAGCCATAGGGGTTTGGGGGCAGCCCCTGAAGCCCAGTGTCACCCTCAAAGCCAGGATCAGGGGGGTTCTGGAGTGCTCCTTTAGTCCCCAGTGGGATTTCCATGGTGCCTCTGAAAACCTTTTGTAGTTTCCTGCTTAACAAAGCTGGAGGGGTTGCTGGTGGGTTTAAACTAGGTTGCCGAATTGAGCCAATTAATTAACTGGAAGATGATTTTAGCAGCTGATACAGGCAGAGGATAAACTGCTTGCCTGAAGTAGGGGGCAAGGGCTGGCTGTTTGCAGCAGCAGAGCTTCAGCTGGAGGTGCCAAGTGTGGGACCTGGGTGTGTGGCCAACGGTGGGTGAGCCAAGGGTGAACAAACACCTCGTAACTTCTTCCTATAGTTTAATTTCATTGAGCAGGAGGAGATTATAATCTTAATAGATTTGGCATACAGCAAAGGAGTTGCTGTGAGCACTGACTGAAAATGGAAAGTTTCAACTAAAACATTTTTCCTGTGTCCTCTGTCCCTGTCCGTGAATCCTGCTCTCCTTGAACAGTTTGAGAGGCTTTTTCCAAAGCCTGAGTACTTTCATCCAGCCTTGAGGGGTTTGGCTGAGTGCTGGAGGAGGGCACTCAGATTATTTCATGCTTAAAACTTTGCCATCCGGGACCAAATCCTTCCCTGTCACCCAACTCAGTCCACCCTCCTGGGATTTACAGTATTTACTTCGTTCTCCCCGTGATGTAGTCCCAAAGTGGAGTTGTTGATTCCAGTTTCTGAAGTACATCAGTGCCAGCAGTCAAGCAAAGAGGAACTGGGTTAAAGCAGGAATTGCCGATGCGCGGGGAGAGCCTTTGCTTCGGCTCCTCCAAATACCCTCTGGGGACTTGGTCCCTGTGCCCAGGTGTCCGAGAGCGAGGCCCAGGTTTCCTGCAGGTGCACAGAGGGTGGCAAAGTCCCTGTGAAGGTTCTGGCAGGGTAACGCTTGCCAGCCATCCTTGTTGCATTAACCCTGGTGCCCAGTGTGCGTAGGGTACCGGTGCTGGTACCGACCCGCGCCTTAAACTGTAATCGCTGCCTCCAGCGAATTTGGCAAGGCAGCTTGCTTAATGAGACAAAAATAAGCAGCCTGTCCTTGGGTTTGGGTAAGATCTGGAAATGCACATCCTAAAGGCTCAGGAACCATCGGGGCTGAGGAAGGAGGAATGCTGCAGAACCGGATCGCTCCATCTCGGGAGGTGTGGGGCTGAGGTGGTGCTGCTGTATTCTCTCCCTGTGTACAAAGGAGGTGGCTGCCTTGAATCACAGCATTCAGAAGGATAAAGAGTTTCTCAATCCTTAGTGTAATCTGAGGTTTTCTGCAGCGGGTTAACATGGTAACAAAAAAAACGACGACAAAAAAAAATTTGGCATTTCAAATGCTAAGGCAGTTGCGAAAATGCCAGCAGGTCCTTCCTGGGGCTCAGATGATTGCCACATCTGATGTGCTGATTAAGAACTACCGTTTGTATTCTGTAAGGCTGGGTTTAATTCTTGTAATCTGTTTTATTTGAAGAGCTTTCGGCACAAATGGGTAGCCAGGCCTATGCAGAAAAGGTGAAACAAGCTGAAAACAGATACTTTTGCTTTGTTAAAGGCTATTTAAAAGATAATCTTTTCTGAGACTGCTGTCCCCAACCTGCTGGGGGTTTTTATTGAAAGACTCTTGAACCCTTCCTCATTTTTATGAGTCTGCTAAACAGTAACACTGTAGAACCAGAGTCGGTAAACAAACTATGTCAAACATACTGGCCTGAATGAGAAATCACATCCTGAGAAAAGAGAAACGGGGAGTGGTAAGAAACGAGAAGTAATACTTCTTCCCCCAACCCCGTCTCTCACCCCAGCTGTGATGGATTTTCATGGAGCAACCACAAAGTTTTCTCCAGGATCTTTAGCTGCAACGCAGTCATGGTGTCACCACAGGAGTTATTACAGGGACTGGATTAGGGTTTGAATGTCAGTCTTTGGTTGTTACAAGAGGCACCACAACAGCAGGACTTTGGAAGACATATTTTCACTCAGATATTTGCAAGGTCTCAGGCACCATCATTCATTAATGTTTCAGTTTGTGTAACAGAACCAGTGAACTTTCCTACAGCTGTGGGGTAACACAAATGATGTGACACTTTTTGAGTATCATAAATCAGAGACTTTTTTTTTTTTTTCCACTTGCAAAATGCCTCCAAGGAAATGGAAGTGCCGTGATTTGTATGAGTTGGCACTTGGATGCTGGCAAAGGCTGGCCTGGGCTACACTGGCGATCAGAATGACCTTAAAGTCAGTGAGGCTCTCCTACCTCTGGAGACCTGCCTGCAAAATCAAGACCAACCAGCGATGGGGGACAGGTCCCTGCAGCAGCACTGATCTCCACACGGTGTGGGTTCAGCTGAGGAGCTCCTCATCGTAGGATGCTGAGAAACTTTGCTCCGGTTCAAGAAACAGCTGGGCTGATTTGTAGCAGAGAAAAACTACTGAGTGCTTTTTAGTGCAAAGACACCACTTGCAGCTGGGACACTTCACAGCAGTGGACATCGTGCTCTCATCATCTTGGGTAGGAATCTGCTCGTGGAGAAAGGATGGAGTCTCAATATAGCTGTCCTTTTGTTCCTCACTCCACCAGAAAACCCACAGCAAACTCCTGAGGCTGAGAAGGATGAGGTCCCAACTGCTGCCTGACCATGGTGCCGGCATAGCCAATGAAGGATGATCTGAACCGCTGGAGCAGCAATACAGGTCCCCCTTCTCAGGAGGAGCTGGGAGCCTCAACCTTATTTGCCTTCCTCAGAGAGTAAAACTGGCCCTACCACCCCTCTGCAGCCTCTTCTCTCTCCTTTCAGGGAGACATTTGCACGTGGCCTTCATTAGGGCCACGGCTGGGGCCTTCATGGGGCCACATGGCTGTGCTGTCCATGCAGGTGGAGCTGGGTCTGACCCTACTCTTTTCAGGGATCTCGAGCTCTGGGTGTGAAGCAAACAGGCCCTTCTGAAATAAGCCTCCCTCTTCATCGAAACCAGCCTTCCGAAGTGCCCCAACCGGCCTCCCGAGCAGGTGAATGGCGGTGACACCAGGAAGCAAGGCTACAGCTGGGCTTGTTCAGGTCAAGGTCGTGGGCAGATGCTCCCAGCTAAACACCCAGTGGAGGCTGAGAAGAACTCGCAGGCATCCCTGGGCTGTTGCCATCTGCAGTGCTAGTGCCAGAGGCGCGGGTGGCTGGTGGCTCTGCTCTGGACAAGCCCATCTCCTCCATGCTCACCTTTTCCCCCACTTTTGCTTGCAGATCTTTGGGGGCCTTGTCTGGATCCTGGTGGCGTCCTCGAAGGTCCCGGCACCCATACTGCAAGGCTGGGTGATGTTTGTCTCTGTGTTCTGCTTCGTCATGTCCACCGGCCTCCTGTGCCTCTACATCTGCGGGGCGCACGGGGGCAGCAGCTCCTGGGTCGCCTTGGTAAGTGGATGTGATGAACCTCAGGGCCTCTCCCCCTCCCTGGTGTCACTGGTGGACAACCATGGTAGACAACAAACCCCAAATTCCAGGGGTTTGCTTGTGTGGGTTCCTTCTTTTTTTTTTTTTTTTTTTTTTGCTTCCTAAATAACACAACATATATCCAGCTAAGTATGTGCAAACGAAGTATGCTTTCTTCAATTTAGCAACTATAGCAGCTCAAGAAACTAGGGAATAGTCTTGGGCGGGGTTTTTTTTTTTGGTTCTTTTTTTTTTTTTTTTTTTTTTTAAATTTTTTTTTTTCCCTTCGCCATGTGCTTCTTGCTTGGAAATGACTGTGTGATCCTCCTCCCTTAGGATGCCATCTGCCAGGTGACAGCGGCTCTGTTCTACCTCAGCGCTTCCGTGCTGGAAGCCTTCTTCACCTATAGCATCGGCTTGTTTTCTGCCAGCCCTCTGGTGATGACCATCTACCAGGAGAACATTGCTGCTGTGGTGAGTGCCTGGCGAGGGAGGTGAGGGCGGGGGACAACCGTGGAGGGGCCACAAGGGCAAATCTGCACCAGGAGAGGGGAGAGAAACCGGTCCCAGTCCTACTACGCATGAACGTCTACAAACATGCAAGAGTCAATAGAGATATAACGTATCACAAGGTGTTTGCTGAGTGTGGGAACTTCTAACATCTAATAAAAATTTAACTGGCTGATGTGTTTTTCCGTTGTAGGTATTTGCATTCTTGGCTACCCTGATGTACGTGATCCATAAGGTGTACTCGCTCCTGCGATGGAAATCATCCTAAGAGCCTCCTCCCCTCCCAAGTGTGTCTTGTGGTCACCCCATGAATGCAAAAATTGTGCGACGACTGCGGTTTCCAGGCTGGGTTTGGGTTTTGATTTTTGATGTATATACTATAAACAAGCAGCTTTTTATGTGGGACCATGGCAACGAAGACAAAGGGTCTGCCAGAGAAGGCAATATCCTGGTGCAATCTGTTTCCCTTCCGTCTCTTCTGGGTTGGGTACAGTTTGATGCTGGTAAAATTGGGGCCCAAATAGAAAAATATCCAGTTTTAAAAAGATAAAAATAAAAATGTAGATGGATTCAAAGTGCTAAAATCTCCCTGAACCACACCTTTATGCCCCCAGGGTTGTTACTGCTGGTGGGGGAAGCCTGGACAACCAGCACTAACAAACAGGAGTATGAAACCTGGTCATGTTAATTGCTGCCCATCCATGTGAGCCTGTTTTCCTCCCTAAACCTGCTGTGCCAAAAGAACATTTTCATGCAGTTTCCGGAAAGGCCATCTATGACTTGTGATGAGAAACGGGGGTGATATTTAACTTGCCTCAGGGCAACAGGAGTTATGGCAACCCCTGAAAGGCATTGATGAATTATGAGGCGTGAGCATAATGCCAGCAATTAATTACCGCTGCCTTATAATCACCCCCTGCAAAATACCACTGGGAAGGTGCAGGGCAGACTGTAGGAGGGTTGTAGGGATGACTGGAATAAGAGCCAAACAACTCTTTGGTGCCTGGCTGCTCTCGCACACCCCAGCACTACGTTGCTAAGAGAGATGGGTTTGCTGTGATTTTGCAAACAGACAAGAGTCGTTTCTGCCATTTTTCTCTTTGCTGTGCAGCCCTGGGGGCACTGCCCTGGGCCACGGCGATGCCTGAGGAGGAGGCACAGGCTTGGGCAGGAATTCAGAGGGCTGTTCTGGGAAGGGGAGCCTGTGCCCAGGCCAGGGGCTAAACTAACTCGGGTTAATCTCAGTGACAATGTTCACCTGAATGCTTAAATTACTCCAGAGCGTTTACTTGAGCGAGCGTGCTGGTCTGGGCTGGGATGGAGTTAACTTTCTCCACAGTAGTGAGTATGGGGCACTGCTTTGGATTTGTGCTGGAAATTCAGAGATGTTTTCGTTATCCCCGAGTAGTGCTCTTGCGGAGCCAAGGCCTCTTCTGCTCCTCACCCCACCAGTGAGGGCTGGGGGTGCACAAGGAGCCGGGAGGGGACACAGCCAACCCACGAGATGTTCCATACCCTACAATGTCATGCTCAGCAACAAAAGCTGGGGGAAGAAGGAGTGACGTATGGAGTTGTGGCATCTGTCTTCCCAAGTAACCATTAGGTGTGATGGAGCCCTGCTTCCCTGGGGGTGGACAACCACCTCCCTGCGATGGGAAGTGGTGAACGAATCCCTTGTTTTGCTTTGCTTCTGTGTGTGGCCTTTGCTTTACCTATTAAACTGTCTTTATCAGCCCACGAGTTTTCTCACTTTTACCCTTCCAATTCTCTCTCCCCCATCCCCCCGGGGGCAGCGAGCGAGGGGCTGCGTGGTGCCGTGGTGCTTAGTGGCTGGGCTGCGACAGTGAGTTAATTCAAATGGGGTTTAGACCCAAGAAAGGGTATTTTCATGTTGGAGATGCCTGACTGTAACAAACAGTGGTACCCAATTAGCCTTCTAGCTTGAGGGGCAAAAAATGCTTCCATTTCAAGTCTGAAGTTCCTGGACAATAGCAAGGACTGGAGAATGGAAAGGAAATAAAAATTGACTTGGAGGCATCTCTGTTGCTTTTTGCCTTTGACCATGGGTTTGGGTTGAAGCTTCGTAACTGCAATGTCAGGAAACCATTTTATTTTTTTTCTTTTTTTTTTTTTTTTTTTTTTTCCCTTGCTGAAAAACCAGCCTGACCTGTTTTGCTTGTGTTATTGTGGGACAAAAGCAAGCTGATATTGCAACAGAGGTGGGAAAAAAAACCACTTTTCAGAGCAGGGAGGGAACTCACAGGAGCTCTGGACAATGGCACTTGGTTCTGAAGGTTTAACGTGCACCTGTCAAAACTGGTTTCAGCATCACGTCATCATGGGAGGTGTGTGTGGGGCGGGGGGGAGGGGGGGCTGGTGCCCAGATTTGCTTCTATTGATGCCTGTGAATATAATATTAAAACACAAAGACACCTTTCTGTTTGGGTGTCTTTACAAGGGCAGACGTTTGTGGTCCTGCCCTGGGATGCGATTGCTCTGTCCCCCCTCCTGCGTGGCCAGCCCCTCTGCGCCCAGCAGCACCATCTGCCCCCTCATCCCTGTCCCTTGTGGAAACCACGTTTGCAGCCCATGTCTTGGCAGGGTTCCCGTGTCTCTTCCCCAGTTCTTTCCGCATTGCTTTGCCCTTTCATTCTCCCTTCCCTGCCACACACCAGTTTACACCAGTCTGCACCAGTTCGCCTCCTCATCTCCTTTTCTGCTGGCTCCTCCCGGGTTGCTGAGATACCTTCCCCCCCAACCCCCCCAGCATGAGCCTAACCTCGCTGTAAACCGTCCCTGGAAAAACCCAGCTGGGTGCTGCTGCCACGGGAGAGCCCATCAGCCCCACCGTGGCCAGGGAGGGGGCTGAGAGGAGGTTGTGGCCATTGCCCCATGGCCCCAGCGTAACCTGGACCAAGGCAGGGTGAAGAGCATCCACATGAAGTGCTGCAAAGCTGTGCCAGCCCTTGGACACCCTCCCAGCGTGGCCCCAACATCGACCCCCCTGCAGCTGAGGAGCTGCAGGTGAATGAGCCCCCATTCGGCACCGGGCTGCTGTGCCCCAGCATGGGACAGTGACACCCCGAGCTGTGGCTTGGTCCCACCAAGCTGCTGAACAGCACCTCGGTCCCACCAGGCTGCTGAACGGCACCTCTGGGGTGCCAGGCGAGCTGGGGCGATAGGCATGGTCCCTGCACGGTGGAAAGATGAGAAACAGAAAATGCATCGAGCACCCTGAGGTCTCCATGGTCCAGCGTGCCCAGCCCTCCCATCACCCCAATGCAGCCATGGAGACCCACCTGCCCTGGAAGCTGGGCAGCCCAAGGCTGCTGCCTGGAAAATGGCAGGCTTGAAGGGAGAGATGCTGCATGGAACTCTGAGAACCTCACAGGACCTACAGACCATCTACCCTATGTGCAGCAGTTCTTGCCCCTACAGAAAGCCCTAAGGATAGCACTGGCCTGAGAATTTGCTGTTACCCCACTGGAACGTCCCTCTCCCATGGAGAGAGCGACTCATCTGGGGTTAATTGCCTATTGCCCTGGCTCCTCAGAAGGTGGGACAGCTGGCTTTGCCCGGTGCTGCTTGCAGAGGGTCTGCCCTCCAGGTCTGTTGACCCCAAGGCACGGGTCGTCCCTGCCCACGGAGCTGCTCCCAGGTCTGCTCCATCCCAGGCTCTGCATTTGCTCAGACATTTCCAGATCCCCCCAGACTGTCACCTCATCTCCAGCAGCATCCTCTTCAGGCCATTTCATTCATCCTCCCCACCCCTGGGATCCCCTTGCAGATGTAGCAGCCCATTTAAAAAGCCACAAATGAGCCCTTTTTTTCTGAGCACTTAGTCCCATCACACTGCTAAAACCCACAGCCACCACCAGATTTCAACTGATGGTGTAACTGGAGTTTCCATCTCCAGCTTCCTCGGCTAAACTCAGTCTGCAGGCATCTACTCCAGAGAGCAGGCAATTAGACTTTAGTTAAAACCATCCCCTTGAAGGCAGGAAAAACCTCAGCTCCTGTGATAGAAACAAGATGACAGATGTATCATTCACTGACCAGGCCCAGATTGTAATCTCGCTTGCTCTTGCTTAATTAAATACCTTCTTAACAGCCATGTTTGCTGTTCCCCAAGTACTTGTATCTCGGATACCTTGTCTCCAGTGATGCAATGAGTTAGAAGCACTTCCATCTTCTCCCGAATTGAAGCAGAAGAATTTGCTTTGCCCGTTAGAACATTTTGACCAGCTCCATTCAGGAGTTTCTGGTGTTTTACCGCCTGTGAGCGAACTGTGTGCTGAACCTGTATCAATATGAATAAACTTGTGAAAATGGGAAACCCACAAAAGATGACTTCTATGAAGGGATCAGGGCTCCATGTGGGTCTGTGACAGGGTCTGATATGTGGCTGGCTGGGGCTGCCTCCCCCTCTCCACACCTGACCATGGTCCATTCCCCACCTCTGATCTCCACACTCAGACCACAGCTCCCTCCTGCTCCTTGTTCTCCCTTAGGCCAAGAGATTCAAGCAGTGAAACCCCATCTGCTTGGAGGACAGGGATGGAAATGCCTTTTTCCTGATTGATGGAAGTGCTCAAACATGAGTTATTGTCCTGATGGTCCGAGAAGAGCCCTACATCTCCTGCAAGGAGCAGAGGCAAGGCAGAGGAGTCCCGAAGACTCTCGTGGGAGTAGATGAAGTGTAGGTGGTGCAGAGACCTTGGGGAAAGAGGGAGCATGGTGGTTACCACATTACTATCTGAAAAGGCAAATGGCTCCTCATTCTGGCTCAATTCTGCCATCTCATCCCACAATGAGGAGATTGCTGGAGACCTTGACATGACCCACATCCCCACGTTTTGTGCAGCAGTGGCCTTGTATGATCTCCTGTGGCATCATCACCATTCTTAGGCCAGAACATGGGGGGCTTTTGCAGGGAAGCTGCAGGACATCTCCAAGTGTGGATGCAAACCCCTGCAACCAACACGCGCCTTACTCCTGATCCTGAGAAGAGAGAAAACGATCCACCTGCTCTCTGCAGCTCAGGCGGCAGATGTGATCCAGATCCTCACTTCAGGCTCTCTGGACTACCCAGGCTGGGGCTGTTTTGGGCCAGCGGTGGAGCCAAATCACTTCAGCTCAGTGTTTCTGCACAGGCAGAGGCAAACTGAAGGTCAGCAGCGGCAAGATTTGACTCCTTTAGCCCAAGGTTTCTTCATTCTTGATTTTGCTCAACAGTCAGATGTCAGCTAAATGTGAGCATAGACTCTCCAGCAGCAGTGTGATCTGCTGCTTACGAGGAAGCTTGCAAGCACAACACTTGGCATCCTGTGGAGGGTGGCCTATGAATTAGAAAGTTCATTAAATTCAACTTGTCTCTTTGTATATACACAACCACTGTCTTCAGAAACCTGCACTAAAATCAGTGCAAAATATTGCTCCTAAATGTCTTCAACATCAGAACTTTGAATGTAAATTCCGAGGCTGGTCTTTAGTAAAACAGGTGGTACAAGCAAAGCTTCCTTTGGTGCACACAGAGGTGCCATGAGAAGGACTCACAGCACAGAAGAGAACTCCTGAATTGTTGTATCGTCTGGATTGCTGTAACACTCCATGATAAAACACCATTTGGGTTCAGTTCCACTGTCTCTTTTGCCATGGCCAAGACAACAAGATGGAGTTGCCAGGTAGAGCATTCTGTCCTCGCATACGATTGCAGATTCTGTTTATCTTTTGGTGGGAGGCTGGTGTGTACCATGGACTTGCTTTTTCCTTTCACCCTCTGACAGCTGACCCTCCTGAATTCTGGGTCCAAGACTCTACTGTGCTCAGTACCAAACTGGCCAAAAATGAAGCTAAGTCTTATCTCAGCAGACATGCAGAGGAGAGCACCGTAAGAAAGGCTGGGTTTTGGACTGGACTTCCAGTGCCGGTCAGAACACTGCAGTATCCCACAGGGGACTGTGGGGTGGCTTCCTCAGATATTTGGGCTGCCTCATTTGGGATAGTGTTTGCACAACTCCAGCTGCTGCCCACCATCACGTTACCCTCCCTCCCCGCCCCCCCAGAAAGCACACAATTTCTACTTTCTGATTTCACAGTTCCCCCCCCATAATGAGTGAGCCCAGGGGGTGACTTGGAGAGTGCACACATTAACTCCCACCACGGCTGCTTGCTTCAAGGTCTCCCAAGACACTGGCATTTTGCAAAAGAGGCCCCACACCGAACTCATTTTGAGGATTCTTTATTGCTTTCCCATCCTTATCTTTTCAGCAGTTTCCCAAGAGCTTGTGAAGGAAACATGGGATCTGTGGATTAAACATCATCTTCAGGAATTGAGTAAATGCATGCTTGAAGACAAAGTCGCGTTCCCTGGCTGCTTCCATCCAAATGTCCCTCGTTGAACAGTGGTCAGAAGAATTGTGGGAAAGTGTTACTGAAGAGCAGCAACAGGAGCAGCAATACGAATGGCACGAGAGAGCTACTGCTGCCCTCCTCTGAAATGTGAGCTGAGACAACCTGGGCGTTTGGCCTGGGCTCTCCAAGCTGCATCTCTGAGCAGAAGAGACAGAGGGACTGAAGTTTTTACCATATTGTCCGTCTGACATTTGCCCAGGGAGACTTCTTCATTCCCTGAGCTTCTTTCACATCACTCCACTCCAGCTTTGTGTCTGGAACCTCATCTTCAGGCTCGGGATCCTCGCGGACAGTCCCTTCAGGCAATGCCACGACGATGGGCAGAGGGCCCTGCTCCTCCCGGAACTCCACCACGTAGAGACTCTTCTGGTTCGCTAACTGCTGGTGGGTCTCCTGCAGCAGGAAAGAGAAAAGACAGTCCAAGCAATGATGCACAGTGTTGGTTTACTTCAGGTCAAGCCCTACGTGGGTAGGAAAAAAAAAAAAAAAAAAGGAAATTTAATTTACTAATAAACAGTTTAAACTGCATAAAATAAATGACTCATCAGGTTCATGCTCGTGGGTTTCAAATGAGCTGATTGCATAAGCAGCAGGAATTCAGGCAACCAGATGGCACATATATTAGCATTACAGCATCATCCTCGAGGAACACGCTTCTGGAAAGTATCTGGAAAGAAAAGGCACATCCTGCTACAAGGCTGCATGTTGACATGTTCGTAACATGCAGTTTTTACGTCTTTATTTGGATATAAATTTCGCTTTGACAACAGTAAAGTGCTTATTACTGCCCTGACAGGTAATATTAGCTAATGTAATCATATGAATTTAACATTATTTTCATTATTGGGTAGCGGCTGGATTTCACTCTGGGTAGAAGGTGCCAAAATTTTCAATGTGGCATCTAGGTTTTAACAGCCATGTGCTTCAGCCTGGAGAAGAGGAGGCTCCAGGGAGACCTAATAACGGCCTTCCAGTACCTGAAGGGAGCCTACAGGAAGGCTGGGGAGAACCTGTTTACAAAGGCTGTCAATGACAGAACAAGGGGTTAATGGCTTTAAACTGGAGAAAAGCAGATTTAGATTAGACATTAGGAATAAATTCTTTACTATGAGGGTTGTGGAGCACTGGAACAGGTTGCCCAGGGAGGTGGTTGAGGCCCCATCCCTGGAGATATTCAAGGTGAGGCTTGATGAGGCCCTGGGCAACCTGGTCTAGTTGGGGGTGTCCCTGCTGACTGCAGGGGGCTCGGACTAGATGACCTTGAAGGTCCCTTCTGACCCAGATGATTCTATGATTCAACTATACCTCTTCCTTGCATACAAGTTGTTTTGTTAACACCCAGAATTTAGAGAATAAATGCCTACTGGGAACAGGAGATTTTTCCCATTCAGGCAGAGCAGTCTAGAACTACATTAAGCGCACATCTCAAAGCAATAAGCCATACAGCGGGCCTTTCTTCTATTCTTCTAGTCATACCATGGAGGACTTCTCAGAGACAACGCATCGGAAGCACACGACAGACTTCCACAAGTCTGATTAATTAATCTCAGATACTGATAAGCACCTGTAACTATCTTACTAGGCAAAGAGGACCATAACCCCCTCCCAAGGCTAAACTGAGAAGGTTGGCCAGGACAGGGTGACAGATTCGACAACTACAGCTCTGCAAGGCTGTACAGCTACACCCCCGCAGCCACCAACACGCTACGACCAAATGAGGTAACTAGGAGTTTCCTCAGGGCTGACTCATCCTAAGGCTGGTGTTCAAAGGAAGTCAGATGAAAAGCTGCATGTTGGATCTTGCCATCAACCACAGAGAGCTGGCTCAGAGACATCTCCACCGGGAGCACTCTGACCTAGACGGAATGTCACCACCTCCCTGATTTATTTCAGAGATCTTAATTATACTAGTGATAGAACCAGCTGTGATGTTCAGGCCTTAGGCAATGAAAACTCGGGATGCAGACAAACATGCAGCAGCAACCAAAGCTGGGCCACGACTTCCTCTGTCCATGATGTTTCAGATGTCACCAAAAATACTGCAAATGAAAGCCCAGAAATTCAGATGTCCCATGGTGGCATTTGGCTGTGGAGCAGGCAGAGGTACATACAGCTGCTTCTGACTGGACAAATGCATACAGCTGCTGAGGAATCATTCACACGCTGATTTGGTTTGCTCTTTGGAAAATTACTTCATTTTAAGCATAGAATATAAACTGTTTAACCACAAACTATTACAATAACAATCTTATTCTGTTCCCTGACTGACCATAGAGAACCACTGAGAGCGCAAATTTACCTGTTGTGTCAAGCCTTTAAAGAGAGCTCTGGTAACATTAATCAAGTTTTTGGATCCAGAAACCTTGGCGTACATGTCTTTAATGCCAATTAGCTTGCAGATGGTGATGATAGCTCGGTGGCAATGAAGACCATAACCTGGGGAAAAAAAAAATACAAATTAGCATTATGTGACTATCTGTAAGCACAAAACTTAGCTAAGGAAGAAGACAGAAGTAAGACCTCTTCTTAGTTGTTTTTGTTACCTAGCAGGTGCTCAAACACCTTATATCTTAAAAAATGGCAAAACCATTCTGGGAAGACCATTCTTCCCTGTCTTGCAGCCACGCTAACATAAAGATCATGGGATTTTTTATATATATACACCTTACTTAACATATTGTAAAAACAAATGACAATGTCACCACCTATAAACTCCAAACAGAAAACCATAGGAAATGCAACCAGAAGAATTGTTTAATACCACAGGTTTGGGCAGTATTCCTCAGAAGTACCACTGAGAAGCAGCTTTAGAAGAATCTTCCACAAACACACCTCACCACCCTGCGAATATTCGCTGAACAAAAGGCACTTTCTTTCTCTCACTCAGCAGAAAAATAACACTCTAGTACTTCCTGAACCGAAAAGAATAATAATAATAATTAAAAAAAAAAAAAAGCAGAGAACTAAAGCAACAAGCTTACTTCAAAGAGTACTAAAAAGAAGCCATTCCAAGGGGAGAGGATCTAAATGCAACTGGATCCCGAACAAGATCGTATTTTCTAAGAAGCAATACTCACATAGCTTCAAAACTGCTTCCTTTGCAATTTCAGGTGACCAAGTACTGAGTGACACCTTCAATAACTCCTAATGATGGCAAATCTGACCTTAAAGTCCTGGTTCACATACATGATGGAGGGATTTAAACTGGAATCCTACGGCGAAAGTTTGCCAAGCCTTGGAACAGGCTGCCCAGGGCAGTGGTGGAGTCACCATCCCTGGAGGTATTTAAAAGCCAGGCAGATGTGGTGCTGAGGGCCACGGCTTAGTGGTGGTTTGGGCAGTGTTAGGTTGATGGTCGGACTCGATGATCTGAAAGGTCCCTTCCAACCCAGACAATTCTATGATTCTGTGCCCAAGCACTGCTGCCTTCCTTCCAGAAGGACCCAGCACTAGAAGCAATGTCAGCACCTCTCATTCCCAGGGAGACTGCTGCTGGATGAGAGGTCCACAGTGCGTTCTCCAGCCTGGAATTGTGCTCAAGACTTCTATCAGACACAGAGCAGGCAGAGAAACTGGTGAGGGAAGGAAAAGGAAAGTTCAAGGAAGTCCATGGGCAATAATGCTCCAACGGAAGAGTCTCATTTACACTGGGGAAAGGGTGAGTACCCACTGGCACTGGTGTCTCTTGCTGCTCACAGGCCTTTGGGTAGCCAAATAAAACCTACCACATTTTTATTTTACTCAGGTCTTGGTAGGCAAAGCTTTGGGCAATGAAAGTGGGGCTGAAGCCGCTGCAAATTGAGGAAGGCATCATTGCACCCACTCACAGATTCACACTTGGCAGCTGATCTTCCTAAAAGGTGAAGCTGTTACCCACCTCCTGACCCAGCAGCTGCCGTTCACCAGCTCTGCAGTCTGTGCAAAGTGGAGTTATTACATTAGTGACACAACGTGAAGGACAGAGAGAGGAAATAAAGGAGGTAACAGACTCAGAGTTAAAGCTGCATTGAAAAGACAGCAAAATAGTCTTTGTATTTCTAGAAAAAGTAATTATTTCAGTGAAGCATAAGTGTTGTGACACTCACAGAATCACAGAGTGATATGGCGTTGGAAGGGACCTCTGGAGATCATCTAGTCCAACCCCCTGCCAAAGCAGGTCCACCCAGAGCAGGTTGCACAGGAATGTGTCCAGGTGGGTTTGAATGTCTCCAGAGAAGGAGACTCCACCACCTCCCTGGGCAGCCTCTTCCAGGGCTCTGCCACCCTCACAGCAAAGAAGTTCCTCCTCATGTTTAGGTGGAACTTCTTATCTTCAAGTTTGTGCCCATATCCTCTTGTCCTGTCCCTGGGCACCACTGAAAAAAGACCAGCCCATCCTCCTGACACCCTCCCTTTAAGTATTTATAAGCATTGATGAGACTCCCTCAGCCTTCTCTTCTCCAGACTAAAAAGACCCACGTCCCTCCACCTCTCCTCATAAGAGAGATGCTCCAGGCACCTCGTTATCTTTGTAGCCCTCTGCTGTACCCTCTCCAGCAGTTCCCTGTCCTTCTGGAACTGGGGAGCCCAGAACTGGTCCCAGTGCTCCAGATGGGGCCTCCCCAGGGCAGAGCAGAGGGGCAGGATAACTTCTCTTGACCTGCTGGCCACACTCTTCCTGATGCCCCCCAGGATGCCATTGGCCTTCTTGGCCACAAGGGCACATTGGTGGCTCATGGTCATCCTATTGTCCATCAGGACTCTTAGGTCTTTCTCCTCAGAGCTGCTCTCCAGCAGGTCAGACCCCAACCTGTCCTGGTGCAGGGAATTATTCCTCCCCAGGTGCAGCACCCTACACTTGCCCTTGTTGAAGTTCATCACTCATTTGCTTTCAACTTACTGTTCAAAGCAATAAGATCATCGAAAAAATTTCCATGTGTGTCTGTGGAAACCACAAGCCAAATTACAAAAGCTTGTAATATAACAACTTGTAATTTGTAGGTGAGTGGTGAGGAGAGACAAACATATTTCAATATCCACAAACACAACAGAGGTTTGCATGTCATCTGCATCCATCTCCACTGCAGGGTATTACGTTGGCTCCAATGTATAATTATAGTACATTAGCATTAATTGCAAACGGTGTCTTAGACTTGCCTGATTTTAATGGAGTTATTTTTGGAGGAGTCTAATTTTGCTCTCTTGTTCCCCAGAGAGATTTGTTTCATGTGGCCTAGCTCTATTAATCTTTAAAAATTGGTTTGTTATAGTTCTCATGTATCTTACTTAAAAGCTGAAAAGCCAGGTTATTGATTAGTCCACTCTGTGAGACAGTCTTGCTGCTGAATATACGAGGAAAAAAAAAATCTATTCCATTGCTGCATGTTTTATTGTGCCAATATGTCCCTTTTTCTTTTAACCTATAATTGGAAAAGAAACTATAACCATCCAAAGCCATTTGTTCTGCCATTTGAGAAAAAATTCTGTTTCCTATGCTACAAGACGAAGTCAAATTTTGGACACAATTACAAGTGAATCACCTCTGAAAGGCCATTTGTTAAAGTTTCATTTTCAGTGACTTAAAGCATTTCATTTCTGCTGGTTTTATGGTTGCTTTTGTCCCATCTCATCTCAATTAAGTTCTGCAGATTCGTTAATACGTGAAGCTCAGAAGCCAGAAAACTGGTCCATCAGTCACTGAACAAAATCCATTCCAAACACAAAAGCAAAGGGTTCCAACTGCAAACACCAGCTGAAGTTGTGCTCAGACATTTTTTCCTTGTCTGTGGCACCCACCCTGCCTTCCTGCAGTTAAATTCAACCAGGGCTACAGAAGTGGGCAAGGTCATTTAAATGTAACAGATTTCCTCACACTGAAAAAGATAGAAAGGTAAGCAAAAGAAATATTTAAAATGCATCCTTCCTATAATCTAACACAATCTTCTGGGAAGCCACTAACAAGAGTCTGGAAATAGAACATCCACTTCACATCCACACTAAGGGACTACTCCGAGGGAAGGTCACATTCAAATGTTCATATTATGTTACTTTTTTAACTTGGATTTTCACTTGCCTCTAATATGTAATCCTGGACATACGACACGGGGTTTCTCCACTTTGCAGGGATTAGGAATACATTCACTGAATTTCACTGAATTTTTAGAGTTGGAAGGGACCATAGAGATCATCTAGTACAACCAGATGAAGTCCCCTGCTTCAAGAAAGGAACATTTAAGTACAACAGTGCCTTTGCCTCTCCTGCCAAAACATTAGGCTTCGTTGTAGTCATTCATTGAGAAAGCTCAGTCCTATGTGCAGGAACTGGAAATAAATTGCCAGCTGTAATTATGCAAAGTGGGAGGCTTCAGCATACATAACTATACAGCTGTAACGCCAGCGGCAAACAGAAGCTATCTTTTATACTTTAAGTGAAGACAGTCTACATATGCCACGGTCTAATGTGAAAGCTATGAATAATTGTAATTTTTTATACCTATTAATTACAGCTCAGTGCTGGGCTTCACAGCCACATAAACGTATTTGACAAACTGTTTTGCATTTCCCCCTATTAATTCACATTAGGAACTAATTTACAGTGCTTACAGGTGTATCAATGTGGCTAGCAGAGCAGTCTCATGACTACTTTAGCTGTTAAAATCAAGTCAGAGATGAAGATGAAGAGCTGCCCACCCTCCAAAAGGCAGGATGTTCTGCGGCACGGATAAGCAATACCCTGAGTGGTTTCCAGAGGCTGAGACATGCTGGAAACGTCTCAGGACGATGTGGGATGGGGGCAAACACAAAGTCCAGAGCCTGCGTGTAAGCAAGGCAGTGTCTGCAAGGGTCCATGCATGGAAAAGTTGTTTTCTGGGAACTCTGCATGCTGTGGTGCCTCTCTGCAGTGCCTGCACAGTAACACACACAGCATGGGGAATCAGCGTGAGGAACTACGAGATCTCTGTGCAGTTGCAGGTCTATGGTCTTGTTGGAATCACAGATACGTGGTGGGTGGCTAACAGGAATGGAGTGCCACAGTGGAGGGATACAGGCTCTTTAGAAAGGACAGGCTGAGAAGGCAAGGAGGTGGAGTTGCCCTTTATGTGCTGGGATGCACGGACATCTGCGCTGGGGGTGGATGATAAGCCAATGGGAACTTATGGGTAAGGATTAAAAAGGAGACCAATATGGGTGACACTGTAGTGCATGTCTGTCTGCTAAAGGACACCTGATCAGGAACAACAAGTGGATGAGGCCGCCTACTTGAGCTACAGAGAGGCCTACAGAGAGAGCTACAAAGGGCCTCATGTTCACAGGCCCTGGTCTTCATGGAGGACTTCAACCACACCAATAGATGTTGGGGAAACAATACAGAAGGGCACAAGCAATCCAGGAGATACCTGGAGGGCATTGAAAACTTCCTGGCTCAAGTGACAGAGAAGCCAACAAGGAAAGGCACTCTGCTGGACCTCATACTCTCAAACAAGGAAGGGCTTGTTAGGGATGTGAAGGTTGAAGGCAGCCTTGGCTCTTCATGGATTTGTTTGGAAGAGTCCTATGGAATAAGGTCCTGGAGGGACAAGGTGGCCAAGAAAGCTGTTCATATTCAAGGCTCACCTCCTCTAAGCTCAGGAGTGGTCCATTCCAACAAGCAGGAAGTCAGGCAAAAGTGTAAGGAGGCTTGCATGGATGAATAAGATGCTCCTGGCAAAACTCAAACATAAAAAGATGATGGAAGCAGTGACAGGTTACCTGAGGAGAATACAGAGACAGAGATGCAGCTAAGGAAGCTGCAGCCCAACAGAATCTGGCAAGGGATGTCAAAGGCTACAGGAATGGCTTCTGTAAGTATCTAAGTGGCAAAAGGAAGATTAGGAAAAACGTGGGCTCACTGCCAAATGGGGCTGGGGACCTGGTGACACAGGACACTGAAAAAGCTGAGGTGCTGGAGGACCCAGGGAATTACAGGCTAGTGAGCTTCACCTAGATCCCTGGGAAGCTGATGCAAGAACTCATCCTAGAAAGCCATTTTGAGGCACACAACGTACAAGAAGGTGATCACCGGGGGAAGTCACACTTGACCAATCTTCATCCTACGATGAAATGGAGAGCTGTGGATATTATCAGTCTTGACTTCAGTAGTTGCTGAAGACTATCCATCTTGACTGTCAGCTTTTGACACTATGTCCTATTAAGATCCTCACAGAGAAGCTGATGAAGTATGGGCTGGATGAGCTGAAAATGAGGTGGATAGAAATGTGGCTGAACAACCAGGCCCAGAGGGTGGTAATCAGCAGCATGAACTCTAGAGACCAGCAACCAGTATTGTACTCCAGGGGTCAATACTGAGCCCAATCGTGTTCAACATCTTCATTAATGATCTGGCTGGTGGGGCACAGTGTTCCCTCAGCAAGTTTGCTGATGATATAAAACTGGGAGGAGTGGCTGACACACCAGAAGGTCATGCTGCTGTCCAAAGGGACCTTGACAGGCTGGAGAAATGGTCTGGCATCAACCTCATGAAGTTAAACAAGGGCAAGTGCAAAGTCCTGCACCCAGGGAGGAACTACATGCATCAATACATCCTTGGAGCTGAACAACTGGAAAGCAGCTTGGCAAAAAAGGGCGTGGAGGATCCTGGTGGCCACCAAGTTGAGTATGTGCCAGCAATGTGCCCTTGCAGCAAAAAAGGCCAACAGCATCCTGGGCTGTGTTAGGAGGACTGTTGCCAGTGGGTTGAGGGAGATGATCCTCCCCCTTCACTCAGCACAAGTGAGACGTACCTGGATCAACATGTGCCCAGTTCTGGGCTCCCTAGTACAAGAGAGACATGGACATACTGGAGAGCCCAGCAAAGGGCCATGGAGATGATTACGGGACTTAAGCATTTCTTATATCAGGAAAGGCTGAGAGAGCCGAGCCTGTTTGGTCTGGAGAAGAGAAGGCCCGGGGACACCTTATCAATATATATGAATATCTGAAGGGAGGGTGCAAAGAGGATGGGGCCAGGCTCCTTTCAGTGGTGCCCAGTGACAGGACAAGAAGCAAGGATCCAAACTTAAACACAGAAGGTACCACCTGAACATCAGGAAACACTTTTTCACAGTGAGGGTATCAATGCAAGGGAGCAGGTCACCTTTAGAGGCTGTGGAGTCTCTGTCCCTGAAGATGTTCAAAAGCTCTCTGGACATGGTCCTGGGCAGCTTCTCTGTGTGACCCTGAGCAGGCGGTTGGATGAGACAACCCCCAGAGGTCCCTTCCAACCTCAACCACTCTGGGATAGCAATTTTTACTGTGTACGCTGAATGGAAAGGCCTCACTGGGTAGGGCTACAGGAGCATGTCAGCTACAAAAGGATCCCTCTTGGGAAAGGGAGGAGGTAGTGGAGAGGCAATTTGTTTCTCAAACCTAATAAAAAAATGGAAATAAATCAGGACAACAGTCTGGTGAGGTAATACTAATCATAAGGTGACCCCGATGGTTTTTGCTTCTCAGATTCATGAGTGTAACATGGCAGCTGAGGTGGGAAGGCATGTCTTATTCTATGTTCCACTACAAGAAAATGAACCTTCCTTTACCATTTAACACTAACAGCATTATTTGTTTATATACACATGGTCAAATGTCTAGTTCAGTTCTGCTACTGCTGCTACGTGCATGTTTTTGCTGCATTATATTGAAGACTAAACCGAAGTTTCTTTTAAGCAGTTAATTTAAAAATTATAGCCCAAATTACCTAAGTTACCACCTCCAGAGCTCCTTAAATGCAGAAAAACTGCAGAACTGTAAATGACAGGACAGTCTGACTCCATGTATGTTAACCTGCAAGGATTTTTCTAGGCCCACGCTATTACTTTACTGTCACATTAATTAAAAAACCCCCTTATCCCAGAACCAAAATGTCACCGAACAGAAATTGTGTTAAAGGTTCATAGCAATTTTAGATGCTTTCAAAATACATTAGTAACTCTGAACACTAATAATTATATTCTCATATTACTAATGTGACAGTGCAGAAGAAGAATACCAGATACTCAACATCAAATAGTATGTCCAAAGTGTCAACGCTTCAGCTTACTCAACGGTTGCAGAAATTGATGAATTAAGTGGTTGAACATGACAGTGTTCTGACTGAAAAATTATCCCAAGTTTCTGACTTATTATAAGCTAGTCATTAAATGCTCTTGCATTTTACATCTTATCATGACGAAACTGAAGCGACTTCCAAAGAATCAGCCATGTATTTAAATTAGTTTTCTATTTGTATATTAAAATTAGAGGACCAATTAAGGGCGCTCTGTAGCAAACTGCATGTTTTCTACAGACCAGCAGCTACCTTTATCTGTCCTGAAAGCAAAGCTAGGCTAGAAAGTCACATCAAACCTTTCTACATAAAGGTCTAACTCAAAAGATTCATGGAAAGAGATGACCTTGTGTCATCACTGCAAGTCTGCAAAACAGAAAGACCTTAGAAGGCGAAATGAATCACACTGGAATAAGCTAACCATTAGCTCCCCAAACTACCTCACGCGGTAAAACTTTTTTATGTTGCATCCTGAAGAATGTGACAGCAGTTTACAAGGTTGGCTCTGGATGTTTCCCTGTCGCTGCAAATGACTGGCAAAGCACATACTGCAACAGCTCCAAAAGTGAGGAAAGGGGTAGCAGAGAGTCAGCAATGTGTTTCCAAAAGGTCAGTGTTCCCATGGAAGCTCTTGGAGACAGCACTCACACAGCCGAGGGACAGCGTGAGGTGGGCTGTGGATCTCTCAAAATAAAAACGTGGAGGTAACAGCCATGGCCCTCCATCAATTTCCAGTCATATGTCCTGCTGGTGCAGCCCTGCTGATGCTGGGCACGCTGAGGTGCCACACTTCACAACTACTGACAGTGATTTAGTACTGTCTTTTTCAAGTCTTTTTAATGGCAAGTACTTCCAGTGGACTAATGGCTGTAAGGGCATGTCGAAGGAGAGTGACAAGAACACACAGGGACGCAAACGTGACCAACAAATGATAAGGGAGGCAGCGATGGGAACCAAACCTGGTCAGCCACGCTAATTGATGAGAGCATGTGAAACTGTGAGAATGTTTATTCCAGCAACGTTATCCGACTGGGGACCTTGGCAATCGGGAAATGGAGGGAAATGTCTTAAAAACAGCAATTAAAAATCACTGAAAAAATAACGGAACGAGCCCCAAAGCATGCATGGAGCATATGGTGGGAAGAAAAACCTGCAGGGTTCTTCTGCCTTTGCCTCCAACATCTATGCCATTAGATTAGACTTTTCCACACCTAGGTAATTTATAGCAGAAGGAACTACACTCAGGAAGTGTGAAAGAAAAGCAGGTAGAGAGCTCCCACCAGCGTAAGAGGGTCAAACCCTAATTTACAGTAACAAAGCCATGTCATCAACGGTAGGTATTTCTACTGAAAAATAATTTATCATCGTCAACATTTAAACATGCTAGACTAGCACCAAATGATCCATCTCGGAAGTAAACAGACATTGCACAAATACAACATCAAATAAATACCAGTGGGTAATTAATAAAACTTCAACATTTCCAGGCAGCTTTAATTACCTTTGTTTTGCTTCTTCATCCGGATGGTTGTGCTTTTAAATTTCACTGTAATGTCATGGTAAACTGGAGGGGAGAAATAAAAAGGCATTACAGCTAAATTCCTCCTTCTAGACAAACTTTAGGTCAACACATTTAAGGACTACCTTTCTTTTTCAAACTGTGAATAGTCAGTTTTACTCTCCTCTGAGTTCTTTAAAGAGAAGGGTTAACTTAGGTAAATTTCTGGACTACATTAGGAATGTTTACACATCTGTGAATACTACTTTACTACTGTATACAAAACCAAGCTTAACTTGAGAAATATGAAGTGTGCCTCTAATGATCCTCACTTAGCTTTGAAGTAACCTTTAACCTTCTTCCCCATACTCAGATTTTTGAAATAACTCAGCTTTTAACCTAAGGTTTCCCCATAGGCTTCAGCATTCTTGGGATTTTCCATACATAATATTTACCATCCCAGTCTTCTTGCTTTTCTCTGCTTCAAAAGGACCCCCAAACACTCATCCTCTGGTGGGGGGCTGTTTTATACATCTGATTCAATGCCTCAGTCTCTGCATAGTGGACTCTAGCACTGCAGGCAAGGTGGCTCAGAGAGGACCTCTATGTTATGTAGAATGGAAAGCACGGGGGAAACATCACCAGTTTTTAATCAAATCCCCAGTCTGTTAGTGTGAAATAATAATGCTCAAGGAATAGACTCATGAGGATAACTGCAGTTTTGTATTTGTAAGCTGAAGTTTTATTATACTGAATATCTACACACTGCCTTGGTTAAATATTCGTAGACTCTGTAAGGTACTATCTTTCAAAATTTTTCTGAAAGATAACCCAATATTTGGTATACTGGTACCATGTCTGACATCAGAGAAGACTTGTATGGTGTCAAATTGAATTAACATGAAACATCAGACTGACTTCTCCAGCCAATGTTCTCCCCAGCTGCTGGACTCCATCATCTTACATGGACTGAGTAAACAGGGATCATCTCTGACACTCAAAGGGGAAAAGCACGGAGGAGCTCACTGTAGAGAAGAGAGGCCCAGCCAGGGTCTGACTTCCTTAACTCAAATGATGCCAGCAGAGATCTAAGCTTGCTACTGCTCCCATTTTTAAAGAGCCTAAAATACTATTAAGTATCCAAGTTATAAACATGGCAAAGGAGACTAGAAGGGAGATAAATCTCTCAATATTTTAACAACATCTCATATTATGTAATCCTAACTTCTCTTCATGGACCCTTCTTACAACTGTTGATACAATCCTGAATGAAAGGAAAGAGTAAAGCACATGTTCATTCAATAGTGACTTATTTTACTCCAGGACTGACATAATGTGTACTCTGGAATTACCACTGTTGAGCTGGAACAGGCTGGGGGTAAGGTTTCATACAGCATGCTGAAGAAACAAAAGAATGCACCAAGAATAATAAAACAATGCAACCGATCAGAAAGGTGTTAGTTAATGTCTTTTTATGCTTTGTAACTAGTTGCAACCAGTTCTTGTTGGTATATTCAGTACTAATTGAAAGTTAAAGAAGTCTAAAAAAATTATACTTACTGGTGTGGTTCTGATACAGCTCTATAAAATGCAAGCAGCGGATTGCTTTATTCTTTGCCTAAGGAATAAAAGCAGGAAACATTTTTTCTTGAAATTTTCAGTTAGGTAAACAGAAGAGAGCAACAAAGGATACTTAGGAAAACAGGTTTACCACATCTGAACGATTTACTTTATGGAAAGAAAATGTTTGCTTTAAAGAACTGGTTTCTCCTAACAGATTAAATATTTTAAAAGATTTCTCCATATAGTAACAACTTTACAAAACTTTGTGTATTTTAGAATTGCTACTTGGATAGCTTAGTAGAGCATTATAACGAAAATGAGATTAATGTAGATGGACTAGTAACATTTTGAAGTTTAAATAGGAGCCTTAATAAGGTCATTATGCATGTGTAAGGAAAAAATTCCTACAGACTGACTGTATAAGCAGATTGTATGCTATATAGATATTGGAAACAAGGGAGCAAGAGGGGATAGGTATAGGCCACAGAAAATGAGACTAGAAAGAAAATAAAGGGTGCAATAACAGAATGTCGTTGCATGGCAACTTTATTGTGCGTGTCCAAAGAAGAGCAAGGATGTTGGTGAAGGGTCTAGAAAACAAGTCCTGTGATGGAGCTGGAGGTGTTCAGCCTGGAGAAAAGGAGGCTGAGGGGAGACCTTCTCGCTCTCCATGGTTCTCCTGAAAGGAGGGCGTACCCAGGGAGGGTCAGTCTCTTCCCCCAAGTAACAGACGATGGGACAAGAGGAAATGGCCTCAAGTTGCACCAGGAGAAGTTTAGGGTGGATATTGGGAGAAATTTCTTCACAGAAGGGGTTATCAAACATTAGAACAGGCTGCCCAGGGCAGTGGTGGAGTCACCATCCCTGAAGGTATTTAAAAGCCAGGCAGACGTGATGCTGAGTGCCATGGCTTAGTGGTGGACTTGGCAGTGCTGGGTTACCACAGTTGGACTAGATGACCTTAAAGGTCCTTTCCAACCTAAATGACTCTATGATTATTTGTATCAAGATTGGCAAATCGTATACATGGACTCGCTTCTTTGCACAGGCTACAAAAGATACTATTTTTTTAAAAAAAGTGTAGGTATGAATTATTTGAGCTTGTCATCAAGCAACAAATAATTCAATCAACATACTTTCCGTAAAGCGTTCATCCTGTCACCTGCTTTCCCCATTGCAAAACCTGCAAGACAGAAAAGAGCCATTTTATTACTGAGAAATACATGAGGCAGGACGTTCAGGAAGCAAATGGGAAAAACCAGACAACTTCACAACCACCTTCAGTATCGGTTATTTCCACTCCATTGCACAGACCATACTCAGAAAATGGTTGAGAGAAAACCACAGACACCATGGAAAGTGGCAGCTCTTTCTGCTGTATCAGCTGGGGCTATGGGTTACCTGTATCCACAAACCTAATGTAAAAATCAACGGGATTGGACCCATTGGCCAACACTGACACACAAATTTCATGCAGACAGTCGAGGGCAGTGTCTGCCATCACAACCTCTCGAGAGCTTTTCTGAGCACGCAACACGCACCCAGAGATCTGGCACTTTCTAACTTGTGCACAAGAAAAATGCAAGGAAACTGTGCTATTCTTTCAAACGCACACAGAGAACACAATGGCAGTGTATTAATGCTGTGAATTCATGCAATAGATTAGAAAATACCGAAAATGAAGTCACCTGGGCAACCTCAATTCAATCATTCAGCACACTCTGATTAAACTGATAATACATTTCATGAAAAAGCTTTTCAAAGAGGAGGTAGGAAGAATTTTTTCACAGTAAAGTGTCCTTCTGCTGGAGAACTACACCTTCCTTTATATATTAAAATTTTCCTCCCCTCCAAACTGCAATTAAAATTCAGCTTGAGGCACACATCTGAACTTGAATCTTTCACTTAAATGAAGTTCTGCAAAACTGTAGTCAACTGGAAACACAGTCATCTTATTAAAGCTCCCACATACAACCCACCATCAGAGATATCTATTCAGCTCACAATAAAAGCAGACTATTTACATCAAAAAGGGAGAGGCTCTGCATATATACTGAAAGCAAGATTTTCTTTACTAGAGTCATACAGCAATGCAAATGCAATTTCCTGTATTCTGCCACCAACACAATACACACCATATTCCTACCGCCTGATAGAGGTAGTAATCCTCTATTATTTGGCTTATATTATTTGGTTTATTTACTTCACAGCTATTTACTTTCTGTTTTTTTTTAGCAAATTCTTCTTTTAATTCTGCACAGCTGTCTTATGTCTAAGACCATTTGAGGTCTCAGGGGAATTTTAATGTACATCAGTTTATATCCACAAAAGAATGCATGAAAACTATCTCCTTATGGAGAAAAACTTAGCACATTCAGGGGTGCTTCTTAAATAAAACTTACCCTGCAACAAAAGAAAAAGTCTTTAACTCCTGGTATTTGAAAACTGAGGTAAAGACAAACACTATTTCAGAGTGGCTGCATAGTTCCTTTAGGGATGCCTTTACTTTCAAGTGGTATTAGCATTGTCTTTTATAATTCTGTCTCAGAATCTGACCCATCCCAAAAGCTGGCTACCACAAGCAAAGCATGTACCATCAAATGAAGGATGCCCAATAATTTTTGTAACTGACAAAGTAGAACAGAAAATCCTTAAAAGAAAATATACTTTTCTGGGAATATCTGCTAGCCTTCATAGATTTTTTAAAAAAGACAGTGACGGTTTGAGGTTTTGTTTTTTCTTTTTTAAAAAGACAGCAACAACCACATCATGGAATGTCTCCTTTTGCTTTATCAATACATAATATTGTTAAGTATCATATATCCAGTAATACCCAATATGTAAAGAGCTGGACATACCGTATCACTGAAGTACTAATACTAATACTTTTGGTTGGTTGGTTGTTGTCTTTTTTTAAATGGGACCTGATAACTTAGAAAATTTGCAAACGTAACACGGAAACTACTTGAGGCTTCTCTACGTTGTGTTGCCCATCAACAGCAATAACTCATTCAACTAAGAATTTTTCTTGGAACTTTTTACTTGCACACAACCCCCTAAAAAGCTGCAGTAGAGTGAATTCTTTCTTCCTAATTTTGTAAATTAGGAAGAAATTCTGATCAACGAATTCTGATCAACTGAAGGCTCTTCTGGCCAAGATTGCTAAATGCTTCACCTGAAAAAAGAACTGTCATTACTTAACTGCAACATTTTCCAAACTTCTGAGGAGAGGATCATGGCGGAGCATGCCAGGTATCCGTCATCTACGTCTTTGCTGTGAGTGATCTTACCAACATCAGAAGCACTACCATGGTATCGGCTGGGATCCAGGGCTAATTAATCCCAGTTAGATGCTGCACTGAGATGTTTTGATTGCTTCTAAAGATAGCTTGGTCATCACTACCCTGGATGTATAACCCTGCTTAGAGTTCGTTATAAGGAAATCATAATTAAACTGAATGCCTCTGACCAGTATTCTCTCCAGTCTTTGACAAGAAAGAAAAGGAAAAAGGCCTCTTTTCACAGCTTGTCATAATCTTACATTTCCTTTGATTTGGCCTATTTACTCCATGCCATAGACAGCATTTCTCTGGTTAAACTTCAATTTGCTTGCTGAAGAGACCATTATAAAGAGTCATAATGGAGAAAGCTGACAAACGGGTCAAACCACTGATCACTGAAGTTACTGTAAGACCAGACTCACAGGACCCCGAGTATTCTATTTTTCCTTAAAAGTGTAAATACAGTATTTGCAGGAAGCCCATAAAATGGAATTATTTTATGATTAAAATGATATTTCTAATGATTTTAAAAATTATTCTGTTATGATAAAATAAGAAAGCTTCCTAAAGAGGCTGAATCAGAAGGAAAATTAGGGTCTTCTGATTTGACAGATTCATTACAAATTTCTGAATCAAGATCCTAGCTGAGACTACCAGTAAACAAGGCCTTTTTAACTAAAAGCAGTGATACTTACAAGGGACCCTGCTGAGACTTAGGGAGGATTTAAAAATAATAATCAACCAGATTTATACTACTTCTACTAAACCACAGAATCGTAGAATTGTGTCAGTTGGAAGGGACCTTTCAGATCATCGAGTCCAACCATCAACCTTATAAAAAACATCCAGAAATACTACTTCTACCTAGAAATACTGACATGAGCTAGAAAGTAACCCAGGAAAGCACACAACCAGTCGCACTGCACAGGCACCTCTGGGAAGAGCACATAGCTCCATTTTCTTACACCATCAACACAAGGGGATGAATAATTCCCAAGTGGTTCCAGGCACCTTCTGCAGGTGCCTGATTATTTTCTTTAACTCGGAGAGTAAATAATTACACTCTGCAGCCAGGCGCCTAAGGGCAGGTGAAATAGATGCAGATACGCATAGCTGAATACTTTCAGGCTTTGATTTTTTTTTTTTAAACACATACAGCATATACAGCAAAAAGAAACTGTACAGGAAAGTGTAGATGATCCCTTCTGGTAGGATCTACAGGTAGTTAGGTCTATCACTCTGAAGTTAAATAAAAAACATTTCTACCACTGGATAATATATGCTCTAAACCTAATCACATATTACCACTTCCAGAAAATGCTTTTTTTATACAAAACAAAGTGTCCAATTCAATATAGGCATAGTTTGATTATAAACCTTACTTTTATAGATGAAACTTAAAATTCTTAGAGGTATTTCAGTATTGCCCAGTGTAAAAAAAGGGTAAGTATTCTTTTTTTTTTCTTTTTTAAAGTATAAGAAATCCCTTTAAATCACCATGCCTCACGAAGATTTATTACAAACAATCATTAATTTGGCATCTTTTATATAGAGTAAATGCACATACCTGCAGCCCCTTTCCCATTCCCAATCGCCACTAAGGCACGTATTGATTTTTTTCTGCCTTCCTTGGCGTTCATACAAAACACATTTTTCACCTGAAGAAAAAAAAACAAACACGAAGCATCTTGTTAAGCACAGTTGAACTGTATTTTTTTTTCTTAAAAGAGAGTCAGTTTACCAAAAAGGAGTTTGGGGCCTGTGATGAAACCTTACAACACATACTGTCTGTGTCAATGGTTATCATCTGCAGTGGGACACCAGCTTCAAGGCATTAAATGTGTAAAGGCTGCAAAAACCTATTCTCAGACACAGGAGTTACTTCAGTACAGTTTTGTTAAAACATTCCCTCTGTTATGTTTAGTCACACAACAGAAAATGCTCTAATGCCACCAGCTTCACGTGTGATTTCAATCATGATGAAAAAACATGGGAAAAAATGGAAAGTGACATTAATATCTCACTGCCCCCCTCACATTTTAACATATTTTAGAAGCACTCTCAGGATCTCCTCAGGGCATGTTGTTGCTTTACATAGGTTAAAACTTGGGATTGAAATCTACTTGCAGACTCCATTACTGAGACAACAGCTGCTAAAAGCAAGACTTCATTTGGGAGAGGGGAAGAAGAACGTGGTATTTCATTCCTGGAACTAGAAATGTTTACAGAAACTCTGCATGAAATTCAAGCAGAGAGGCAAGAAAGTTATTTATTTTGGAGTGGGTGGGACAACAGAACAACAACTGGGGAGATGGGTGGCATTATGGTTAGCACTCTGGTAATCTAAATTTGCTTCTGCCTCTGCTACAGAACCCCCTACATGACTGCTTTATAGTCTCCCACCTTAAATGGTCTTAATATATCATCTGAGATCATTTTTCCATCCAGCTCCTGTTCTGATTTCCTTGGTTTGGTTTATTTATTAAAATACATGCTTATTTAAATATATAGATATATATTTTAATATATATTTTATATACTGCATATAACATATAAACTAGATAAAAATAGAAAATTTAGTATAAACACAAATATATATATACATACAAAATAATATACTGGATATTGCTTGACTGTGTTAATATCTGTGCCTCAGAGTTACCAGTCAGAAGATACAATTTACTTCGTGGTTCATTTCTCCCCTTCCTCAAACACATTGATATCAACATTCATGAAGCCTCGATATTATTTCCATAGATTACAGTTAAACATGGATTGTAAAGACATGAATTGAGCAGTGTTTCCCCTTTGCCCTATACATGATTCTTCAGTAAGCTAGGCTGGTTGTAGCACTATAAATCTAAAATATACTATTCTATAAGAGACTATAAAATAGACTATATCTAAAATACACTACTCTAAAATTCTTGGTCATGGCTTAAACATTCTTACTGAAATTCACAAAAAAACCCAAACAACCAACCCCAAAAATTCCACTGACATCACTAGATTAGGAATGAGCGCTTCTGAAAAATTCCACCTTGCTTTCATTAAAATAAAGATGCTGTTAAATTCAAAGTGCACATATATTCTAGAGAACACTTTGAAGAAATATCAGCTTTGCTAATTGCTTATTCCAAGCTATTTTTCTTTCTGCAATCTTACTGCTTACAAGAACAAGTTAAAAAACCAAGCTCCCCCCCCCCGAGATGAAAGTGTGGAAATAGGCTATTTGCAGAAAATGCAAAGTAATGATGAAAGGAAGAAGAGGGAGTTGAAGTAGAGCGATCTCTCTAGGAGCAGCAAGAGCATACTGTTTTTGATTTGTACGTGCTTGTGCCAGCCTAAATAAGTACTTGAACCAAAAAAAAAAAAGTTTACATGCATATTGTCAAAAATAAAGGATGTCACGTTTGTAGAATCTGCTCCAAAATTACTAGTCTCCCTTTCCAGAAGGTGGCAATAAAGACTCATGCCGTGAGCTTCTCCAGAAGCCTTCCCAGAACTGCACTCGACAGCTGTTTCTGAGCAGCTCAGAAGGGGAATGTGTTCAGTCACCCATCACAGCGCTGCTGCATCTCTCCTCCAACACCGTGAAGGCTGCTCAAGCTCAATAATGTGCCCAGGCAACAACCACTGCTGAAACCACGGTGTCCTTAGATCCTCCTGCCACAGCCCCGTGCCTCCCCACACCAAAGCCGTGCTCTTCTGGAGCACGCTCAGCACCGCTGCCACTCCACCTCCCATACACAGCCCATCATTAAACTGCACTGAAATTAATTACAGAATCACAGAATGACATGGGGTTGGAAGGGACCTCTGGAGATCATCCATTCCAACCCCCTGCCAAAGCAGGTCGCCCTAGAGCAGGGTGCACAGGAACGGGTCCAGGGGGGTTTTGAACTTCTCCAGAGAAGGAGACTCCACCACCTCTCTGGGCAGCCTCTTCCAGGGCTCTGCCACCATCAAAGTGAAGAAGTTCCTCCTCATGTTTGGATGAAACTTCTTATATTCAAGCTTGTGCCTTTTTCCTCTTGTCCTGTCCCTGGGCACCACTGAAAAAAAGACCGGCCTCATCCTCTTGACACCCTCCCTTTAAGTATTTATAAGCATTGATCAGTTGCCCCCTCAGCCTTCTCTTCTCCACACTAAAAAGACCCAAGTCCCTCAGCCTCTCCTTGTACAAGAGATGCTCCAGGCCCCTCATCATCTCTGTAGCCCTCTGCTGTACCTTCTCCAGCAGTTCCCTGTGCTTCTTGAACTGGGGAGCTCAGAACTGGACCCAGTGCTCCAGATGAGGCCTCCCCAGGGCAGAGCAGAGGGGCAGGATGACCTCCCTCCACCTGCTGGTCACACTCTTCCTGATGCCCCCCAGGAGACCATTGGCCTTCCTGGCCACAAGGGCACGTTGCTGGCTCATGGATTGTTGCCGACCAGGACTCCCAGTTCTTTCTCCTCAGAGCTGCTCTCCAGCAGGTCACCCCCAACCTGTACTGGTGCAGGGATTATTCCTCCCCAGGGCCAGGACCCTGCACTTGCCCTTGTTGAAGTTCCTCAGGGAAATATTTAGATATCTCTCACTTAGAAAGCTCTCTCACTTTTGTTCCAGTTGTTGGATTGAGGACAATTAATACACAATGAAAAATGTGCCACTTTCAAAGCAGCATGACCACTGAAAAGTGACTGAAACAAAGGCATAATTACCTCTATTTACTAGATTGCCACTCAAGCCACATTTGAAACCAATTTTTAAAATCTAAAAACAGATGGATGCTCAACCCTAGACACAGTGTACCTCAAATTGACTGTCTCCCTGCATCCACTATACGGTGCTGATAATGCAAATTCAGCCTTCTTTCGAGAGCCGAGGGTAGGACAGCATCTCTCAAAGACAAAACGAAACCACCTCAATCATTTATTAAGAGGAGAAAGGGGAAGCAGCAGGTTCAAAGGCAGAGTTTAAAGTGTGGAAATAGGGTCCAGTGAGAGACAGGTTATTGTGATTTCAAGAACTTACCAGCTTTAGACAAAGGCAAAAACCCAACACTTCCCTGCAGGTTTTGTTCTTGTAAAAGCGGAACAAGTGACAGACCAAGCTGGCTGCCCTTGGAAAGTCCTCCTTTCTAGAAATCATATTCCAGTCATGATTTTTAGGAACTCACCACCTCCAGGCCACACTCTTGATGCTGCTATTTTTTTTTGCTGCTCTTGTGCAGAGGAGAGTGGCTGCACAGGCTGATCCCCTCATGGCATGAGGTCCCCCGCTCCTCATACTTCTCTAAGGTGATCCAAGGTAAAACGGGAGCTGAAGGAAGAGCAATTCTCTGCAAGTGAGTCCAGAGAGGCTCAGGAACCTAACTAAAAGGCTTGGGAAGCCAGCTGGCCAAAAGAATTCAGTAGTAAACTTAGAAAAAATCAAGCCTGTGTTAGCTAGATCATAGAATCATAGAATCATTCAGGTTGGAAGAGACCCTTGGGATCATCGAGTCCAACCATCTACCCTACTCTACAAAGTTCTCCCCTACACCATATCCCTCAGTACCGCATCTAAACGTCCCTGAAACACATCCAGGGATGGTGACTCCACCACCTCCCTGGGCAGCCTATTCCAATGCCCGACCACTCTTTCTGTGAAAAATTCCTTCCTAATGATCATGTCCATATCAGCCTTCTCTTCAGCACCAAAGGCAGAGCAGACTTGCATCCCAGTAACAGAACGTCTCCCAGTGGCCACTTAAACCTACCGTACCTAAAAATCAGAAATTGTACAAGGTGGCTGGCGGGCAGAACTAGTGTTGCTGACAAGGGTGTCATATGGTCTCCCTAAAAGTACGCAAATGGTGGGCAGTGACAAGGGCAGTGCTTCAGAAGAAGGCAAATTAGTCCATCGTCTGCTATGATTACTAAGATGTGACCTTCCCAAGAATGAGCCAGTGATTTTACCAGTCCATACAGATGTTTAATGTAAGTGTTAGGGATAGCTGAATTCAGTAGCCCACCAGAGGGAAAGCTGCAATAGCTCCATCCTCCCAGGTCCATCAAGTAGCAAGGTGTTAAGGCATGTCAGGTGTGGACGCCACCTCCTACACCTCTGGGACAGGACTTTGTCCCACCTGGCTGATGGAGCTCAGCCTGGCCAGCCCAGGCTGAGGGACATGGTGGCAGGTTCCAAAAGTAGCATAGCTGAGTGTGTATCCCTGGGACACACATCCAGGAGATCAGCATGTCCAGTTATAGTCTGTGACAGACAACGTCCTGCCTTCAACAGCATCTACACACAGGATGTAGCTGAAGCTCACTATTGCAGGCCTTAACACACCATTCTCTAGATACACAAGCTGCATGTCTGCAGATCCCCCAAGTACCACCATGGCCTCTCTGTCCATCTGGTACCACTGCCCAGGCCCTCTGAACTGCTTCATGGATCTTCTACTTGCCACCTGGTCCAGCTTGGTCCTCACCAGCAAATACACACACTCCCACACCCATCTCTAAGGCACTCCACATTCACAGGTCCTTCTCAATACAAGGAACTGGTCTGGACCTCAGGCTTCCTACTTGCTGGCTAGTCCAGCTTGAAGTTTGCTAGTAAAGTACACCACCCACCCCCCTCAAAAACACCCATCAGGTTTGGGGAAGACCCTCACCTGCCGGGGTCCTGCCCCTGAGAGGTATGGCCCCTCCAAATAGTGACTCCAGGACCCTCCCTTGTCCCAGCGGCTGACACCAGAGGCCACGGGGCACCCACACCTATGGTCTGACTCCACTTGCTGGCCCAGTGTCCACCCAACACCAGTCCTCCCAAGAAGCTCTTGCACTTAAGGTTTGTTTCTTTTCTCCCCTCCCCGCCCATTATGTCTGTCTGTCAGGTCTGTGTCTCTGTATATTTTGCTTACAGCTTCCCCCTCTCCCTTACCGTCCCACTAGACCTCTATCAGACAATCTTAGTGAAATAAACACTTTCACATTCCACACACTCTCAGCAATTAGTGTGGTCGACCCGGTTTGGTTCTCATTACCACCCGCCCAACAGTCTGCTGGTCACGGTTGTGTCTCTGTATGTTCTCTTCTATGGCTTCTCCCTTATTATCCCCTTTTTACATTGAAAAGGTCCTTAACCATGCACCCATAAAAGAGGAGATGCTCTCTCCACCCAGGTACCCTCAAAGAATGCAATCCCAGTGGGCACAGACATAAACACACCTAAACAACACCTATACGCATATATACACAGCAAGCCCTGCAGATCAACACAAACAGCATTGATATAAATACAAACTAATAGCCTCATTCTACTCCTCCCTCCGGCTGACGAGGATGAAGGTCCATTAGTGGGAAATATATCTACTCCGGTTGCTGGCACTTAGACCCGCACACGTGCACACAGTAAACAAAATCTGTGCCCCAAGAAAATAGTTAGAAATTGAGTTTAATAGGAAGTCAGGACAGACTGTACTGATCCGACGTGGGCCATGACAAGACAAGCGTACTGACCAGCCCTGCCTACATGTGAGCCACCCCTTCTATTCCCTTATCCCCCTATTTTCCCACACTTGTTCTTCCCCAGGTCACCTAGATCCCTCCCTTCTTGTCCCTTTGGTTCCTGCCTTAGACACTCCACAAATCTTGGGTAATGCTGCAATGCTCTTCCCCTGCACTCTGTGATGTGTCCCCTACCCCTTGGCAATAACCCCTCTCAGACTTGGGGTGCTGTGGAGAGCCTCATCTTGACAGACATCACCTCTGGACCCTAGGGCTGAGGCTATCCCAGTACAGCCCCAGGAGGAACCAAACAGGGTGTCTTTTTCTCCAAGTCCATAATTTGAGTTCCCTTGCCTGCCTCTGTGCAGAGAAGCCACCCATGAGGTTATGGCCCTCCTGGGATGAGCACTGGCAGGGTGTTACTGCAGTGCCTCTACCTCCTCTTGCCTCTGTGCTCCTTTGTGTGCGGACTGACAGGCCTTTTATCACATACCCCAACAGTCACACCGTCTCCACCTTGGCCTTCAGCAGAATAAAGAAAGTACTTCTCTTTTGAAGAATTTGATTCAGCAGCTATAACCTCTGAGAAGCAGGAAGATTAGCCATCCTGTCCACAGCGCATCCTGTGCATCCCCAGGGACACAGTAATAGAGAAACTGAAATACAGAAAATAATCTGGACTCCTCTACCCCTCACTTGGCAAAACAGATGAAAGTTTTTGCCCAGATACTTGAAGTGTTTTTTCTATAGGCTGACTCATCACAGCTCTGGGATAAACCCCAAGTGTAGTTCTCATCCAAATTAGTAATGAGCCCAGTCTGCAGAGAAATGATCCACTAAACCATGTTTAGTGCTGATAGTTTTCCCCTGTTGCATGTGTGAAACACTTTTGTAACTCACTAGGAAAACTAATATTGTTCAAATGCCCTACTGACACAGCGTGTGACTAAATGTGGCTTCATCCTACAGCTCACATCTGAGTACAGACCCTTTGGATTAACCCCACAATAACACATGGTCAAAGCCATGCTGCATCTGAAATGGCTTTGTTTCCTTTTCAAAGGGTGATCCGTAATCATGCAGAAATATAATTCACCTAAAGCTTCTGAGTGTTGCAAATGCCAATTATTTCATCCATACAGGCTGACAGGTAAAAGAGATAAAAAGATTTTATTACTTAATCAACAGAACGAATTGAAGGTAGCATCCCTAAACTCTACTTAAAAGGCAAGCCAAAACCCTTGAGAACTCCAAGAATATCAGAAATAAATTCTAGTGCACAGGCTCTGACCTCTGATTCTTTCCCGGGAGATTTTGCTTCAGGTGCTGTCTTAAAAACTGTTTGAAATGTTCATTGTCAGTCTAAAGACACTGTCAGCATCATCCAGGGAACAGAAAACTTCCCTGTAGTTCTAAAAGCAAATCTAGAGCTCAAATACCGCAAAAGTACCTTTGAGCCAACATCTCATTTGAAGTAAATTATTACCCAGACAGTATCTTGTATAGCATATAATTTTTCAGTCAAGGATGTCAAACAATGGATCTCAGACACTGTAATTTCATGCAGCATTTCCTTTTCACAAGGCTTTTTACTGCACCTGTTGCAAAACAATGGCTAGAAAACCATTTCCAACGACTTATAAAAAGAAACAAAGGTTTTTTTTATTAAGGAATATTTTTTGTCACAAGTAGCAAGTCTATCAAGATTAATTCTGTGGTCTTAAAACAAACCTGGGGGTGTTTTGCTACTTCATGAAAAGTGGAAACTACGGCCTTATATTTTATTAACAGTCACCCTGCTGCACCTGGACAATTTATTTTTGTTTAGTGGATGCACAACAAATGACTACAGAGTGATTCAGTTATTACTCTCTCCTGTGTTCCTATTCCCTACAGATAACTCTCCACAGTTGCATGGCCTTTTGCGACAATACATTTAGAAATACTTGAGACAAAGTCCTTCATAGCATTTTGACCCAACAAACCTTTGTTTTTCTGACTTTACCCCTGCTTTCCACCTGACAACATAAAGCTGCTGTTCCTATGGCAAATCAACTCCCTGTGGCTCAGTAAAAAAATGTGAGGTACCTAGTGCCACCATCCCTGAACAGTCCCAGAAGAGAGTCCCCACACAACCAACCTTCTCTGCTGCCCTGCTGATCTTTGCCAAGGGCTGGATTCAAGTGATTGAACAAGTACAGGTGACACTCAACTGCAAGAACATAAACCTTGAAACTTCTGCTCATCTTCTCCAACTAGGAACAATGACTGTTCACTCGACTCCTACTCAGATTTTGGCTCATGCTAAGGTCTGATGTATGCTGGGACCAGCTCCATCAGGTCGAAGAGAGGGCAACACGTAGGCAAACATGATGCCCAGGAAGGGCTGAAGCCACCTGCAGCTTGCTGTCCCCTGGAGCCATCATCCTTATATCATCATCATCTGGCACCTCCTTTGGAGTACTCTGCCTCATGGCAATCATACACACCAAACTTCCAAGTGAGGTGCTACAAATACATCAGCTTACCCAAAAAAGTTTTGAAGTGGATGCGACAGCAGCTGGTCTGCTGAGGCTCTCGTGCTTCCCAGTGTGGTACAGGGGACTCCCACACCATGGCAGAGGAGGAAGGATGAACACTCTTACTTCTCGGTTGGGCAACTATTTTGCTCACAGATGCATGAGTTACAAATTATGAATTAGAGAACTTTTGAGTTAGAAACCTCACGAGTGATGAACTAGTGAATTCACACGTTAAACTGGTCGGTACGAAGGGGACTGAGTGCTCGTTTGCTGTGTTTGTTTTTCTTCCTAGTAAACTCATAAAATAAAGTTTAATTTACGGAGTAAGTTGCCCTGTAAACTTGAGCAATCCAACCGGACTGTGACAAGCACACCTAACACTACCTTGCACATGGGCAGCACAACCCACATCAGATGCAAGTGGTCAGACTCTGATCAGAAAACTGCCTTTTTTTTTTTCTGACTGGTCTCTTCAGTCTTGCTTCTCCGAAGTGCCCTGTAACAGCTGAGGTAAATGCTGCATCCAAACAGGTCTGAGAATCAAAACAAGCATACTTGAATCCAGCTGAATGTCTGAAGAAAAACAGTGAAAGAAGAAGCAAATGACCAAACTCACTTGACAGAAATCACCAGCTTTAAGAAATTAGAGGTTTTGCATTAAGTCTTGGCACGTGAGGACTCAGACTGCCACTACTATCATACAACTCTGTGAAGCGTACCCAATCTCAAGCCAATTCAACTAAGAATAAAGTCCATAAACAATACTACTGGAGATAGCATGCCAAAAAAGAGAGGATATTTAGATGAGAGCCTAGAATCTGGCTTCATTTACTGCACACTGTCTTGATTATAAGACAAAAATATTTTTTCACAAAGGTTTTCTGTAGACGTCAAAACTAACTCAATTCCTAGGAAGATATAATCCATATGCTCTTCAGAATATCCACTCAATTATCCACTCAATGCAATTTACTTTGATTGATTCCAAGGAAGAACCAGTTATTTTTACTACACAAGTGTTAAAAAAAGATCTCTTTTGTCGTCTCTACTTCCCTCCCTGCCCACACTCTTAGAAAGTAAAACCAACCAAACAAAAACCACACGAACGCCCAAAAGAAGAAACTCCACATACAGTTTTACCTACAACCTAAGAAAGAATGAGAAATAATGCTGAACTAAAATGGGAACATAAAAATGATTTTGTATTTCAAGGACCAAAAAGGATAATACCAACATCCCAGTACCCAGCTCATGATATATGATATAAAAACCAAAACAGCAGTGGACTAGTACCTGCAGAGAGCAGCTTTTGCTGTAAAGACAGTATCAGTATCTGTCGGGTTTCTTCCTTTTGCACCATTTCTCTGTACAAATAGAGTGTATCACCTCACCTGAACTTCTTCAGCGAGCCGACACCTTTCTGTAATTTAACACTCAAACACAGATCAAGGGGAATTTATTTTTTTTTTAACAATGGCAGTACCATATCCTAGCCATCTTGCTGAAAAAGTGAACTATTCTGGCACTGGAAAGGTTGCATTGACCCTGTTACAACAGGGCCATGCTTGCAAGAAATTCAAGTGAAGTTATCTTTATTAGAAACAGATAAAGAAAACAAAAAAAAGTATGAATGATCACAGAATCACAGAATCTTCATGGTTGGAAGGGACCTTTGAGATCATCAAGTCCAACCATGCACACACACACAAAAAAACAAACAAAAGAAAAACACACAACAACAAAAAAACCACAAAACAGAACACCCAACCCAACAATCTCGGCCACTAGAGCATGCCCTGAAGTGCCATGTCTACACGTTTCTTCAACACCTCCAGGGATGGTGACTCCACCACCTCCCTGGGCGGGCCCTTCCAGTGCCTGACCACCCTCTCAGCAAAGTCACTCTTCCTGAGATCTCATCTAAACCTCCCCTGCCCCAACTTCAGACCATTTCCTCAGCTCCTGTCATCATTCCCTTGGGAGAAGAGGCCAACCCCCACCTCTCTACACCCTCCTGTCAGGGAGCTGTAGAGGCCAATGAGGTCTCCCCGTCAGCCTCCTCTTCTCCAAACTAAACATGCCCAGTTCCCTCAGCCTCTCCTTGTGTGACTTGTTCTCCAGACCCCTCCCCAGCTCGGTGGCCCTCCTCTGGACACGCTCCAGCACCTCAATGTCCTTCTTGGAGTGAGGGGCCCAGAACTGAACCCAGCCCTTGAGGTGAGGCCTCACCAGTGCCCAGTCCAGAGGCACCATCACTGCCCTGCTCCTGCTGGCCACGCTGGTCCTGACACAGGCCAGGATGCCCTTGGCCTTCTTGGCCACCTGGGCACACTGCTGGCTCCTGTTCAGCCGGCTGTCCACCAACACCCCCAGGGCCTTTTATGCTGGATCAAAAGGTGGTAAGAGATCAAAAGGCAGAGTTTTCACAACTGGCAGAGGGCGACTTCAGCATTGGACAAAAAAACCCTCCAAGATCTGTCTTCCGCAAAGGGCACTATTTATAACTGTTATCTTCTCCCTCAGAAAGCTCCCCCTTGTGACAGATTCAAATGCCATGTTACATGCTTTCACGCCTTACTGATTACTAGGTCTCACTTTCTAATTTTGATAGCGCTACAAGGCAAATACTGTCCTAACACAGGATATCACGTAGCCTACATTTTTTCCTATGTTACCATGTTGATTTTGGAGAGAGATAGAAGAAAAATTCATCTGAGGATGGACGATACACAAAATGAAGCCTTCCAGTTAAGTTAAGAATGGCATATGTCAACTACAGCTGTAAATTTTAATTACCACTATTACTACATTACATTAAACACCAGTAAGCACCAGTTTACGGTTATGACATCGGTTCCATTTACTCAAATTCTTCTTATGTGTAATATATGAGCCAAACAGGAAATGTTCCTTCAGGTTGGCGGGGAAAGAAAGAAACAGGCAGCCCAAAGTTACCTACTCTAAGTAACGCAATAGTCTATAAGAAAGCTAGAAAGAAACCCAAATATTCAGTCCCTCCCACTGTCCCTTAACACTCACTCAAGGCAGCTTTTTCTCTGTGACAACTTTAGCTCTAAATTACATGAAGATCTGACCTTGTCTGTACTCGATTTTTCCCTGCTTGTAGAATAAAGTTAGCTTTTCTGTTTCTACATTATAAGAAAACACTTCAATAAGCAATTTCTCCTTTTTAGCAAGGGAGCACAGCCTTTTTAGTAGCATAATCACAACAGAAAAGGACTTTTGTATCTTTGTTCAAAGACAGTCCTTTAAAAATGCTTTCAGTTTCTTGCTGCAAAGTATAACTTCCCAGCAAACATTATTTTAATCTCCTGTACTGTTGTGAAGATAAAGATAATGAAAAGGACATACAGAAATAGCATCATGTATGCCATCTATTTAAAATAAGAATGCTAAAAAAGATCTGTTTATTTCAAAACTTGTACTTGCTATCAGAAAATTATACGACTCAATTATGTTGGGCTCACTCTGACTTTGAATGTGGAAGTTTTTGCTCCTGCTGCTATTTTTCTGCAAAAACGATTCCTCTTCCTCAGTTCACATCTGTGGCAATCTCACATAACAGTAGAGGCCCAGCCTGCTTCTAAAGGCTTTTTTATTGTTTAGATTCGATATCAGGAAGAACTTCTTTGGTGTGAGGGTGGTGAGAGCCTGGCCCAGGTTGCCCAGAGAAGCTGTGGCTGTCCCATCCCTGGAGGGGTTCAAGGCCAGGCTGGAGGGGGCACTGGATGGTCTTTAAGGTCCCTTCCAACCTGAACCATTCTATGATTATTCATTCAGATATAACAAAGCAGTGAAACTGATTTCTATAGCACATGGAACCACTGCATAGCAACTTACTTTGTTGTTTAGTCTAATGATTTTGACCGCAAATAATTATGCCAACACAGAATGGGAAACTTTGGTAAATATCTACTGTAGTATCCAAACAGTCAGTTATGACATGTCACAGCAACAAAACAGTGGCCACTTTCCTGCAATGTGCCCTTTCAAATAACTGAATGCACTGCCAACTGCAGGGCTCATTAAGAAAAAACACTTCTTTTAGTGTGGTGCTCATGCAACTTGACTAATACAAGCTGCCTCCCAACACAGACACAGCTAAAGGCGAACTCGTCCAAACATCAGAGTCAAAGCCCAGAGTGTCCAGTCCACTCCAAAAACTCCTTTATTTAAAGGAGTTTTAAAAAAGCTTTAACTCACCACAACCATCTACTGTGTGTACAGCTACTTCCCATCTAAGATGAACTAAAAAAAAACAACAACAGAAAGCTTTTCTGATTCTTCAGCATCTCAAACGAAATGACACAATGTGTGGTTTTCAAACTAAGGATAATAAATTAACTTTGCATATTAAAATAAGAATGCATAAAAAGTACATGATGCAATTCAGGAGATCTCATTAGTGCTCACGTAAATGTTCATTGTTGCATTTATCATTCTCAACATAATCTCTCAAATACTATTAAATGGGAATTTAGTATGTAAAGGGATCAGATGATCCACTTACATATGACCAGATTTTTTTTCCATTAATACCATTAAAATACCATCCTTTAAAAGCTGTTTTGGAAAGTTGAGACATATGCACATCAGAATACGCAATAAGTGGGTTCTGTGCTTCTATATCTTATTATTGCAACAACCACCTGTAACATTAAGTGCAAGTTTGCTACTCATTTTATCTTCTGTCAGCTCTAGGCACCAATGGCAAATCTGACAAGAACATATTAGAGATACTTGAGAAAACAAAAAATCTTGATACCAACCTCATTTGTATATGTTATTCATATACAGATATGTATATTCATATCTGTTTTCATATACATGCCATATAGAGCATTAAATATGAACTACCAGTGAAGGCCAGATCCTTCGATAAATATTATCTTAAGATTTAGACTGAAAACATTCAGTAATGGAAAAGATATCCCTCCTTAAGCTCACTTTAATTGGATTTGTTCTTGTGCACACCAGTACCACTTCACACAGTCTGTTGAAGACTCTGAAAAGTCTGATCTTAAACAGCAATTTAGTTTTAAAATAAATAGTGATCATATCCAAAAAATAAAATAGCTTTGTCAAGATAACAGAAGGGATCCTACAAACACTCATCTCACTCTAAGGTCTAAGAGCTGAAACACTGAAAAATTTAAAATGAAAAAAAAATTATACTTAATTCAGGAAAAATAATTACTTGGGCAGCAAGGCAAAGAAAGGTGTATAAAAAAGTTTAAAGCCAACCAACAAAAAAAAAACTGAAAAAGAAAGTATTTTTCATTTGCAAGTATGTTATCATTGCTCTGAGCAGCAGACTTTGGAAAGTGATTTTGACCTCTTCATTGTCGCCGTAAGAGAGCACTACTGAGTAGCAGACACATCCAAGACAATGTTTGCACAATCCTGTTTCAGGCCAAATGGAAGGGGAGGATGAAACACGAGCTCGGGGATGGAGGGATTCACTACATTTACAGGGAGAGGGGACTCTAGAAATTGGGAGAAGGAAGGAAACATAATTTTAACTCAGGCAGGACTAGAGCCCTTTGCAAGTTGCAACAGGACAGCATTGTTCTCAAATGCATCCGACACAGAAAGAGAACAGTTCAGCTGCTGCAGATATATATATATATACATACACACATATATATATTTGGGCTAGATTACAGACTGCTGCCAGGGAGGAAAGCACTCCTCTTCTCTCTCATCACATATGCTGGGTACAGATCTACTTTCACCTCATGAATGCGCCAGATGAATACTCCTTGGGTGCTGAGTACATCTATCTGAAGGTAGATCTGCCCTAACCTTAACAATTATGCTACTTGTAAAGTAAAATAAAGTAGAATGCACAAAGATGCCTACAGATTGAATGAAACGCACCTGAAAAGTCTTAAAGAATCACAGAAAAATGGGTTAGAAGGTTACCGATTTTCTCTCCCCACTTCCTCTTGATAGATATTTCTAATTTGTTTTTAAAAACCTCCAGTGACAGACATCCCATATACTCCCAGACAATCCATCCCAGTATTCAACTTCCTATTTGCAACTCTGTTCTTTATGTCTAAATTTCCCTTTTTCATTATTTAAATCCATTGCTTCTTATCCTTATCACAGCAGGACACGTAAAACAGCTGATCCCTTTCCCCTTTGGAGGATTTTGTAAAATATATAAACCAACTCATGACTTTTAATTACCCGATCTGACATTACAACACAACATCATCATTTTCCATGTCTCAGAAGATATTCTAAACCACTACAACGAGCAAGGATTTTGGTACCTAGGAGTAACCTAGAAATCTTTCAAGCTGCTGGATGGATTCCCAACTGATGGTCATCTCAGCCAAAAGCAGGAAGATAATCAAGGACAAAGAAACCCATTTGCTCATTTTTCAGGACAGGAGAGAACCCTCAGAGGCTTTTCTGGAGGAGAGCTATCAGTCAACGTCTGACTTGCCTCATTATTCTTTTAACTGTCAAACTGCTGTGAATCAGGCCATTCTGTTTAAGGAAATGTTTCCCATAATCTCTCCCAATTAAACAGACTTAAAAGTAACTTGCTTTCCAATAGGTTATGCTTGTACAGAGTTTGAAAGAAATGAATGCTGCTCTGTTATATTAACTTTGTTCCTACTCTTGCACCCTGTATGCAGCATTTACTAGTTACTCAAGGTCATTTAAAAGGTATTTTGTCTTAATTCTGATAAAATCTAACCTTCTGTGGCCGCATGTATTTCAATTAAGAAAATGGATAGAGTCCTATTAAAATTCTCAAATGTTGATGAAAATAATTTCTGAATAAAACACTTCTTCATGGGAAGTACCAAGGAATAGCAAAACAATTTCAAGCAAAAGGCAAGTTGACCATCATTCCAAAGACAATGACAGGGAGTTGAAAGCTAAAAACAAAAAGACAGAAATATGTATCTTATTTCCACATGACAGATGAGGTACACGGCTGATATTCAGTGCTTCTGGTTCCACACTTTATCCTAAGCCTCTAAATAAGACACCATGTAAGGGTATTATTATCAAATGACATTATATCTTTCCCTAACTTGTAGTATCTCCTCTTTTTCTCAAAAGAGACAGTGGTGGAAAATAGGCACTGATGTAGCTTTAAGGTCTCTTGCACATTTTGCATCCTACTCCTAAACCTACACATACTTCGTGTTGCAATGTATAAAAGGCAGATAAAGGGACCCAGTTCTATACATTTGGTCCTGTTCTGGACTACAATCCCACTTAAAAAGCAACTTTCTCCTTTCTCTCCAAATCAAGTAAGCACTTGATTTCACAGTTCTTTAGGCAGCAGCTCTGATTTTATTCTCAAGGGACTGGTTTGCTTTTTCCTGTCTCAAAAAGGGAGACGTCTGGCCAATTTCCAAGAAAAATGCAATCAGACATAAGGTCTGGCAAGAAAATCAATGTTTGGCATGTATGGCTTGCTGAGAGATATGCAGGACACAAGAAAGTTGCAGTCTTAACGAGATTAAAATCTGAATATCAGATTTTACTATAACCACAATGCAAAATACCTTGAGACAGAGTAACTGTTTTCAAGTGCATCCCACTAATTATGAGCACGTTATTCATTGCCAGGTTTGTCAGACAAAGGATTTAAAAGGTTTTGCAGGAAGGAAAACCAGCTGTTCCAACAGTATATGACAGTGCACGGTAGTGGAGAGAGAGAATGTGGTGTCTTCCAAAAAGGGCATCACTAATGAACTTTGATAGTGGAACAGAAGATGATATGCTGTGAGTGAAGCTAAATAGAACCTCAAGCACAGGGACTTTGGAACAAATACCTCACCATCACCAACATAATATTGGCTAAAAATACAGGCAATGTTTCACACATCTGTTTGGTAAGTGAAGCTGTAGAAATAGAAGTAAAAGTAAAGCGATGAGCAGTATCTCTAGCCATTTAAAATTGCACAACAACTCAACAGACACTTGATTTTAGTGATAAAAGGGTGTCAACATTCATATTATGCAGAGAGCTCATGTGCATCTACGGGAGTATCACAATATGTCACAGAATGTGTATTGATTCAGTTTAATACCTTGGCTCTCAGATCATGGCTAGAAATGAGAGAAGTCGTCTCTTTTTCAAAGCAGCAGCTAGACTAGTATAGTTTTTCAATAATAAAGTAGTTAAATATTAATTGCAAATGAAGATTCTGATTAAAATCCTGGAAGGAATAAAAATCTAATAAGCATCTACATCTGTAGGCAAGCAAGCAGCATGAGAATGTTCTGAAGTGACAAGTTCACATTGCCAGCACAGGGTCATGAGGAAAAAGTCCTGTTTAGTTAATTTAATTTCCTTTTATGACAAGGTCACCCATCTAGCTGACCAAGGGAAACCAATAGAAGGGGAGGGGGTGGTTTGGATTTTAACAAAACTTTTGATACTGTCTCTCACAGTACCCTATCACAGCTGGAGATGTCCATAATACCATGGGTGAACAGCTGGGTGATGGGTCGGGCTCAAAGGCTTACAGTAAATGGGGTGACATCAGGCTGGTGGCCAGTCACCAGTGGGGTTCCCCAGGGCTCAATTTTAGGGCCAGTGCTCTTTCATGTTTTTATAAATGATCTGGATGCAGGCGTTGAATGTCCGTTTGCTGATGATACTACGTTAGGAGGAGCTGTGGACTCCCTCAAGAACAGAGAGGCCTTATGGGGAGATCTGGATGGACTAGAGAGCTGAGCAATCACCAACCGTGTGAAATCAAGTGCCAGATTCTCCATCTGGGACAGGGCAATCCTGGCTATAAAGTGGGGGATGAGAGGCTGGAGACCAGCCTTGTGAAAAGAGATCTTGGGGCTTGAGTTCATGGCAAGTCCAATATGAGCCCTGGCAGCCAAAAGGACCAACCGTGCCCTGGGGTGCATCAAGCACAGCATTTTCTGGTCGAGGGAGGGGATTGATTGTCCCACTCAACACCTCACTCCTGTGGCCCCACCTCCAGTAGTGTGTGCAGTTTTGGGTACCTCAATATAAGAAGGACATCAAAATATTAGAACGTTCCAGAGGAGGGTGACCTTGTCTCAAAGGCAAAGCTTACAAGGAGCAGCTGAGATCACCTGGTTTGTACAGCCTGGAGAAGAGAAGGCTGAGGGGTGCCCTCATCGCAGTCTACACCTTCCTCAAGGTGGACAGCAGAGGGGGAGGTGATGATCTCCTCTCTCTGGTGACCAGTGATAGGACACAAGGAGATGGAGTGAACCTGCATCAGGGGAAGTTCAGATTGGACATCAGGAAAAGGTTTTTCACTGAGAGGGTGCTCACTCACTGGACAGGCTCCCCACAGAAGTGCTCATGGCACCAAGCCTGTCAGAGTTCAAGGAGCACCTGGACGATTCTCTTAGTCATATGGCTTAGTTTGAGGTAGTCCTGTGAGGAGCAGGGAGTTGGACTCGATGATCCTTATGGGTCCCTTCCAACTCCACACAGGATACTCATTACTTTACCCACAAAGCTACTGGGTTGATTTATGCACCAGACTGTTTGTGTAACAAGGTTTAATCAAGGCAATATCCAAATTTTGACAAAAAGTCCTTAGGAATTTATTTAGGGTGTGAGAGTTCAGTGGCAGTTACTGAAGGCTCATATTCTTCCACTCTGGGTGTCCAATTATGCAAAGAAAGCCACCGCACGGCAGCAGTTTCCAGGATGGCAGTGCTCTGTCATATATTCATTGCCAGGTTTGTCAGACAAAGGATTTAAAAGGTTTTGCAGGAAGGAAAACCAGCTGTTCCAACAGTATATGACAGTGCACGGTAGTGGAGAGAGAGAATGTGGTGTCTTCCAAAAAGGGCATCACTAATGAACTTTGATAGTGGAACAGAAGATGATATGCTGTGAGTGAAGCTAAATAGAACCTCAAGCACAGGGACTTTGGAACAAATACCTCACCATCACCAACATAATATTGGCTAAAAATACAGGCAATGTTTCACACATCTGTTTGGTAAGTGAAGCTGTAGAAATAGAAGTAAAAGTAAAGCGATGAGCAGTATCTCTAGCCATTTAAAATTGCACAACAACTCAACAGACACTTGATTTTAGTGATAAAAGGGTGTCAACATTCATATTATGCAGAGAGCTGATGCAGGCACCTGATGTGCATCTATGGGAGTATCACAATATATCACAGAATGTGTATTGATTCAGTTTAATACCTTGGCTCTCAGATCATGGCTAGAAATGAGAGAAGTCGTCTCTTTTTCAAAGCAGCAGCTAGACTAGTATAGTTTTTCAATAATAAAGTAGTTAAATATTAATTGCAAATGAAGATTCTGATTAAAATCCTGGAAGGAATAAAAATCTAATAAGCATCTACATCTGTAGGCAAGCAAGCAGCATGAGAATGTTCTGAAGTGACAAGTTCACATTGCCAGCACAGGGTCATGAGGAAAAAGTCCTGTTTAGTTAATTTAATTTCCTTTTATGACAAGGTCACCCATCTAGCTGACCAAGGGAAACCAATAGAAGGGGAGGGGGTGGTTTGGATTTTAACAAAACTTTTGATACTGTCTCTCACAGTACCCTATCACAGCTGGAGATGTCCATAATACCATGGGTGAACAGCTGGGTGATGGGTCGGGCTCAAAGGCTTACAGTAAATGGGGTGACATCAGGCTGGTGGCCAGTCACCAGTGGGGTTCCCCAGGGCTCAATTTTAGGGCCAGTGCTCTTTCATGTTTTTATAAATGATCTGGATGCAGGCGTTGAATGTCCGTTTGCTGATGATACTACGTTAGGAGGAGCTGTGGACTCCCTCAAGAACAGAGAGGCCTTATGGGGAGATCTGGATGGACTAGAGAGCTGAGCAATCACCAACCGTGTGAAATCAAGTGCCAGATTCTCCATCTGGGACAGGGCAATCCTGGCTATAAAGTGGGGGATGAGAGGCTGGAGACCAGCCTTGTGAAAAGAGATCTTGGGGCTTGAGTTCATGGCAAGTCCAATATGAGCCCTGGCAGCCAAAAGGACCAACCGTGCCCTGGGGTGCATCAAGCACAGCATTTTCTGGTCGAGGGAGGGGATTGATTGTCCCACTCAACACCTCACTCCTGTGGCCCCACCTCCAGTAGTGTGTGCAGTTTTGGGTACCTCAATATAAGAAGGACATCAAAATATTAGAACGTTCCAGAGGAGGGTGACCTTGTCTCAAAGGCAAAGCTTACAAGGAGCAGCTGAGATCACCTGGTTTGTACAGCCTGGAGAAGAGAAGGCTGAGGGGTGCCCTCATCGCAGTCTACACCTTCCTCAAGGTGGACAGCAGAGGGGGAGGTGATGATCTCCTCTCTCTGGTGACCAGTGATAGGACACAAGGAGATGGAGTGAACCTGCATCAGGGGAAGTTCAGATTGGACATCAGGAAAAGGTTTTTCACTGAGAGGGTGCTCACTCACTGGACAGGCTCCCCACAGAAGTGCTCATGGCACCAAGCCTGTCAGAGTTCAAGGAGCACCTGGACGATTCTCTTAGTCATATGGCTTAGTTTGAGGTAGTCCTGTGAGGAGCAGGGAGTTGGACTCGATGATCCTTATGGGTCCCTTCCAACTCCACACAGGATACTCATTACTTTACCCACAAAGCTACTGGGTTGATTTATGCACCAGACTGTTTGTGTAACAAGGTTTAATCAAGGCAATATCCAAATTTTGACAAAAAGTCCTTAGGAATTTATTTAGGGTGTGAGAGTTCAGTGGCAGTTACTGAAGGCTCATATTCTTCCACTCTGGGTGTCCAATTATGCAAAGAAAGCCACCTCACGGCAGCAGTTTCCAGGATGGCAGTGCTCTGTCATAACCAGCTCTGCAAAACGCTCCCCAAAAACACCTCCCTCCACCCTGCACCTGACCTCAAGAGTCACGGGCAGTTTCCTGCTTCGTGGGGCTCCACAGATGAGCAAAGGGGACTTCAGACCACAAGGAGCTGAAGAAGCTCTAAGATCTCACCCCATCATAAAGTGCTGCAAGTAACACGGAACTTCTCCCAGCCCCTTCTTCAGCAGCAAGATCAATACTTGAGCAAGAAAGATTTGGCCAAAAGATCTCTTATCTGGCAGTTTTGTGATGGCTCCAGCTGGAAATGGTCAATTTGCCACATCGTAGAGGGCTTTGCTTTCTAATGGATCAGTTATTTTAGCAAATACCACATCCTTTGTTTAAGTCTTTAAAAAAAGGTAAATAAAAAAACTTAGATCTTTCAGTAGCCTAAAAAACAGACTTCTGGATACAGACAGTTGGAGTAACTTGACCCCTGCTACCAGAAGTCTCACTAAAATTACAACACAAGAGAAGGGAAAATGCAAGGCTGGAGAGAAAATAATTTTTCTCACTTCCAGAGCTGCTCCCTTTCTGGATGCTGTGATTCATCTGATCCTGGACTGGGAGCAAATGAGTCACAAGAGATCTATTTCTGAAGTTATGATTCCCCCCAATAATGCTTATACTAGTTCTATCGTTTCCATAGCAACTAATGTATTTGAAATGAAAGAAAAACTAATAAGATAAATGGGAAGCATAAAATATCTCGCGATAGTGTGGGCATGCGTAGCACTGATTGTTAATGGTCTGCTTTGGAATGAGTTGCAAGTTGCTTTCTTCAGTAATGGCTTCTCCACAGAGAAGTAACATGGTTCCACGTATCTGCGTTACTACCACTTCACATTTTACCAGTAAAAAATCATTACCTTGTTCTTGAAGCAAAATCCATCTTTATCATCTTTGAAACAAGTATCTTCTCTGACCACATTTTGAGTAGTGTTTCTGTTGAAATCATTACAAATTTGGGTCGCTAAAGAACTTTCTTTGGTACCATTATGGACCTTGCCCTTTAGCTTGAAGTTTTGCCATCAGTCAGCAAATATGTTGAGTGACACGGATTTAGGAGTTAGCTAAGATAATTTCACACCAACCAAGGGATTGCATACAACCAGTTACACACTGAAAAGATATTGTATGTTTGAAAAAGGTGACAACATCATGATATGTAAGAGATTAAATATATGTATCTTCTTAACTTACCACAACTAAATTATTCTAAGGTGATTTGCTGATTTCATAGAATCATAGAATCGCTTAGGTTGAAAAGATCTTTAAAGATCATCTAGTCCCATCGTTCACCCAGTGCTGCCAAGTCCACCACTAAACCACATCCCTCAGCACCATGTTTACACGTCTTTTTCTATACCTCCAGGGATGGCGACTCCACCACTTCCCTGGGCAGCCTGTTCTAAGGCTTGACAGCCCTTGCAGTGAAGAAATTCTTCCTAAATTCCAACCTGAACCTCCCCTGGTGCAACTTGAGGCTGTTTCCTCTTGCCCCATCGCCTGTGACTTGGGAGAAGAGACCAACCCCCCCGGCTACACCCTCTGTTCTAGGGGTTGTAGAGAGCGAGAAGGTCTCCCCTCAGCCTCCTTTTCTCCAGGCTGAACACCCCCAGCTCGCTTGGCACTCCTCACAAGACTTGTGCTCCAGACCCCTCACCAGCTCCATTGCCCTTCTCTGGACCCGCTCCAGCACCTCAATGTCTTTCCTATTGTGAGGGGCCCAAAAGTGGATACAGCCCTGAAGGTGGGACCCTCACCAGTGCCTGGTACAAAGGTCACTTCCCCAGTCCTGCTGGTCACACTGTTCCTGACACAGGCCAGGATGCTGGTGGCCTTCTTGGCCACCTGGCCACACTGCTGGCTCCTGTTTAGCTGTGGTCAACCACCACCCCCAGGTCATTTTCTGCCAGGCAGCTATAGCCACTCTACCCCCAGTTCGGGGGAAGATCCTGGCACTTGGCCTTGTTGTTATATTTCATTAAATACCTAGGGCATGTGGAATGCATTTCAGCACACAGGCTGTTCTTCAAAGTATTCCAGACTTCAATTTCGAAGCCCCCGTCAGCCAGTCACAGAGTTGAAGAGTACAGAGAATTATTCTGTGAAGTTCAACCAGGAGTAAATTTATGAGATAAGCATGTAGTAGTCAGCCTAATTACTTGCAAAGATAGAAGGATTTACAGCATATACTAGATCTTATTTACTAAAAATCAGAGACAAGGAAAATATTGGAACACAGACATCTTTTGTCAGTTACTACTTTCAATTGATAGACATTTTTAAAGTGAGCTGATGCAATATAATCTGTTTAGAAATGAGGGTGGAAGCAAGACTTGCCTTAGTCCAGTCATACTGTCATCCTTACTGTCAATAAGCACAACAACAAAGTGGATGTAAAACTATGAATGGGAAATTTTGTCGGAATATTTTTCCCAGCTTCAACAGAGAAGATACTCTGCCATTCTTTTCACTGGGGACTTATGTTACACAGTTGAAACAGAATACCAGGCTAATTCCCATGGCCACAAGCCTGACTTAGCAAAGACTGGTTAAATAATTGCAAGCTAAATACAAAAGAGTGATAATTATTTAAAATCTTTGAAAAGATCTGTAATACTTACCTCAATGACTCTTGTTTCAAAATCTTCGTAAGTTTCTGTTGGCAGAAAAACAGGGTATTACATTTCCTTGTATTACTTGTCTATCAGTACAGTGTCCTATAGGTGGTATAACTTTAAAAAGACACAATTTTCATGTAATTGCAATTTAGAAATTAATGTCAACAGTAAGTAGAAAGTAAGGATAATTTGAAAAAAATGTATCTAAAGTGAGCTTCATGAGCTGCTTCTTTTTAAAAGGACCTCAAATGCTTTTTTTGCTTTACTACATTCATTCAATCTCTTTCAGAATAAGGTTGCTGAATAAACAGCATATAGCTCTTATTTACAAAGCACAGGGTTTTTTTTCATTTCTTCAGTAAAGTCAACATATGTGAAGAAAACCAGCTTAAAAATACCACTAAAATGGTAACTACCCAGAAAGTGTAATACTACTCTTGTTATAATTACAACACAGCTCCTCTTATAATTAAGAGATGACAGCTGTTAAACAGATTCATTGGGCTCCATTAGAGACCTGAACCCCCAGCTGCAATCAATAGCTCATCTTTTTAAGTACCATAAAGGCAGGGAAGTAAGATGGCAACAGTCTCTAAAGGCTGTCCAACCTAAATAAGTAGTATAGCACAAAGGAAGAAAAATAATAATTTTTTAACGTAGTATAGCAAGACATACAAATTCAATTGCTTTGTTTGAACATCACACAGAAAGCAAAGCTGACAGAAAAACAGAGACATCTTCAGAATCTGATGAATATTTTGATCACAAGCTAAGCTATACAGCCTCTCCAAATTAAATCTGAAACTTCCTTTTGGAAATCACTGCAACTTACCACTTACATTGAAGCATTTTTGTTAAATTATATCTGATACTCTTCCTAATTCTTTCTAACTGCAGAAATGCTACAGAAAATAACTATCTATGTTTGTGTTATGAAAACAGAAAGTTTTGGGTTTTCAGTGGCTGGCAGTGTAAGATGACTTCTTCCCTAAATACTGCTCTAAAACTGTAAATGAACCCTGAACTTCATATACACCGAGCAAACGCTCTAAGGGGTTACAAAATAAAAATGTAAATCACCAAATGGGTCACTTCTATTATGACCAAACTATTATCCAATATTATTCAGAATATTATTAAACTTGTATTAGACAATCAACAAGGATTCAAACACAGGTATTTCTTGAACACATATTTCTGTAAAATTCTAGAAAGGTGAGGAAGATAAAACAAAACAATACGTAGCCTCTTCAAATAATCAAGAATCACATAGCCAAACCTTTTTTTTTCTCTATCAATTTCAAATTCTGCCTAAAAAAATGTCTTTGCAATCACATGTACAGCATCATTTCTTTTGTCTAGTAACAGTTAAGGTGTTTTGCACTGTAAAATGAAGATCATTTCCACATCACACCTGTATTCAAGTTTTTTCCTCACTGTGGTAATGAAACCTAATGACCACACCAACACCTGAATATAAATTGCAAACATATTTGTTTCCTTTTATGCAATTGAGAGCACAGTTATAATTGATCTATATTTCAATACAGATACAGTTTCCTCAAATAGTGTTCTATTATCAGCTTGGCTATGGATTGAAACCTACTGACTTTCAAAACAATGGACACTGGAATAGAATTCAATGTCTTGGTATAAGAAGCAGAAGAGATAACAGATCTTTCTGTTTTCCCAATCATCTCATGAAAGATTATTTCAGTGTAACATTGAAGACAGGTATTAATTAAAGCATTTAATACTTATTTTATTTTGTGGAGTCACAGTGAGATTCTGGAGAAAGCCTTGGGGGTTGAAAACAGTATAATGGTGAAGAAGCGGGGACTTATTTCCTCACCAAACATTGCTTTAGCATTTACAAATAACCTCCAAGATGATTATAAACACAAGCATCTTGGCACAATTTAGAGATCTGTTAGTCTACAAGAAGCAGACTTCTAGCTCACAGCAGAGGATATAAATGCCAACAGGCACTCTGTTCCTTCTCAGAAGCCTCTTCAGTTGCATAGAAACTCTAAACTTGGACAAAAAATAATTTTATTTCCAACTGCAAAATACTGTTCTTTCTCTACTCATAGTAAAGGCGTAGTGGAAGAGGATCCCTCTGAAAGAATGAAGGATTTGAAAACCACAGTATGTCTCCATTTTTATTTTTTTTTAACATATTGGACGAGAACATAATTATGATTCCAAGTATGTAATTTTCCATTTATGCTGACTTCCTACAAAATGTGTTCCAAGATCCAAGCTTGCACTGGGAGACCATATTCCTGGACAAAGAGAGCTCCAAGAACGTGTACCAGCTTAACTGCTAGAATGACTGGAGCCTGAAACAGGAGTGTTAGAACACATCAACTGTCCAGCTCATTTTACTATAAAAGCCCACAGAAAGATCACAATAAACATAGAAGCACCATTAAGTGCGTCACATGAAAAAACGTAGCTGAATATGAATAACAACTCATTTTCATAGTTAATTAGTTGGGAAGGATTAGGCTTCTAGATGTTAAACAGCTACTATAGAATTTCTAGTGGTCTGAATAACAGCATTGTAAAATAAGTTAAGGTACAGGACCTTTAGTTTCACTATGATATTTAACTAGCCAACAAATAAATAAATAAATAACTCCTAGTAACTACATTCAAACTACGTCATCTTTAACCTTATTTTATTATATGAACTAGAAAACAAGGCTGATCTATCCCAGAGGTTCCTTTAAGAAACTATAAAAAACCGTAACTATATTTCATTCTCAAGACAATTGACGTTGAACACAGAAAAGTATTTCCGTACTTCAAGAGTGCTATAACATAACACAGTACTCTCATGCAGTACAACATCACACAGTCTGTAACATAACAGTCTAACAGCTATACTAAACTAAGCAGCGATTTAACAAATTTCACTTGTGTTAACTCAACAACTTCTTTGATTTAGCTGTCTTGGTTCATGAATGGGCATATAAGAAAACCATAAAATCCATTTTCAATCACAGAAAAAGTCTGGATCTCACTTTCTCCAAGCCCCTCATCGGAAAGGCTAAGTAAGACTAAGACAGATATTCAGTGGTCTTACCTCCATTAGGACCTGGGTCAGGAGGATCTAGAAGGACACCTCCCCAACACTTTCCACTCCATCCTCCCTCTCTCTTAATTTTTATTTTCCTTTTCTTCTCCCATGTATCTCTCTGCTGAACAATTTCAGACTGAATTCTCTCTCGTTCTTCTTTTTTTCGTTGGGTAACTGCCTGGACTCTCCCGCTTTGTATGACAGGAGCATTAAGACCAGGCCAGAGGAAACCAGAACGTCCTTAAAAATAACAGAGAAAAATTAAATTTTTATGCCAAATTAGGAATGAAACTCTGCACACTGGAAAAATGCAATAAAATGGAAGGTTCTCACGTTATTTCAAGTGTGGTTTATGATACAGAATTTATATTTAAAACCCAAGAATAACATTAAACAACCATATGAAGATTTTGTTTAAAAGACAAAAATATTTCAAGCAGTTCTGACATCATGGATGGATTTAATTCCATCATGGATGGAATTAAAATTAATGGAAATTAAAAGAAATTTGTCAATTTATTAAATCAAGAAACACTATACACAAAAATGTCAAGACATGTCTTCAGCCCTGTATTTGTGAATCTACCTTCACCAATCTCCTGGCCTCTATTGAGATTCTTCCTTAGCTTTTTCTTCCTTCTCTTTCCTCTTCCTTTCTTTACTCCCACGCCAGTCTCTGCCAAAGCTCCTTTCCACAGCTCATCAGCTGTCACTGAAATAAAAAAAGCTTTCATAAGTAATAGACAAGTACAGCTTATATTGGAAAGTGAAGATGAACAAAAAAAAAACCACCTTGAAATGTTAACTCTTGCTTGATCTTTGCTGGGATGTAAACTGTGGGATTACTGCCCTGCAGTGATTTCCTACGACGTGTGTATGTATGTAATACAGAGATGTGCCTCTACTCCTGATCCCTGCAATCAGACAGGCACACAGCCAGGTGCGCAGCTTTATAAGGATTTTCAAAATCAGTTTAAAGGCAAACATTCCTAAACACTAACCACTAAGGTATTAATTCCCAGGTCATTAAAAGAAAACAATTTGTTAGTAATTCAGAGCAGCAATATCTGTAAGCACTTATCTAAGGATAAATATCAGTGATAGTTAACTGGAATCACCCCTAAAAATAGTCAAGGGTTAGCCTGCTTTGAAGAGCCACAAAACACAAGAAGTTAACCAAAACCACATATCTGCATCTGTTTTCATGTTCTGACAAAACACAAGCTCCCCCTTATCGCCTGAATAAATGCAAAGGAATGGAAGGAGGAAGGAATGTAAGATACTAAAGAGCCTCAGGACAGAGCTCAGGTTCCGAGAGCTCCACACTCAGTGGCCATGTCCAGGACGTCCACTGTCTTGGGATGTTTCACCCAACAAAGGAGAGCATGACTTAGAAAGCGTGGATTTTGTAGTTAACAACAAACTAGTATTTGCCAACTGATGGGAATACAGGATATTGGAAGAGCTCGAGACCAGTCTGGAAGAGACTTTGAGCAACCTGGTCTAGTGGGAAGTGTCCCTGCCCAGGGCAGGGGAGTGGGAATGGGTGGTCTTTAAGGTCCTTTCCAACCTAAACCATTCTATAATTCTATGATCCTCATAACCTAGACAAAAACAAATTACACCAAAACGAAGCTGGTGATGTGAAGAAGACACCACAGCCAATATTTCATGCTAACCAAGAAAGTTATTGCCATGGAATACACAAGCTTCATCATTGTTATGTTTGCAGATTAATGCTATTATGTGTTTCACCCAGGGGTGATGTTACCATGGCAGTTTATATCCCTTGTCTCCTCTGATCAGAAACCGATTTTGTTTATTTAAAAGTAGACAGAAAAAAGTCAGTAAATGCTTTCAGCCAGTTTTCCCACAAGAAGTTCATGCTTTTTGGATTAACACGTGAGAGATCCTACCCCACGGACCAGCAAACACATTGGAACTGCTACAGGGACAACACGCTGAGAGACAGGAGTTATCCAGGACATCCAGAGGTCCCGCAATGTGCCCAGCCTCATTTTTGTATTGAGTTACGTTTGCATAAGGTGTGAAGCTGGCTCTTCCAAAGGTACGACGCCTGTCTTTTCAGTCAAAAATCCTTTCAAGGTGGGATGCATAACTGTGATTCTTTTTTTTGAAAAACACAATCCTGAGACAAGTAATCAAAGCTCAGTACACTGGAAAGCAAGCATACGGGGAAGGACACACAACCACACAAGTCCAGGAAGCTACAAAGTTATATTCCCTCAAGATGGACAAGAGCAAAATAGCCTAGAAAGTCACTACATACCCCAAATAACATACTGTATGAAAAGTACAACAAGCCAAAATATGTCATACAGATTTCATATGTATTACAGACAAATAGAAATTGTGCATTACAGACAAGTAGAAATGCCCACAGATTGCACATAACAATAACATTTATCACACTTCTTAACATTTAACACACCTCTTTGCCTTCTGTGAGGCAAGAATTGTGCTTGCTCCTGAGTAGGCTTTAGTCCCTGTACAAAAGAAATTTCTATTTGAAATTACACTCTCTTTTCTAGACATTCAAGTGAACCCTAATGTCCAGAGATTTATAGTTAAAAAAAAAAATAATCCCACAAACAGTTACTGCAACAAATGGCTTGAAACTAGTGTCTGAACTGTGAGCCACTAAAAAATTTCCAGCTGATTACAACAAACTGATGCATACAGCTGTGTGCTAAACGCAAACAAACAAACAAAAAATCTTCGGCTGCACAGAACTCACTAAACAGTAAAACTGCATTGCTGACTCAGCATCTTCCCTTCAAGAAAATCAAACTGTGACAGGTACTAGACTGTCTACAAGCAGTGAGTGGATATTGCCCTGAGATAACACTACGTTAAAGTTCAGTTTAGGAAAAGATGTGTGGTTAGCAGGCAATGTATGCTGCAGCTTTGGGTGTACTCAAGGGGACCACAGGCCTGCTGTTCAAGGAGGACAGGGAACTGCTGGAGAGGGGACAGCAGAGGGCTACAGAGATGATGGGGGCCTGGAGCATCTCCCTTACGAGGAGAGGCTGAGGGACTTGGGTCTTTTTAGTCTGGAGAAGAGAAAACTGAGGGGGGATCTGACCAATGCTTATAAATACTTAAAGGGAGGGTGTCAAGAGGATGGGGACGGTCTTTTTTCAGTGGTGCCCAGGGACAGGACAAGAGGAAATGGGCACAAACTTGAAGATAAGAAGTTCCACCTAAACATGAGGAGGAGCTTCTTCACTTTGATGGTGGCAGAGCCCTGGCAGAGGCTGCCCAGAGAGGTGGTGGTGTCTTCTTCTCTGGAGACATTCCAAACCCACCTGGACACATTCATGTGCAACCTGCTCTGGGTGGTCCTGCTCTGACAGGGGGTTGGACTAGATGATCTCCAGAGGTCCCTTCCAACCCCATGGAATTCTGTATGAATTGGAAGGCTGACAATCAACCATGTTAAGCGTCTTAGCTTATTCAGAAAACATTGCATAACGAGTGATTTCTTTTTCTGTTATGATCATCCTGCTAGCCTGGAAACAAGGAATTTCAATAAAGGTATTTACATTTTGCTTTGCAATGCTATTTTTAAGCTGGAAGAGTTCCCCAACTGCTGCAGTTTGTGTGGCCTCACAAAGGCTGCAAAGGGGCAGCAACGAGGAGACAAGAAGAAAGAGCTCCTGAGCTGGTAATACACTCAAAGAAAAACCCCAGCACTTTGACCTGTATCCTAAACATCTGTACGATAAAGTCACTTAACTCTGGTAGAGGAAAGCAGCAAAAGTCACTGAGTGAGGAGACTGTTTTGTACCATCTCAATGCCAACAGACTCAGCAAGATGAGGTCAGGCTAAGTCCAGTTTTGGCCTCAAGCACCACACAAATTCTGACAAAATTAGAAGCAGAGGAAAACGTCACGTTTGGTACCAGAATGCAGTTCATCTAATCACTTTATAAAAATATCATTATGTATCCTGATTTTAACAAAACACATCAGGAGCCTGCGGGGCTACAGAGCTGGGAGTTCTGTGTAAGATGGCAGATATCTCACTGATTTTAAAACAACATGACAAGAACAGAATATGGACGGGATAGGCTGCAGTCAAGAAGATTACGGTGGTGGGAACATTGCTTACGACAGACAGACAACACAGTGATGAAGAAAATAATAAAAATCTGACCATCAGCTTGGCAGCAAAGCACCAAGATGGTTGAAGAACACATACAGAGGCAGGTGACAGGTCTCGTAGAGGAAGAAATAACCCAAACAGAAATGAGGGTTACTGTAGTGCTTTCCACATTTGCAGAAATGCTCCAAAATGAAGACAGGACAGTAGGTATGCAGTCTCTTAGTGATTTGTGACCTTGTCTTTATTTTGCCTTTATAAAATGAGAGGCTGCCTGCATTCTTCCAGAGATAAAATAGACCCAGTCACGAAAGGCGCCACTCTTTTTTTAGTCAGTTACCAAAAAAAAAAAAAAAGTCATATATAAGATTTTAATTTATGACCTAGAAGAAGATCCACTACTGAATTTTGCTGAAAGCATACAAGCCGATCGCTAACAACTGCCAATAGTAAGTTTGTATTAGAGCACTCCATTCTGCTTAATCTACGTAAAAGATGTTTATAGTATTTTGAAAAGGATTTGGTTTTGTGTCTTTTTATACTATCCCTGAATTTCAGGAACCAGACAGCCCTAGACCTTACTTCAGAGGAACATGAATATTAGACTACACCTCAGTAACTCACAAGTATTACCAAAAAGGCTGTAAATCATATCAGAAAAAAAGTATCCTAGATCCTGATAAATGGAGATTGAAAGCAGATTTCTTTGCCTCCTGCAAGATGAGTTCCCAGCTTGCTTAGAATATGAACTACAGCAAAAGACAAATAGCAATAAGTTGGAAAATTGAAGGGAGTAAAAGGAGATGGAAGGATCAACTTTGTAAAACAGCTAAGTAGGCTCACTTCTAGTTACAAGCCATTTTTCCTTAAGTTTTTTTTGATGACAAATAGCCTTGTGGCAGCACAGCAGCAGAGATTCAAGGGCATTAATATTAATGACATAAAAAAAAGACTAATGAACATGGTATAATAAACATGCTTCTCTCAACATACTTATGCCCACTAATGCCATTACATCTATGCATCTGTATTACCTTCAGGAACTTAAGTTATCTTAAGGAACCTTAAGTCAGGTCTTTCAATCACTAACATTCTCTCCCAAGTTTCAGCTTGGAATACATACTTCTATTAGTAGATGAATTCTAAAAAGGTATGATATTTCAACCACTTTCCTTCTCCTGATACCAATGGTTTTGGCACCATCTCCAAACAAAACCAGGATTTGGAAAAAGTACTTCACAGACATGAAATATGAAAATGCGCCTGCAAAGGGAATGTGCTGCTTACGTATCCTATTAGAAATTGCAGGATAAATCACACAGTCTAGACTCAGCTGCTTAATGACCACAAGAAGACATTTCTTCTTGGAGGCAGGTCAAAGGCTTAACAATCAACTCCTCTAGGAGCCAAGTCTCACAAACCTCACTATACTTGTGTGCAGAGGGCATTTCCTTGACCTTGCCTTCTCTGACGAGCACATGCTTACCCAAGAGAATGCACTCTTGTGCATTACATGGGTTCAAAAGCAGCCCAACATTTCACAGAAGAAAAAAAGCCACCTAGAACTATAAATTTAAAAAATTCTGTGTCACAAATCACTGAAGTCTGTCGGGTTTTTCTAAGGAAGCATTCCTACATACACATCCAATCCTTACCTTCTTCCCATAGCATCAACTGCTGTTGGAGACAGGATGCCCAGTTTGATGGACATTCGGTCTGATGAGACAAGGTTTTTCGCATGTTCTAGAAGTTAATTTTGAACTTACTCCTCTAAGACACTACTGTAAAGCATAATTTTCATATTCAGTATCTGTTGTTTTTGAAAGACATTTCTGAAAAAAAAAACCCAATATGGACTCCATAAGTTCTTAGAAAAAACATGTTTTCCTATTACCTCACCACAACTGGAAGCTCTTGAGGAATGATTAAGAATAGGCCAAGTATTAAACAGGTAAGAAAAACAACCCACTACCCACTCTTCTGTTCTCTGACACAGCTGTGCTTTCACAAAGCTACTGCTATGGCCAACACTGTAAGGAAGTGCATCTCTGGTAAGAGCTATGAAACAGCAAAAAGTCCACTCGTGTCCCAGACAGCTTATAAACAAATTCTTCACTACTGAGAATTGCATTTCAGTGTTCCTTCTGAACAGGCAAAGCCTCAAGAGAGAGATCATTCTGGCAGTATTCATGAACAATTAGTATTAAGCCATCCTTCTCAAGCAGGATGTGCTGAGAGTCCAGAAAGATAATGAAGTCAATCATCCTACCACTTTGATTATATAGCTAATATATAATACTGGTATTGAAGTGAACACCATAATCCACTCACTTTTAAATTACAGAAGTTCTCAGTGACAATTCAACTGAAAATAATTTGATATCCCATCAAATAAGAATTTTTAACATGGCACGGATGATGAAACTAAATCAGTAAGCAGTCTCATCACTGAGGAAGAGGCAGAGCTGGATTATTCCAATTAAACTGGGTTTTATTATCTCTCCAAATAAGACAACTGCAACCCTGTTTCATCAGGGCTAACTGAAATAACCTCCAAGAGTTCTAAACATTAGGCTTTCCTTGTAAAATGGCAGTATTCTTCAGAAGCCTAGAAAGCACAATGGCAGTTAATTTTTTCTGTAACAGAACTGGGAAGAGAACAAGATTTTCTGAGCCATCTCATGTAAGTAGAAAAAATTCTCATGTCTGAGAAGCAAAGAATAATAGTGCCTTCCCTCTCAAAATTTCAGAGCCAAGGTGAGAAAAGCAGCCTAAACCTGGGTCTATAATAAAAACTTCAATACTCAGGCAACCCCAGGTAAGAAACCCTGCCAGAGCAGGCTTTCCAGTGGCAACACATACAAGAATAGCATTTCAGTCTGAAATTCCACGTTCCCTAGTAAAGCGCATATTCCCTAATATGGCATATAAACTGCATATACAATCATAGAATCACAGAATTCCAGGTTGGAAAGGACCTCAAGGATCATCTAGTCCAACCTTCCTTGGCAAAAGCACAGTCTAGACAAGATGGCCCAGCTCCCTGCCCAGCTGAATCTTAAAAGTGTCCTATGTTGGGGAATCCACCACTTCCCTGCGGAGATTATTCTTTTCCAATGGCTGATGGTCCCCAGTGTGAAAAATTTTTCTCTTGTGCCAATCGGAATCTCTCCTGGAGTAACTTGTACCCATCACCCCTTGTCTTTTCCATGTAAAAAGGGACTACAAGTTGCAGCTTACAGAACAGAACTACAGTACACAAAAATCCAAGCAAAAACTAATAGTAACATGTTAAGAGGCTATTTTAAACAGATTAGGCCTACAAAGGCAAAAATCACAGTGAAGCAGAAGCAAAAAACCAACAAGAACCAGTATAAAGAAGTTAAATAGAGCTCAGATTTTTAATGAACTCACACCCATCAATGAGACTGGCAGAACTACAGCAACAGAAGTAGCTGGCTTTTTTTTTACTCCTTTGCAAACACATTATGAAATAATATATTTCTAACAACTGAGCATAAAGCTTTTTTCTGCAGATACTGTTCAAAAACTGTCAGCTCAGTCCATACCAGCAGTTATTCCTCACAAACTATGTTTCTAACACAGCGTTTTCCTGATAGTTTTAAAAGTGGAAGACCTTAAGACTTAGCCTGTTTAAAGATACTTATCTAACTATTAACTAGTTAAAATATTAACTATTTAACTCTTTTAATAGGTTGAACCGTCTCTCCACAATTCAAAAGGGAATATTGTGCAGATGATAATACAAACAGATTTATTTATGAGAGAAAAATGGAACAACAGCATACTAATACTGGATGGATCACTTACTGCATGAAAGATTCTAAAGCAGTTTCATCAAAATCAGTGTGTTCATCCAAAATGAGAACTACCTTTGCTATTTCCTTATCTCTGAACTGCCACTGCCATCATGTAACATCACAGTTTCGTGGCTGCCTGTCTAATCCGAGTCTGCAAGCAGAAAAACATGGATCAGTAAGAAATGAGATACAGTGCTGGATTACTCTCAAGTTTCTTAAGTAACCATGGTCAAAACAGTGTTTTCCTCAACTGCAAAAAGACCCCTTACATTCTAAATGGAAGTGTATGAAGCCGAGTTCTGCTGAAAAACAAGAAGATAAAAAACTGCCCCTCCCCAGTGATGCATTAAAAAAAAAAAAGGGCTGCTTTAGCAAAACACGTGTTGCCCTTTGCAACTCTGCCTCAAGCCTCTTAAGATGTCATCTTCCGAGGACATGACCTGTTAGCTCCAGGGCCTTTATTCAGACCTAAGAAGTAGAGAATAGAAAGCATTCAGGCCAGACAGCCCACTACTGAGGGACTCAAAATTAATTTGGATAGCAGGGGGTGTCAAACTGTGGAACTGCAAGAAGCTGGACATTGAAATGTCTGAGAAAGATAATGACTACTGCAAGACCATAAAGAGGAACCTGAGTAAGAGACCAGTACCATGGGACGGATATAAAACAGTTTTAGATAAACTTCACAGTCTGAAAATTAGAACTGCACATAGATTAAATGTCTCCACTGAAAACGTAAGCTCATTTCTGCTTCTGACTGCTGGCTGGATCTCCACAATAGCACAACCTGAAAAAACATAATCTGCTAACAAACTTTCTGGCTTGTGTTTGTTTTTCCTAATACAAGGCTGAAGCTCTACCTGCCTATTCACAGAAGTTAAATAATACAATAAAAAAACCTGCAAAAGTTCTCATTATGTGGATTGCAGAAAAAAATTAGTTTAGGTGTGTTTGCAAATTTGTTGGCAGCAAAAGATGCCTATAAACTATTATTCCCATAGAATAGCATGAGAAAGTTCTGGGCAACTTCCTCAAACCCAGAAACAAACCTATTGCATTATGGTAGTACAACAAAACCTCTGGAGCTGGAAAACATTATTCTGAAAGATGCATTCATACTGCTACACAGACCCAGTGAAAAACACCACTCACCGGCAAACCTTGAGCACACTTCACAGCGCACTCGGTGTTAACAATTCGACATTTTCTAAAACTGACAATTTAGCACAACGCCAGCAGGAAGCTGCAGACGTGGGATTTTCAGGTTAGTCAGAATTCAAATCCTGAATAAATTCAGTTAGAAACCCAGTCATTAACAGACTAAAAACTTCTTAGCTTAAACAAAGAACCAAAACAGCTGTAAATTATCCTGACAAACATCTGAGAAATTGTATTGCTTTTCTAATAACAACTTAATAAATAAACAGGACCTTAACATAGCTAATAGGAGCTGCTGTAAATGCTACCATTTTCGGAAGGTTGCTGATTATTAAAGCTTTCATCTGCAGTTTGTTTTTTTTTAAATAATAAGTATTTTGAAGCTGGCCTCAGTGTCACCAGATGGATATGGAGAACAGAGATTTCAGTGAGGTTTGCAAACTAAACACCATTGGCCTGGCTCATTTCCTCAAAACAAAATGAAAAACAGAGGCCAAAGTGCCTTCACAAATGCTACAGTGCACAGTAATAAATCAAAACCAAGTAAAATAGACCATCCCATTAAGTACAATTAACTGTAAGGCTTGTAATATTCACTCCTTTTTTCCTTACTGAAAACACACATGCACACACAGGCATCCGCCTTGTAAAACGGGAAAAAAAAATAAAAGCAGCTGTATATTTGGAGCTTTTTACATCCATAATGCTGAAACATCAAAACTCTTCATATGTTACTACTGACAATGACAAGTAACTGTTAATTTGGAGTGTTCATACTGAAAAAAAAATTCTTCAAAAATAATAAAAAAAAAAAATATTTTTTTCACCCTGATCCTCAAATTAGGCATGGTAGAAAAAATGAACAAATTTAATCCAAATAAAACTCATGCAGGACTACAAAAATTTAATATAAAATATAATCAAGGAGCAGGCTTTCAGGAACCGATGTTTCCAATAAAGAACACAAACACAGAGATTTGTACTGAGTACAACTGCTTCCAGTAAGCAAAGCCTCCAGAGACAAAACGTGTCACTGTCAGTATGATTTTATACTGTTGGTCTAAAGGATTCTCCTTTGATTGTAACAACCTAGTTCTATAACCTCTGAAAAATCATCATATTCCCTATTCTGTATTCTAACCTAAGAGGAAACATCACCTAGCAACAGAGACATTAAGTTGCTCTTTTCATTTGTTCCCAAGGGTAGCTAATAGAATTAATACTGCAAGTAGGAAAGCATAATTTTTATGTAGTTCCAGCATCAAATAAAAGTCCTTTATTCTCACATACACTCAGATACACAACAGATGTTGAGAAACTTATGCTTGCTGGTTTGGATGATTGGGGTCAAAGATAACTCCTTCGGCTGGGCCATCATCAAGTCATTTCAGTATTCACGACACGTCCACGTGCCTCTCTCTGCTGCCTTCAGGAATGACATCTCAATGACATTCAACCCAATTCTGTGGCTATCGAATGTAAACACTCTATATCTCACATTTTCCTCATCTACAGGTCACCCAGATACCTACCTCTTCCATTAAACATATAGCACTTTTTATCAATGTTTCTCAACAACTGAAGCTTAAGCATCTGTTCAGGAAGTCTGGATTAGTGGGATTTCCCAGCCTGTGCGAGAGCACAGAAATGTACTGGGAACAAGGAAAATGGATCTGTCCTCCCAGACAGAACCTGGACTGAAACAGGCACAAGCAAGACATAACCTGCGAATACCAGGTCCATGGAGACACACTGAAAAAAGGAGGCAAGACTTTTCAGGGGAAGCTAAGTTATTTTTTAAACATGATCTGAAAAAACCTCAGGCCCTTCCACATCTCTAAATAAGCTTATGAAATTGATAAGTAAATGGAAACTGAATCGTTTCCCATGGTGGGGAGTATGGAAAGGAGAAAGGAGGGAAGGGCAGAAGCAAAGCCAGGCATAACAAAGATCATTTGCAATTACTTCATTGCAAACTCACTGAAATATACCACTGGACAAGAACAAAGCCCTGTGCACGTTTCTGTTAGAGCTGCAGGAGGCAGCTATCGGGCTAAGGATCCCAGACTGCCCAGGATAACTGCAATTCCTCTCATTTAATTTAATGCCTTCTATTTAAATGAGTTAAACTACTTTAAATAGTTACGTTGAAGGTACAGATGACCATATCAACAGGAGCATGTTAATATTTTTTGAAGTATGACAGAAGAGAATGAGATAGAAAAGTACAGTCACCTTTCTCAGTCGCAAAGGACTGTCATTAGGTTGACACTTCACCTGAAAATTTTCACCTAAAATGTGCATTTTTAATGTTACCACTTCTGAAGCAACTGCACTGCTACAGGGTATGAGTGATTTATACTGTTAATATCTACCTCATTTGAATTTTGAAGATTTTATTTTTTCTTCTGTAAGAGAAACAGTTCTTAGAATAACTGTCCTTCAAAATATAAACCCCTCAAATCTTCCAAATCTGACGGCCACTGTCTCTGCTGAATACATAAAGGAGATATACTGAAATTCTTCCAAGCTGTTGCATCTTATCTATTAACCAATATTTTTAGGTAGCTTGCCTAAATCTAATTTGTTTAAAATTTTCTTAAGTCAAACAATTGACTTAAGTAAACAGGATGCCGTCACAGCAAACATTTTTAATTCAGTCATCTAAGAAGACAGCTGCAAATTTCCTGGTAAAACAGTTCTCATGTAGACTTTGTGAACACAAAAACAAGAATAATTAAGGAAACACCTAACCTATAAATTGTAATCACACTGCAATCGCTTGCAGTGCTATATTTTAAATTTAAAATAACTTCTTGCATATTCTTACCTTGTGACTGCTTCAGTGCCTAGATGTTCTAAATGAATTTTTCCTGCAGTTGGCATCCTTACAAAACCATTACCACGCAGACCCTCTGGCTCACACGGCAGCCTTTTGCAGGTCTTTTGAGACCTCTCTTCCCTCAGTGGTTTAAAATCAGTCAATGGTTCAAAAATTACTGGATAAGACAAAACAGCCAGCCAGCATGATGGCTTCAACCCCATTTCTTTAGCAAATGTAAAGAAAACAAATACAATATTCTCCCACTCAGATGTTGAGAAGAACAGGAAGACATCACCAGTTCTGAAAGCCTAATTTTGCAATGCTCTTACATTTTACGCAGTACAAACAGCCAACTCTGACTCTCAAACTGCTGCGGTTACCTCCTCCAGAGATTATGTTCATGCTGTTCCTTCTCTTCCCCTGTGGGACAGGATAAGGAATCACAGAGCAGGCAGAATGGCCCATCATCTCCCTCGGTTCACAGTCCCAAGCAGGAATCTAAACAGCCAGCACTTCTCAATCATGTTAAGCACATGCGTAATTCCTTTCAGGACTGGAGGAAAATACTGCCCCCGGCCAGGCAAGCAGCAGGACATTATCAGCAGTTTTTGTTTAACACATTATTGCATTTCAGTTACTTCATTTTTGAGACAGCACAGCTTGAACAGTATCTCTTGCCTGTGGCTCAAATATTATTTGGAAAATAAACACACTATTTATATTCTCAATAAAGGAGTAGGAAACAGAGGGGAAGGTGTTTTGCCTTTCCACCCAATGACATATATTAGGTGGATTCACTGTGACATAAACCAAACCCTTGCTTGCTATTAAAAGATAATAAACTGACCCTGTGCATGCACTTCCGTCAATAGCTGTAGCTGCAACTGTAATCTTAGGAGATACATAATTAGAGTAGATACAAAAAGCTACTATACATAGATTTTCATGATTGTATCTCTCCAAAGCAAAATTTTTTTTCCTCCTTCTGTTTATTACAGATAATAACTTTAATCCAACTCAAGACTTACACGTATTGAAGAAACTGCTCCGTCTGCATTGCTGGACTGTCACATTCCAGGGGGCAGAGATGGAACACCGTGTCTGGAAGGCCCACGACAGGCTAGAATATGAACAGCAACTCCCTTTCGCTGGCACGGAAGCAAACCCTGAGAATGAAGACAGAAAGGTGTTTAGATACAGGACACCTTCTTTAAAAGAAAGCATTTCCTGCAAATACACACAGCAGAAGAAAGAAAAAAAAAAAACAAACAGTAATATTTACTCATACAGTTTAGTTTCCAAAGGGAGTCAGACTTGAACCTTCCGTCTTGAAGTGCAAAGTGAGTTGCAGGAAGGAGGGAGGGGAAATATTGCAATAGAAAATGTCATGAAGAGAAGAAGGCTAGAAGGGTTCTAACATATTGCCGCTAGAGTGGGAATATCCAAAGGGGGGTTATAAAGAAGACAGAGCCAGCCTCTTCTCACCAGTGACCAGCGTCAGGACAAGAAACAATGGGCGCAAATTTAAAAACACAAAATCCCATCTGAACATAAGAAAACATTTTTTTTTTCCCCACTGTCAATCGAACATGGTTCTGGGTAATTTACTCTAGTTGACCCTGCTCAAAGCAGGGAAGGTTTCCATCATGCTCCATCTGAAAGATGATCTCCAGAGGCTTCCAACCTCAACTGGTCTGTGTTTATGCAACTTTGTGAACCTGACTTACACTCTGGCATCCTGAAAGGTGAACGTACCTTCCCCATGGCCCTCCCTATTTGATTATTACCCAGCCAGTCAATTACATGTGCTCTGAGCATCTCCAAAACAGTTTACTTCCACAGAGCGTACACGGTGGTGCATTTTCTGCCAGGTGGCTCAGCTAATGCAGAAAGGTTGCTATTCTTTTAGCTAAAAGGAGCACATAAAATCTGCTAGGGCTCAGGTGCTTACCTACAATACTGAAAGCAAGATATACTCTCATTTATTGACTGGCACAGAGAGGTGGTTCTTCAGAAGTAAGGATTCCATATTTTTTCTACTGCTGTAATCGATCACTCCAAACACCGTGCATATTCAACAAACTAAAAAGGGCTATACTGTCTTGAAATCAATTATTCAACATGTTATTCAGAAAATTATAATTAAAAAATATTAAAAATCTATTTCTTCCTAAACTACATTAAATTCAACCTTTACAGCTAGATTTTAAAAGCAGACGATAAGCTTTTCTGTCATGTTCTGTTAGCAACCAGTATTAATAAAACAGCAATCTATTTCTTGAAGACAGGGCAATAGCTCCTTTTAGGCAAATAACAATCAGTTCATATACCTGGGGTAAAGTAGCAAGAAGTTCTAAAAAATTTCTCACAAAGTAGTCTTAAAATGTGAATTTATCCCCTTTTATTCCTATGGAAAGTTAAAGTTGACAATAAAACTCCATTATGAAACTTTTGTGGAAAACTATTAATTTTAACACAATAAAAAGCAGCCTAGAAACACAAAAGCGGAAAAAGAGGAATAGAAGATTCTTAAATATCTGGTTTAATTCCCAGAGAATCAGAACATATCACAAGTGATAGCATGAGACACACACCAACAATATGCTCGTCGCTACTCAAACACTTCTCACACTTCAAACTGCCACTGAAGGAGCAGTCCCTCCTCACCCAAACCACACAGACAATGTTAATGATAACTCTATAAGCACACACAATTTCGGAACTGTTTTATGTTTTTAATGTGCATTTAATGACAAAATGTTAATCTGCAAGACTAAACAGTTCATCTGAGAATAACTTTCACGTAAGGTATTGATCTACTTTTTGGAATGGCATGCAATTGAAGAAGTTATTTTTTTAAAAATAACACCATCATGTATCTACAACTAATTCAAAATTGCACCATGTAGCAGTATTTATAATTTCCCTTGTTGTACCTTATAATTGCCTACCACTGAAAATTGCTTCAAAATAACTTGCAAAATCAAATCCCGTCTTCTTCATGCACTTACAAAGTCTGTCATACCTCAAAGCAGCACACTTTTCCCCACTTCACATGCTTCCTGTTGGCCTATGAATGATCTTTTCCCATACATGAGTACATCTACTGATAACTTCCTTGAATAACCTTCTACAAAGACTTCACAACTTCTAGTTCTTGACAACTTCTTGAGAAAAACAAGGAAAAAAATAATCTGGATGTTTATGAGCAGATGCATTGGTTCAGGCTGGGTATTTTGTCTCCACTAAGCACTATAAACATCTGCCTGGGAAAGAGCAAAAAGTGAGTAAATACGTACAATATGGTCCTCCTTTGTGTTCCTCAGTCTCTGACTACTTTCAGTACAAATGCTTTCCTCAAAACCATGTGGACATCTTCCATCCGCAACACTCCTTGGTAAGGAGTTCTACACATCTACTGCTCACCACATAATGAACCAGATGCTTTTTAAAAATTATTATTAGTATTTTCAGCCTGTCAAGACACTCAAGACGTTAGCTCCATGGCCTACTTGTCAGATTGGAAGAGAAAGCCAATTCCTATCCATTCCACCTACGATTTAGTAGACTTCTCTCATACTTCCCCAGGAAGCCTTTTCCAGGTTGTGAAGTCCCAGCCTACTCAGCTGTTCATATGGTATTTCTCGTGACCCTTCTCGACATATATATGAATATAAATTCATAACAGAAGTTGTCAAAGCCCAGGGTGAGATCCTGGCTTCACTGAAACCACTGAAAATTCTCTTATTTTCTTTACGGATTCAATCTTTTTTAAAGTGAGAGGAACTTATACTTTTAAGACTGGCAGTGAGAAAACCCCAGTTCTGAGGTGGCAATCAAAATTCTATGCCTAGGGAAGCCCAGGGGCTGTGTTGACTGTATTCTAGACACTGAGGAATGAGAGTGTTTGGGTCTCTGAATGGCAGCAGGACAAAAGAGAGAGGAGGAAGATGTGGCAAAAAAACCCCACCCCAAACCCACACGATTCCCAAAATCTGAAATACTGAGTGCTGGTATTTAATAACGTATACCCACACACTTCTGTACGCATACTGCTACCAAGGGAATAGAGACTTTGAAAGGAGAGAGAGCAAAGAATGAGAATATTTAGGGCATGTAAGCAGGTTGAAATGTCATATCTCAATAAGACAGCATTTGACATGTAAGTATGTATAGTTAATGCATCATATCCTCATTCCCTATAAATCCTCCAAACATCCACGATGGATCTGGAGTGTTTCTTACAATAAGCTATTCAAACCTGAATTGTTAGTAAAGCAAGATACGTCATAAATGCTGGACTGATGTCTTCCCACTGGCAAAAGATATGTCAACAAAGCAGAAAAAAAAAAAAAAGGCATGCTTACTGTATTTAAGCCATGCTCTGTATTAACCTAAAATTAACTCCTCAGTGAGACTTCCCTGCTGTGAACATTACAATTAAAACCTGCTGTGACTATTAAGTGTTGTCTTTTGTTGGCTAAATACGAAATTTTATGCAGGTATATACATATATTCAGCACTAAAACTTCACTTAACAAAACCTCTATAGACCCATTTCATTTTTCTAACAATATGCAACAGAAGAATGAATCTCAAGAGAGGGGTCAACAGTCTTATTTCTGCAAACTTTAAATTCCCAATGGTTTTCTTTCAAACAGTCACCCTAGCTCATATACGAGTCTACTACTTTATTGTACCCATTTCACTATAACTTTCCTAACGTTTATTTCAATTCCCTGTTGGTTTAACATGCCACCTTTAGGAGATTTATGCGCAGGGTGCAGCATCTGTCACCACACACAATGCCCACAGTCGGGCTCAACAGCCACGTATTTGCTTTACCAGTGAATGCAGTGTACTGCAAACCTGAGCTCTAATTTATTATTTTTTTTTAAACAACTGGCAACAATTTAATAATCCCTTCTACTCCCATAATAGTTTTCCACAGGAATTAAATACAGAAAACTGTTCTTACTCCGTTCCCTACCTGAGAAAGAAACACCACATGAAGTTGGCTTCAGTGGTGAGAACTTCATTGTAAAGAAAAAAAAAAATTAAAAAGAGCTATCAAGATGCTTATTGTGTGGTTATAATTAGAACTTCAGGAAAAATTGCCCAAGTATAATTCCAGACATACACATGGGAGGCTCTAGCTGAAATAATCACAAGAAAACAGAAGATGTTCTGATTAAATTCCAAATTGCAGATCTGAAGATACCAAGCACTATTAACTTTGCCTCTAATGGGCAATAAAGTTTTGAGGAGGTTTTTTCTGTTTAACATTTCACTTGCTGCTTTTTACTCAAACTGTTACACACAGAAATAACACATTCATACAAAACAATCGCAACAGGGAAGACACTTCAGAATCATTACTATTTCTTTCATATCATCTCACAAGTGCTCAAGAGAGGCCCGCACCCTAATGAAATCTTTGCAGTGACACAATCTTTTTTTAAAAAAAAACTCCAGCTACCTTGGAAAAATCTAGATGTGAAGAACTTAACTTCTCAAGCTAAAGACCATGCATTTAAAATGCACACATAAAGGATCACTATCTACTTGGGCTAAGGATGGAACACCAAGGTAATCAAATTAGAGGAGTATTAGAGCGTCACACCCCAAAAGAAACAGACTATTTTAACAAATTATTTAGACGCAGTTGTGGCCTTTTACTTTTCCTGGTCTGCTTGCAAGAAATCTTGGGATTTTATTAGGATATACTCTGTGGCTAGACAGTGAAAATTTCCACCACTGCCCTGCTTTCAAACCTCCCTGAATGCTCAGGCTTTAACTACAATTTGACTACAGAACGGGTATCATTTCATTATAGATAGCTCTGAGGAAGAAAAGAGACCAGAAATTCATTAACTGCTTAGAGTTTGGGGTTTTTTTTTTCCAGGAGTGGAGTTTTTAGAGAACTGCAGAAGCTAAAAAAACCTGGAGAATTTTCTATAGTACATATATACTTTTCATCAGGCCCCTTGTTAGACTCCTCACTGGATACTTGCAGGCTGGTTGGCGCTATGAAAACACTTACCAATCCAAAACCTACAAGCCAGAGGAAAGCAAATGGAAGAAGAGCAGTTTTTCCTGATCCTGCCAGTTGGTACCTAGAAGAACCCACCAAATGCTACTGGGATTCACAGCTGCAAGGTCATAAGGACAACAGCATGAAAACAAAGGGGAAATACTGCCCCAAAGGCTCTACAACAATGCCACAGCAGCTGGGGTGAAAGGGGACAGAGCAGCAAAGCAGGTGGCAAAGCTACAAATGGAGAGCACTTGGCAATAAAAAAGCTAAGGCACCCTGCAATAACTACACCTACACCGCCCTAAGGGTGTGTCAAACACCTTAGTAGTATTCGCTCCTTGAAACAACTGTATAATGAAAATTCTTTAATTTTCTCATATGAGAAGCACACAGGTCAAAAAAGACCCTCAACCGATACCAAAATTATAATTCAGAAAATGGCACCCAGAAGTTTTCAGTTATACTGTATTATTTCTCATATATCAAAAGACAATTTCCCCAATTTTCTAACCACAATTTTCCAAGGACGAATTTTCAAAGTCAACTCTGATGCTTAGTGGAAAAAATACACATATTTCCCCTCCTCCTACTTTAATCTCTACTAAGAAAAATAACACATTTGAGTTTTGAAAAGTGACTGTGGAGAATTAAATCCAGAAAGAAATGGCTACTGAAGAATTAGAGAAGTCTAGAAAACAATCCTAGACTCTTATCAATTAAAAACATCAAGGATGACATAAGAGGAGAAAGGTAGAAAGAATGGGAGGAAACCAATATTTGAATTAAAAAGCAAACCACCTCACTCCATTATCTTAAGGCATATGTTACTGCCCAAGTTACTATGATGGGATAATAGGTTTGCAAAGGCACAGCCAGCTGCCCCAAACCCCGTGATAATGAGCGAGATCTGCACGCCTAAAGCCCTTTTATATTTGAAGTACATTTGCTACATGTGAAAGAGGAAAACTGCTAAGGACTGAAAACAGCAACCTTGGACTGACAACAATGCAAGTGTAAAGCTAGTTATTTCAGAAGGCATTTATCACAATTCCTGTCCTAGAAGAGAAGAACACTTGCAAGAGCAACTGGGTTCACAGTTACCAGCAAAATACAGGCTTTAAAAAAATAATCTTTGCTTAGAAAGTCCCCTTTGTATTGCTTTGATATAAAACAGAATTCATATCTAGCTCTTGTAGGACCCACAGTGATTGAGTGGAGACATCTTAAAGGTCTCTTCCAACCAAAATGATTCTATGATAAGAGAAAGCAACCTTAAGTTACATCAGGGGAGGTTTAGATTGGGTATTAGGAAAAATTTCTTCACTGAAAGCACTGGAAGAGGCTGCCCAGGGAAGTGGTGGAGTCACCATCCCTAGAGGTATTTAAAAGATGGGTAGAAGTGGTGCTGAGGGACATGGGTTAGTGGTAACTTGGCAGTGCTTGGGTTAATGGTTGGACTTGATGGTCTTAAAGGTCTCTTCCAACCGAAACAGTGTCTAGCAGACAAGGGAATGTACACAACTGTGGTGTGTTCTGATCCACACAGACACGGAGCAACTCCCACTTCTCTCCGTTCTTTTCAAGCCGATTCACATTGTGCTACAGGAGCTACTGTTAAGTCGCGCAGATGGAGCAGAGTCCTACCATCACCAAAAGCACTTTTTCCAAACTGGAACTAATACAATGCTGGGAAAATCAATGCAAGGGTTTGTAAAACACAAATACACATCTGTAAAGAAACCCACATATGGCCTCGGAAGCTCCCCGTCCTCCTGACCTCCCCATCCCCATCACTCAGCCCACATCACCCCCGCACCAGCGGGCAGCAGGCCGGAGGGCTGGAGGCTGCTCTTACCGGGTCATGTCCCAGACCTACGGGAACATGTATCACAGAATCTTCATGGTTGGAAGGGACCCTTGAGATCATTGAGTCCAACCACAAAAAAAAAAAAACCAACAAAAAAACCCCCACACAGACACAACCCAACAATCTGAGGCACTAGAGCATGCCCTGAAGAGCCACATCTACACGTTTCTTCAATACCTCCAGGGATGGTGACTCCACCACCTCCCTGGGCAGGCTGTTCCAGTGCCTGACCACCCTCTCAGGAAAGTCATTCTTCCTAAGATCTCATCTAAACCTCCCCTGCCCCAACTTCAGACCATTTCGGGGGTCGGTCTCATCTCCCAAGTCACAGGAGATAGGACAAGGGGAAATGGCCTCAAGTTGCACCAGGGGAGGTTTAGATTGGATATTAGGAAACATTTCTTCACTGAAAGAGTTATCCAGCATTGGAATAGGCTGCCCAGGGAAGTGGTTGAGGCACCATCCCTGGAGGTGTTCAACAGACAGGTTGACATGGTCCTCAGGAATATGGTTTAGTGATTTTTTATTGCTTATTTCTTATTTTTTTGTCAGAGTTAGGTTGATGGTTAGACTAGATGATCTTTAAGGTCCCTTCCAACCTAGACGATTCTATGATTTCCTCTGCTCCTGTCATGATTCCCTTGGGAGAAGAGGCCAACCCCCACCTCTCTACACCCTCCTTTCAGGTAGTTGTAGAGGCCAATGAGGTCTCCCCTCAGCCTCCTCTTCTCCAAACTAAACATGCCCAGTTCCCTCAGCCTCTCCTTGTGTGACTTGTTCTCCAGACCCCTCCCCAGCTCGGTGGCTCTCCTCTGGACACGCTCCAGCACCTGTATAGGTGTATATACGTCCACAAACATACATTCCTAGCACCCCCCTACTGCGGTAACAGCTCCGGCCTGGCCTCCCCCGGCGACAGCCTGCCCCGGGAGTCGGCCCCGCCGACGACTACCGCCTCCGCTCCCCGGGAGAGGCGCCCCCGCCGCGCTGCGCTCCGCCATCACCTCGCCACGCCGCTCGGAAGGCACCGTAGGTGCAGGCCCGGCCGATGGCCGCCGCCGCCATGCCGCTCTCTGTCCCCGCCGCCGGTCACCGTACCGAGCTGCCCCGCGCGCTGCCTGATGAGAACGCGAGGGCAGCGAGGGACCGGCTGAGGGGGAAACCAGGGCGGAGCGGCGAAAACCAGCGGCTGACACTCGGCTTAAGCCTCACTGGAACGATCCCACCGCCCCGGTCCCGTCCCGCCGGCAGCTGCGAGGGGAAGGGTCCATCAGGCAGCGGCGGGGCAGCCCCGGCAGCGGCCGCCGCAGGACCCCAACGGTCGCCCGGCGGGAGGGGTCCTGAGTTCACCTGAGGGGGCTCTCGGTGCTGTGCGCTGCTTCGTGTCCCCCCTCCCGTTCTGTACGGCCTCCCGCCCTCTCCCCCAGCGGCCTCGGTTCCCCCTGCGGTTATCATCTCCTCATTTGACTGAAGCCTTCGTTGGGCGAAGACTGGGCTGCACAGGGAAGAGTGTGGCCAGTAGGTCGAGGGAAGTCATTCTCCCCCTCTGCTCTGCGCTGGTGAGGCCACAACTGGAATACTGCATCCAGTTCTGGGCTCCCCAGTTCAAGAGGGACAGGGAACTACTGGAAAGAGTCCAGCGAAGGGCAACGAAGATGATTCAAGGATTGGAGCATCTCCCTTATGAGGAGAGGCTGAAAGAGCTGGGACTCTTTAGTCTGGAGAAGAGAAGGCTGAGGGGAGACCTTATCAATGCTTATAAGTATCTTAAGGGTGGGTTGAAGGAGGAGGGAGCCAGACTCTTTTCAGCGGTTGCCAATGAGAGGACGAGGGGTAACAGGCACAAGTTGGAACATAGGAGGTTCCACTTGAATATGAGGAAGAACTTCTTCACAGTGAGGGTGGCAGAGCCCTGGAACAGGCTGCCCAGGGAGGGTGTGGAGTCCCCTTCTCTGGAGATTTTCAAGACCCGCCTGGATGCTCCTGAGTAACATGCTCTGACAAGCTCTAGGCAATCCTGCTTCAGCAGGGGAGTTGGACCAGATGATCTCTATGGTCCCTTCCAACTCTAAAAATTCAGTGAAATTCAGTGAAAGACGTGGTTGACAGACCTAGGCCTTCATCAGCTGTTAGAGTCTGTCTGATTTGTTGCTGCATCTTCTTTTTCTGACTGTCATCTGGATGTTTGTTGGTTTATTTGTTGGTGTTGTTTGTTTTTTTTCCCTCCACAAACTTTTTGGCCTTCCTGTAGTATTCCTCACAGTTCTTTATTAGGCTTTTGGCTTTCCGCCTTTGCTGTTCTCTTTTCTTTCTTTCATGCCTCTGATTGGTGATGCTCTTTGTGTTGTTACTGCAAATGGGCAAATAAAACTTTCTAAGACTCAATTTAAAGTTCTGAAAAGCAGGCGTTCTTTATTGCGGCGCCGGGTGCACCGGAGATCATTCCTCCTGTTGTGCACACCGAATGCTGTTGTCAAATTAAAGTTATACACAACAGGTATACATATTCAATGTAATTCCAGGAAAATATTAACATATTCATTACATTTCTAAGAATTCATTTACATATTATAATAAGATTTTGGGCATGTGTAGTTGTGCCTTCTGGTGGTCCTCATTTTGAGTGAGGGTCATTTCTTTCCCAATCTTCATCTTCTTTGCCTGCCCTTTGGCTCACTTTTCATGTTGGCAAAACATTCTAACTGCCTAATTACTCATTAAAACTAATGATCTCTCAGCTACCACCTGTTTGTCAGACAATGTCCGTATTTATTGCATCCCTGTCTCAGGTCACCATGTTCTCAGGGCCACAGACATCCTTTCTTATCTTACTAAGTCCTTGAAACCATTTGGGATGGTTGCTAAAATAGCTACGTTTCTCCTCTAAAAGAAGATTCTCTACTGTTTAACCATTTATAAACTACATAAGATCTGCCTTAGGTATCAGTGTTCCTTTCTTCTTTGCCTTTGACCCATCATTTTTTTTTCATTCCCGGTCTCAGCATGGGCTTTCTTTCCGTCTGCTTTTGTGTTGCTGAGTGCTTCTGGAGGAAAGCTGGAGACCTTGGCATGAGGGAGTGGAAGTAACTCACCATCTGCTGGCACCTCTGCGTTCCGTGTGCCAGTGCCTGCAGCTCGGGGAGCGGGGTATGGATGCATTTGGGGGCTCACCAGTGTGGGACTGGTGCCAGGCTCTGCCCAAAACCAAAGCTGAGGTGAACACCAGGGTGGCTCCAGCATTGCCTGGAGCTCACAGGGCTTTCCTAGGAGTTACGATCCCTTTCCTGGTGGTTCTGTTGCCCTTTCACACGCCCAAGGTGCAGTGGACTGTGCAATGCTCCTAGTGGATGGGGGCTCAGACGAGGTGTCTCCTCACAGGCAGCTGCTTCTCGGTGGCTCTGCGTTGCTGGTCAAAGTGGCAACACGTTCATGCTTGCTGTTCCATGAATGCTGGTGGCCATTTGATCCAAAGGAGGAGGTGAGCTCCAGCAGAAGCTGTTTCCCATGTGGATTAATTTTGCCTGTGGCTTCAGAGGCTCTCCTGTGCCTGACAATAAAGCTGTCAAACTTACCTGTCTTACTCCCCTGAACTGCAGCAGCTTAAGCAGCGAATATGCTTTAGGAGCTGCTCAAGCCGCTGAGCTGGCTCAGGCAGCAGTGTTAGCAGTGAGGCCCAGCAGCTCAGCACGCTGTCTGTGCCTTCTACCCTTCAGTGCAGTCCCCTCAGCGTGGGGGCCGTCTCCTCTCCTGCACAGGTGCCTCCCACCGTGGCCACGAGGCACTGTAATACCAGTAATGAAAAGGCAAAATGCTGGGAGTTGAATTCTTGCTTTCTCAGAACAGTTTTTGGGGCAGGGAAAATTTTGCTGGAAATGATGCACAGCAGCTTTTTTCCCCTCTTATTTTTCTCCTTCCTGTGCGGCAAAGCCAGTAGAGTTGTTGGTCTGATTGCCCTCTTCTGCAATACAGGCATTTCCATAGGCTGCATTACCATTCTTCCCGATGTGCTAGTTCCAATACTAAAGACTACAATAATAGCAAACAGCTTAATTTGTATTTGTGAGCAAAAGCACACAATCTGCAATGTGTTCAGTATTTGTCATACATTCAACATATAACACAATGATTGCTTTGTACCTTATGGAACAAAAATACACTGAGAAGCTGTAAAGAAGAATTTCCTGTAGAGTGCTGACAGACCAGCTGCTGGCAGAAAATTGATGCAAGACATAATCTTCTAAACAGGATTTTTATCTTATCTTCAGGCACTTTAAATATGCCCATTCTCACAGCATTAAGATACCACATATTTCAGGACGTAACCCTGACAGTGTCACTAAGGATAAAACCAATTGGTCTCATAAATTCCTGCAGATATGTTCACTGTGGTATTTATTTCCACTTCTTTCTTTTGGAAGTAATTGTGTCATGTAGAGAATTAAACTCTCTTTTTTTTTTATTTATGCACTGAGTGATCTAATGGAAATGTCACTTTCTGCGCATCATTTACTGGAGAAAAAGAATTTGCCTTTGTTAGAAAAAAAGTTGCAGCCAGTGAAATGGCTGTTTAGCAACTGTTCCTTGTGACACTACTGCAGCTGGTCAGTGCCAGCTGCATAGGGGTGAGCGTGTTTTGTCTTGTGCCAATGGGAGTTGGTTTGTGCACTGGCCAGTCCCTCAGTAGGCTGCACAGACTAGAAAAGGTGAGAAAAAAATAATACACAGTCCTGAAAACCAGTTCCTGGAGTTCACTACCAGTTATTCAGCTTCAAGATCCAACTCAAGGAGGACAAATTTCCTCCTCTGTGAGTTATTGCAATTATTTTCCTCCCACCTCCTCAGAAAATGGACCTACATTTTTAAGAAAAGACTTTTCCAAAAGGCTAAATCATCTTGGAGCAAAACCTTTCAAGTCAGAAAAGTTAACGAAGTTCTGAATTGACTCAGAATAGTTTTGGGGTTTGGGGGTTTTGCTTAGACCCTTTTAGAAAACTCTGGTGCCATCATCTCTGAACTGTTATTATCTTCCCTGGTTGAACCCCAAGTTCTTTCCCTAGAACTGGAAATAGCTTTCTAAGTCCACCCATGTGCCCTGAGCTCCGCAGAGACACAAGTATCCTCCAGAAGACTTTGTGTTAGGGCTGGGACCCCAGGAAAGCACCCAGTGCTAGAGCTTGGTTGCTGTGCAAGATGCTGGTGTGGGTGATGCCATGAGAAGCGAGAGAGAAAGCGGACGAACTGAGCTGGTGGTAGCACCTGGTAAATGCCAGCGTGGCAGGAAAGGATGTCCACATGGTGGGGAAAAGGAGGGGTGATCAACCCAGGAGGGAGAACAACTGGTTGTTAAAACACCACAGTGCAGCCACCGTTCTCTCTGTGGTGAGATGCTAAGATGGAAATAGCCCTACTTCACAGGTATCTGCCAGGCATGGTGCTTTCAGTATCCCACTGCACTCTTGTGAGACCATATCTGGTCTGCCCAGCACTGGAATACTTTCAGCAAAGTGATGTTACCAGCTATTTATTGGCTGTCTCAGGGTAGAGAAAAATCCCATCATACCTGATAACCTACAAGAACTGAAAACAATTACAGTAAGCCTGGGCATGCTGTCATTTGCATTTTGGAGCAAACCTTACTTTCTCCATTTTTTTTCACCAGTGATAACTGTTTTACTTGGCAGTAAAGCAGATTTGAACCAGTATGAGCCATTGATGTGGGAACAGTGCTGCCGCTGGGAGGGAGAGCAGTGCAGGCTGATGATGGACCATTCAAAGGCAAGCTGCCAGCTCCAGTGGAGGATGAGTAGGGCACTTTAATGCCAGCAGACAAACAGTTCAGAGATGTGATTTTATTTAGGGTTTTCCTATCTTTGAATAACAGCAAAACCGCAATCTATCTCAATTGTTTCAGCAAGACTGATAATTTTTAACAACCGATAACATAAAAACTGTTTTTTTGCCTGGCACATTGCCTGTAAATCTCTTGTTTAAAGTTACTCCCCAAAGCATGCTTTCCTGTTGTAAAACCAGTGTCAACTAAATGCATTGTGCTGCTTTGGCTCCTTCTTGGTAGGAACTTCACCTGTGCCAGAAGAAACATCTCAAAAGAAGAAGAGCTTTGAGATCTAGTGGAGTCAAAAGGACTTCACTCACTTTGAGTCACCTTCAGCAGGGAAAAGGCTGGTGTCTTGGACAGTTTCTGATAAACAAATTTCCAGAACAGCAAAACTGGCTGTTTGGCATCGAAACTCTGCTGTCCCGGGGAAACCTGGCCAGAACTTGCTCCCAGACCTCAATGTGAAGTGAGACAGCACAGGCAATTGTGTTATATATATACCTTATAATGCCTCAGGAATATTTAGCTGTTTAGGAGCTAATGCTAAGCAATGCATTTTTACAAAGGAGTAAAAAGATCCTCCAGGTGTGGTGGAAACAGCTGAATGCCAGGGAACATGAAACCCCCTCAGGAAGAGGAGACAGAAGTTTTTGTACCCTGCCTGGGGCACTGGATAGTGAGGAACCAGGGAGCTTTCAGCCCAGATGCCCCCCTTGATCCCAGGCCTTGGTCCCACGTGGAAGAGGCTCCATTCCCAGCTTCCTTGCCAAGGGCCAGACCAGCCCCACTCTGCAAACACAGCAGCCACTTGCCAGTGTTGCCTAGGGGAGGGTTGCCAGGAGAAAGTATAATACATTCTCCATGGAAACCTGTACTTTCACGGTTTGTACATTTGCTTTTGTACGTGTTGGGGACTGACGAGCACCATCAAGGACCCTGTTTCAGGAAGGTGTCATTGACATGCCAGAGTAAGGCCATCAGCAGTGTCCATGAGGGCGTACCTGCCAGTTTGCTGCTGCCTTTTACTACTGGAGTGTTTTGGGGGGTTTCTGCCAAAACCTCGTGTTTCTCCTCAGCCAGTCAGGAGTAACTGTGGCACACCATCTCCCAGGTGGTCAGTCCTTTGCTCTGTGCCAGCAAAATCAGCTATTCCCTTTGGAAATGATACCCCTCTCCTCCTGCCTGCAGTTCAGATGGTGTGGAGGGTCCCATTCCGTAAAATTCCAGTGTGGCTACAAAAGCATATCTCTGGGACCAGAGATCAGCTGCCAAGGAGAGTAGCAAAGGCAATACAGCTCTTTGCTTATCTAGAGATGCTTCTGAAACCAGACAGCATTCAGACAGCCCAGGGAAGTGGTTGAGGTACCATCCCTGGAGGTGTTCAAAAGACGGGTTGATGTGGTGCTGGGGGACATGGTTTAGTGATGCTTTTTTTGTCAGAGTTAGGTTGATCGTTGGACTAGATGATCTTGAAGGTCCCTTCCAACCTAGATGATTCTACGGTTCTATGATTCTATGATTCAGTAATTTAAAATCTTCAGTGGGTGTCTAATATTGTAGACAACGGCTCACTGAATTGTAGACAGAAACATTCCTGGCCTGGTCAGTATTCTCTCTACGCCTCTATCCCTCTCCTCCTCTTTGTTTAGTCACAGAATCACAGAATGATATGGAGTTGGAAGGGACCTCTGGAGATCAAGTCCAACCCCCTGCCAAAGCAGGTCCACCCAGAGCAGGTTGCGCAGGAACGTGTCCAGGCAGGTTTTGAATGTCTCCGGAGAAGGAGACTCCACCACCTCCCTGGGCATCCTATTCCAGTGCTCTGCCACCCTCAAAGTCCATGGGTCTCACACTTGGCTGACCACTTGCTTTCTTCAACAGTGCTGGGTGCTTGACTTTTATTACTATTTGGCCATAAGCATCAGTTTTATGGAGGAGGCATCATGTAAATCGCGGGTGTCCACATTACCTGGGATAGGGGTGATAGAGTTACAGCAGTGGCAGTGATGCTGGGGAAACCCTTTCTTCTTCCCAATGCAGAATTATACCAGCATACATACCTAGAGCAATCCCTGCTTGCTCTGCCTCGTTACTCTTCCACTTTTGGTATGTAGGAGGTCAGCATTGGCCTTGCAGCTGCTGGTTGTGCTCGGAGTCAAGCAGGGGAATGAGGAGGGGTGCTGGCCATTCACAACAGTTAACGTGCAGTTGCACAGCGGTATTGCTAATGAAGCCGAAGGAAGGGTCATAAACAGACTTCCACTTCTGAAGGTGCCTGGGTATTTCTGCCATCGCTGTTACGAGTCTTTCAGCGATGATATTCCTTGGTACTTAATTGTTTTGAGATGGCATCTGTGAGTCCCAAAAGCCACTGCCAGGCTTTTAGCAGAGCAATGTGAAACCAGCAGGTAGCTGATTGGAAAGGTTAATGTGACTGCTGTCATCATTTCTCTGGTGTTGCTGAGGTACAGTGTTACAAGCTACACATCAATAACCTGCCAAAGTGAAAGCTGGAAATAGATTGAGGCTTTCCTGTGGCCAGCTCCATTAGGGTACACTGAATTCCAGGCAGGACAGAAGATAATTTACATGCCTCTTGAAATAGATGGTTTGAAGGCTGTGCAACCAGAAAAGTAGTCAGTCAGTTATACAGAGCAATAAACATATTGGCAGGGGCCTGGCAGGACCAGAAGGCTGCTCAAAGCTACCTGTCAGCCTGGGTAGCATTCATCTGACAGTACTGCTCCATCTTTTAAAGAAATACCCGTTTCCACTGAGATCTAAGTATTATTGCCACCTGGCATCAGTTGGATCACAGCTGATTTCTGTATGGCAGCAGCCAGAGATACAGGAGTGGTAAACAAAGCAACCGTTCAACTCTTCACATTATTTATGTGTTCTCCTTCCCATTGCCTGCAGTAGCCATGCTCCACCTGCCTCACATGGATCATTTGCTGAGCAGAAGGCTGCTATCTCCAAAAACCAGCTGCTGCCACTCAGATGCACAGTGATCTCTGGCTCTGAAGAGCTGCTGCTGGACTCCAGACTCACAGCATGGCTGGGGGACATGGACACTCGCTCTGGCAGGGTTAGTGGAGTGACCACACGCTTGGTCCTAGCGCAAATCCATCATTGCTGTTGTGCTGGCATGAGCAGACTCCCAGAGCGGGAGCTCACAGGGGGTCTGTCACACCAGGGTTCACTGCAGGTGTTCAGCGTGAGACTTCCCCAAGAGCTGATGGGAATTGGAGGTGCAGTGAGAAATCGTACAGGCAAAGCATCTGCAGTTAAGCTTGGACACTCACATCTGCAGACCTCCCCTTGCAAAGGCTGTCTTGCTAGGGCCACTGTCACAGGGTGGCAGGACATGAAACAAAGCTGCAGGCTCTTGTGTGCATGCTCGGATTCCTGCCTGTCTGGCATTTGAGTATGAACAACAAAGAACAGAACAGGCAACTTCAATTCTGGTCATCCTCAAAGATATCAATTACCCCAAAGGAAGGCAGAAATTTTGTACAGGACAACATCACTAAATCTACAGGGTCTAAAGTGGAATAGCTCCTTTGACTCTTTGGGGTCTTTGTTTTCTTTCTTTAGAAACACTCTGCAGAAGTAAGAGCAGGTAGTGCAGTGTTTGTTGTTGTCACTCCATACATATCTTTTATTGATATGGTTTAATGATCCATGCCAGACCAATAGATTATTTATTTACCTGCAGTGTCTCAATTTTTGCAATGACTCCAGGACCCTCAGGACAGCTTTCTGTTGCATATGCTTAGGTTGTTCAATAACCTCCAGCAGTCAGTGCTGGGAATACAGGTGACACAGTGCCAGCAGGTGCCACAGCTCAAGGAGTTCTCATCCACCCTGCACTTCGTCACTTGGTTTTGCCTCTTTCCTGTGCTGGTGGCAAGGATGCATTATGAGCCGGGGAACTTTACTGACTCAAAGATCATCATCTTTAGGGCTGCTGTCCAGGGCTGTCCTGCTATCTGGCAGCCAAGCATCTTACGTTCAGTTGCTTCCTATCTGCATGATTTGTTTGAGCAACACCCAGCTTGACTTATGCCCAAAGACTCACTCATGAGATAGCAAATGTAGTGAAGAACCAACCAAAAAGTCAACTGTTGTGTCAGCTGCCCGCAAAAGAGGCTGGAGTGCTAAGAGCTGGTATTGGGGGACTACTTCTGTCACAGCAACAATGACCTTGTGGCCAAGAAGGCCAATGACATCCTGAGGGGCATTAGAAAAAGCATGACCAGCAGGTCAAGGGAGGTCATCGTCCCCCTTTACTCTGCCCTGGTGAGGCTGCATCTGGAGCACTGGGTCCAGTTCTGGTCCCCCAGTTCAAGGATAGGGAACTGCTGGAGAGAGTCCAGTGGAGTCTACAAAGATGATGAGGGACTGAAGCATCTCTCTGCTGAGGAAAGGTTGAGGGACCTGGGGCTGTTCTGCCTGGAGAAGAGCAGACTGAGAGAGGATTTCATCAATGTTGAACAACATCTAAAGGGCAGATGTCAAGAGGATGGGGTCAGGCTCTTCTCAGTGGTGCCCAGTGACAGGACAAGGGACAACGGGCACAAGGTGGAACACAGGAAATTCCACCTGAACATGTGGAAAAACTTCTTTGCTGTGAGGGTGGCAGAGCCCTGGAAGAGGCTTCTCAGAGAAGGTGTGGAGTCTTGTTCTATGGAGACATTCCAAACCCACCTGGATGCGTTCCTGTCCTGCCTGCTCTAGATCCTGTGCTCTGGCAGGGGTTGGATTGGGTGATCTCTGAAGGTCCCTTCCAACCCTTATAGTTTTGTGGTTCTGTGTGATTCTGTGATGAGAGCCAGTCTGCCTTGTCTTCCTGGGGAAGACAACTCAGATCCTCCCAGAAGCCACTCAGGGTCTCTAGAAATCAGCCGTAATAAGTAATGTGTTGCCATGGACTGGGACATCTCTAGGGAATGTCAAGAAGCCAAAGGACACGTTATGACTAAGAGACTAGATGTTAGGGCTCAGAAAATGGATGCTTTCAGGCACAAAATAAATATTCAATTTGCTCAAGAGAACTTTTAAAAGATTAAAACATACTGTCATCTCCCCTTTAAAATACATTTCTAGAGAAGAGAAGTGGTTAGATTTTCTTTCTTCCCTCCCTGACATGTCAGAGTTTGAGGAAGTTTAAAATCAATGCAACATTCAAAAAATTAAAAAAAAACAAAACTAAAAACCTGCACTGTCTGCAGGTCCCATGAACTGGTGGAGGTGATCTGGGCCAGGGCAGCTGGGCCGCTTCATGTCAGGGTATGAAATACAGAGTAAACACAGGAGAACAGATATGAGTCAGGATTGTCCGCTTCTGCCTCAGACATCCCAGCTGGTGGGGGATCTCAGGCCCTTCTCCCCTGGGCACGGTCAGGTTGTAGAAGAGGATGTGAAAAGCTGCTCTGCCTGTGCTGGCCTCAGCACCTCCAACTCCCCGCAGAGCAGGAACAAACTCTTTCTGTCCCTGCTCCTGGGAGCATTCAGGGAAAGTGCTAACAGGAACAGCAGCGGTCTGTGGGCCTCTGGGACATGGCCACCCCCACCACTCAAGTACCACTCGCCCTCAGGGGCTTCATAAGACCTGTGTTATATATTGTATAATATCTTCATCAGTGACATAGCTGGCGGGATTGAGTGCACCCTCAGCAAGCTGCAGATGACACCAAGCTGAGCGGTGAGGCTGGTACGCCTGAGAGACGGGATACCACCCAGAGGGACCTGGACAAGCTCGAGAAGTGGGCCTGTGTAAACCTTATGAGGTTCGGCAAGGTCAAATGCAGGGTCCTGCCCCTGGGTCGGGGCAATCCCTGGTATCAGCACAGGCTGGGGGATGGAGGGATGGAGAGCAGCCCTGAGGAGAAAGGCTTGGATTAACAGCTGGGCATGAGCCAGCAACATGGGTCCTGGGCTGCATCCTCAGCAGGGTGACGGGGGGGATTCTGCCCCTCTGCTCTGCTCTGGGGAGACACCCCCCAGTGCTGCCTCCAGCTCTGGGGCCACCACCAGCAGAAGGACATGGACCTGTTGGAGCGGGGCCAGAGGAGGCCATGGAGATGCTGGGAGGGCTGGAGCCCCTCTGCTGGGAGGAGGGGCTGAGATATCCACCTGCAGCCCATGGCAGACTCCATGGCTGGAGAAGGTGAATGTGCCCTGAAGGATGCTGTGACCCTGTGGAGAGCCTGTGCTGGAGCACGCTTCTGGCAGGAACTGTAGCCCATGTAGGGGAGGCCACATGTGAGCAGGTTTTCTGGCAGGACTTGTGACCCCACTGAGGACCCGTGACCCCACTGAGGACCCACGTGGAGCAGTCTGTTTCTGAAGGACTCTGTGGAAAAGACCCACGCTGGATCAGGCCGTGCTGGAGCAGTTTGTGAACTGCAGCCTGTGGGAAGGACCCACGCTGAGGAAGGCTGAGAAGGACTGTATCCCATGGATTGTGCACTGGAGCAGCGGACCTCATGCTGGAGCAGGGGAAGAGCATGAGGAGGGAGGAGTGGCAGAGTCAAAGCGTGGTGAACTGACCTCAATTCTCCATTCTCCACCCCCCTGTGCTGCTCGGGGGAAGGAGGCAGAGAAATTGGGAGTGAAGTTGAGCCCAGGAAGACGGGAAGAATGGGGGGAAGCTGTTTTTAGATTTGTTCTTATTTCTTATTATCCTACTCTGTTATTCATTGGCAATAAATTAATTTCCCCAAGTTGGGTCTGTTTTGTCTGTGGTGGTAGTTGGTAAGTGATCTCCCTGTCTTATCTTGACCCATAAGCTTTTAATTGAATTTTTATCTGCCTGTCCTGCTGAGGAGGGTGAGTGAATGAGTGGCTCGGTGGGCAGCTGGTGACCAGCCAAGGTCAACCACAGGGCCATTCAGCAGGGCTGGGTGCAGCCTGGGACACCTGGCCAGGAGATACTTCCAAGCCATAGCCCAGGCATGCACGAGGCACACTTACATCCCCACAATCAAATGCAGCCATGGATGAGGCTGCCAAAAAACGTGGCAGCCAGCTCTGGGAGAGGAGGCTGGTGAGATGGGCTCCCGTGAGGCACCTGTATCTGCAATGGAATGGGCTGGGGAAGATTCACAGCACAGCCAGAACACTGCAGCCTTTCTCACACAGTCTGCTGATGTTTTCCTCCTTCTTTTTATTGCTCCCTACTTATCTGTGATTTCCACTTTTTATCTCTAACGCTGGTTTACCCACACCATGAGGTGGTACTCCTGGGGGGACCCTGGGTGATGCTGTGATGTGTTTTGATGGGCTGGGACCTCTAAGCAATTAGAGGCTGACTGGAAATCAGTGGAACAACTTCACAGCCACATCCTGTCAAGATTTGATCTAAGCAATTGCACAAAAATTGAGAACCAGTATCTCCCCATACATAATGCATGCTTTGATTTTATGCTTGCTTGGCATCCTTCTAAAGAAGCTGTTGAAATATTCCATCAACAAATGAAGATTTCAGCAGCAGCCTGAGATGGCACACTTAAGGAGAAGAAAGCAAAGCATGTGAGACGCTAGATTTTCCTGAAGTCAAGTCCTTTTCTCCCCCTCAACATTCATGTGACAGATCCTGACCTATGAACAGTCCAACCCACTGATGAGGGCTCGAAGGCCAAGGTGATGTCTGGCCTAGTTGTGGACAATGCTGTCCAGGCAGCTGAACTAACAGCAGCAGCACCTCCCGAAGGCACAGCTGGAAGCATGCACACAAGAAGGCATCACACTGTGGAGGCCAATGCTCTTTGCTTTGCAAAAAAGAGCCAAACTACAAGGCAGAAACCCAAGGAAGCCCAAAGAAGAGAAGCTACAGTCTCCTAAGAAAGGGCTTTAATTTCCATGTTGAGAAATCTCACTGGAACTCCCAACTTCAGTTAAAGTAATAGTTGTTTTTTTGCAGTGCCTAGAGCCAGTAATAAAATAACTGCTTACAGTAGCTTTTCCTCCCCTGTCCACTCCTCCCCAAGTAAAGCAATGCAATTTAAATTAAGTACGCCGAGTCATTTTAAAAAATACTGCATAGAAAGTTGCTTCAGCATTCGTAAATAACTGAAAGAGATGTTTTTAAACAGCATGCTTGAGGTGCCCTGCTCCAGAACAGCACCCACAGATTGCAGTTAGCACAGAGGGCCAAATCCTTCACTGGTGGAAGTGCCCTAGCCCCATTAACCCCACAGCTTACCTTGACCAGCTGCTTCACCTCCCTCCTCCTGCCTTGGGGAAATGCTGTCTTGTTTGCCCTACAAAAGATACTTCAGCCTCAGAGGGAAAAACTCAAGTTAAAAATAACCAAAACAAATACAATACATGAAGTCCACAGTCTGCAGTCAAGACAGGTCTTTGCAGCCACTCGGGGTGTGCAAACGCCTGCATTTTACACGAGCAGAAATGGTAGTGATGTATAAGTGTCCATCGAGTCCCACAGCTTCAGTGCCATGGAGTAGTTCAAGGACTTTAAGTGGAGCTAACCTTTTGGGAACTTCAGGGCTTGAAGTGCAGGATGGACTCCAGCAAGAACATATGGCTTATGGTGTGACTATTTGTCATTTAGGAAAGAATAGAGGTCTTCCCTGATGAAAGCACATCATGTTCTCAAGCATCTTGTTTCCAAGTAATAGCAAATCTGTGCAGAGATCGTTGTTCAGTCTCTGTCTTCCATTTGAAAGGATTGCCAGAAGAAACAGAGACCATGGAAAAAAGTCCTAGTCATTGTGTGATCATCATCCAGAAGCAAACAGGGAGTTTTGTTCTCTTTTTTTGGATGACCATTGAGAAACTATTGTTATCATATATATCCTTGCATGGGTATGACTTGGCTTCAGAAACTAGCAATTCCGTGCCAAGGGAAGTGAACTGAGGGCTTTTTGCTTTTGAGAAGCCAAGAGCAAAAGCTGGGGGTTCATTTCATTTTTTTATTTGCCTAATATGTTGCCTCCGGTGTGTGAATGAAAGGCACACGGAGGAATATCTGTTCCGTGTCAGGGTAGGAGAGGATAAACCCTTAGACTGAGTCTTTCCCTGACAAGCATTATCAATACATGGAGATAAGGATTGATTGCAGAGGTCTCAAAGGCCTTATAAGGAAGCAGGTGCCCCAACCTTATTGAACATCAGTAAAAAACATGTATCAAAAATTGGTTTGAAAATCTTCCTCTGCTTCCTATGAATGAGACAGCCCCAGACACCCATTGCAGCACAGAAAATTACAAACACAAAAACGTGTAAATACTGGAGACTTAAAACCTTAAAGACTCAAAGGGTTGCTTAAATACATTGCTAGTTTCTAACCCAGTGGACCTTCTGCTGTATCACCAGAAGTTAAATGAAAAAAAGAACACTGCTGACAAGTTAAATGATTGCTCTGTTTAAATTTATCATGAAGAGAATGCATTTTTTTTGAGTCTGTTTTAATCATCAGACCAGCCAGGAACAACAAAGGAGTAGAAACATGAGTTATCCAAGCTGCTGGCAAAACTCCGCTCCAGACTGTGAGAATGGCAGGTGTTGACCTGCAACAAGTTCACAAGAAGTTCTTGAGCTGTAGGCCTCCCTTGCAGAACTGGAAAAATATTTGTAGTGCTGCTGAAAGCCCAGAAAAACATGGGAAACCCATGACCTGGTGGAGATGAGCAATGCAAACACCATAAGGAAAACAGACCACCCCTCTCACCTCCTGAAATAATTTGAACTACCTGGTGAAATGGAGGCTGTTGCCACAGGAAGCAATTGGAGGCAGAGCCAGCCGAAGGTAAGGACTTCTCTGTGGACTCGGGAGGATGTGAGTACTCTGGGTTAAGGAGGGAGCATGGCTCTCATCATTCAGCCTGCCCTGAGGCTCCTCCTCACTCTGTCACTTCACCTCCTCAAGGGCTCACACCTACTCTGTCTCCCAGAAACACCGCACAGGACTTGGCTGTGCTCCCACAGCCAGAGCAGGGTTGGTCCATGCAAATGCCTGCTGTTGCCAAGCAAACCTGTCACCTCTCTTAAAAATAAAATCCAGGTCAGACCTGTTTTCCAGAAGATCCTTTTGACAATTACTGATTATTAATCTCATCTCATTACCCCAATCACAGAATCACAGAATGGCTGGGGTTGGAAGGGACCTCTGGAGATCATCCAGTCCAACCCCTGCCAGAGCAGGTCCAACCCAGAGCAGGTTATACAGGAACGTGTCCAGGTGGGTTTGAATGTCTCCAGAGCAGGAGACTCCACCACCTCCCTGGGCAGCCTCTTCCAGGGCTCTGCCACCCTCACAGGAAAGAAGTTCTTCCTCATGTTCAGGTGGAATTTCCCATCTTCCAGCTTGTGCCCATTTCCCCTTGTCCTGTCACTGGGCACCACTGAAAGAGTCTGGTCCCATCCTCTTAACACCCACCCTATAGATATTGCTCAGCATCGATGAGGTCCCCTCTCAGTCTGCTCTTCTCCAGGCTGAACAGCCCCAGGTCTCTCAGCCTTTCCTCTTCAGAGAGATGCTCCAGTCCCCTCATCATCTTTGTCCTTAGTCCCTTGATCATCAATCTCCTCTTTGTCTCTCCATTATTTTTGCTATATCTGATAGCACTTGCAGGTCATTCCACTCACCACCTGCACACATGCAAAATACTTAGACTCGGGAGACTCCTCCATTCTTTCTAGATTTGCTCCTGCAGAAACCAGTTGTATTTAGAACAGCTCTGAGAGTGTTTGCTTCTGTTAAGGGGAGTTGGACTGGATGATCTCATGGGGTCCTGGGCCAAATTGCTTTCCTTCCAGTTGAAATTATTCTAGTATTAGTTAAGAATGAACGCCAGTGAGCTGGACTGTCTCTTCAGCTGTTGTTTTTGGACCTGTGGATACAAATGACTAGGGCCTACTAAACAAAATGTGTTTGTCTGTAATATGAAGTGGGAAATACTTCCTCCTGCTCCGATAGATGGACAACCTCCTGGTCCGTTCCAAAGGCAGGCAAGGCAAACATGTGGTTTGGGTGAACGCGCCTCTTCTCCACCATTGTCAGTAAGTTCCATTGCCCGGCATTCAGTCTACACCATCACTACAATCTCTCTTTCACTCACTGTTCTCACAGAATCACAGAATCATCATGGTTGGAAGGGACCTCTGAGATAGACCTCCTTTCTTGTTTTCTTAAATGTATCATTTTTATTGACTGCTTTCTCTATGTGGCTTTTTCAAGCTTTTATGCAGCTTTAATTTTTAAAAATTTAAAAAAATTATTATTATTTTTCTTTGATGTCTTCATATCCCACCTGAGCAGGAGAGCTTGGGCTGAAGTTCTCTCTGGCCAGAGCTGTGGTACCAGTGTGCCATTGTGCAATTGCTGGTGTGAGTGCTACTCTGTGATCATAACCAGGCTATAATGATCTCTGTTCTTATGATCTTTGGATCATGACCAGGTGTTAACCCCTGGGTCCTGAGCCTGCATTACCTTCCATCCAAATTGCTGATACAGCTGAGAAAGGAAGTACAAAACAGCAGTGCCTTTACTTTTGCTCACTTTTAGTTTCTGTAATTGTACTCTTGGGATATTTCACTTCTGGTCTCACCAACACCTGCCATATTTGTCTCCTGAACAAAAGGAGGCTTTTTTCCTTGCATTGCAGATTACTGCTGCAGGGGGAAATTCACCCTGCCTTGGGACAGAAGTGCTGCTTACCCTGCCTAACCTGGCAGTGCCTTCATCTTCTCCCACCACCTCCTTTGCCCAAAGAGCAGGCAGGGGCTGCACAACCTCCACTGCATGATCCTCTCACAGGGAAAGGCAAGCCCAAAGCTCTGTCCTTGGGGTGAAAGCAAGAATGCACAAGTGAGTGTATTGGCTGAGAGGGGAATGAGCAGGGAACTGATTCCTGCTTCTGCTCCTGCTGTGAGGCTGGAGGGGCCTCTACAACTCCCCATTCCAGTTCTCCTCCTGACTCTCTTCCCACTCTTTCCTTCCCACTTGGACGATGAGCTGTGCAGTTTCCAGGCTCAGCCAGATGGTTGGAAGGACCCAGGACATAAAGACCAAGACAGAGAATTTGACTGTGTTCAAATTACTACCAAATTGCACAAAACTAGAGAAATGTCCCAAGAGAACATGTGTCTTCTTTTTGTGGGTTCTAGGAGTTGTGAGAAATCAGTCAAAGAAGAAAGCATCTCTTTTCCCTCTTCTCTGCCCCCGCCTGCCTCCCCCCAAACCTGGGTGAAGTGAGTTTCGAGGTGTCCGCAGTTACAGAATGCCTTCCTTATGTTAAACAAGGGGGAAAGCTAATACCTTCGGGACTGTGCAAAAAAAAATTTTGCGTATTAATATTTATATTATCCATTTTTCCCACTCCCAGCTCACAATATTGAAATTCAGAAAGCTGTTTAGCAGAGGAAGGCTGCGAGCAATAATCCCTTGAATGCCCTGTGACAGACTTGGAGTCTAGAGCTATTTCAAAGATGTCTCTATCAGCGGCGCTTCACTGCCAGTCCAGTGCTGAGAGTGCCTAAAAAGAGAATGGTCAGCATTTTCCCAGATGGCTGCTCAGCAGCACATTAAGCAGTGACACGGGAGCCTCTTGCGGGATCCCACTGCAGCTCATCACCAACACACAAAACACCATTTCACAATCCAGTGAGAGATGTCTAGCAGCAAAGTTACATTAAATGCTCAGAAGATGAGGCAAGCTCCTCATCTTGCTCTATTTTCTATTTAACACTGAACTTTGCAGGCTACGTTGTACTAACAAGGCAAAGAGTCACCAAACTATGGCAAACTATTTGTAAGGAAACGTGGGTTGATCCAGGAGTTTTCGATCTCCCTTACAAATGTCACACGTGCCCTGTATTGGTGGAAGTGGACAACAGAAAACTTCTTGAATGATTCTGGGATAAGGCTAAAATATTCCAAAATAAGATACATACCAATTAATTTTCATTCTCTGGTTTCAAAGCAACATATAGGGAAACTGTTGAAAACTGTATTCATATTATTATACTCAATTCTGTCTTGAGGTTGGGGAGGGGCCATTCTACATCTAGGCAGTATCCCAGATACCTTTAGGAATGTTGGACATCATGGTGTAATGAGGTGCTCTGTTTTTTCAGTGGATGCCCTGTGTCATAGAATCATAGAATGACTTAGCTTGGAAGGGACCTTAAAGCTCATCTAGTTCCACCTCCCACCAGACCAGGTTGCTCCAAGCCCCCTCCAACCTGCCCTTGAACCCCTCCAGGGATGGGGCAGCCACAGCTTCTCGGGGCAACCTGGGCCAGGCTCTCACCACCCACTCCTACCTGATACTTCAGTTTAACTTTTCAATAATCAAATGGATATTTTAACCTCCTCCATTGCCTTCCTATTCTGTCATGTTAGACATTAGCTGCCATATTACTTGTTAGGAAAAACAAAATCATACCACCATTTATGAACAACAGAAGTGAAATTATGACTTTGATGCATGGTGGCTGCTCTCCAGAGAGTGCTGAATCCTTTTTTTGCTGTCTAGGGCAAGGATGCAACCTCTGTATATATAGGACCTCCCTGAGTCTGCTACAGATTTTACCATTTTACCACCTGAGATCTGGCTGCTCAGCCAAAACCTAGCAGTGGAAATGGCCCGGGCCCTCCCTATCAGTCTTCCTTCCTGCTACCTGCATGGCTTGCCCCACAGCCCATGGCTGTCTGTCCCCACGGATTGTCTGCAAGCTGCTGGTCCAGCGAGGGGCTATCCCAGAGCTGCCTCCTGGCAGCAGACCTGCTGCTCCCCCCTTGCTGCAGCACCGCGTTGCTGCCCACCACCAGGACCTGCCCTCAGCCAGCTGAGAGCCCAGACGTGTCTCTGGGGTCACCCTGCCTCAGGGTGCACAAGGAATGCCACAGACACCCCAGAGGAGCCACTGCGATGCACATCTGGCCAGATGCTGGTGCAGGGAGGAAGGGGGGTGCAGAGTACTCCCTCAGCATGCAGGAGCTCCTTCCTGGTGTTGGATGACAGGATGTAGGCTGCACAAAAACCTGACAGGCACTAAGACCTGCAAAGATTCCAGTGATGGACCCAGATGGGGGCTGTCTGACACCATCTCTACCTTGGGAAAGCCGCAGAACAGACCTGCTCACGCATAAGGGCAGAAACCACATGGCTATGTAGCATAAGACATCTTGACTATTGCTTTTCTCGATGGAGATCCTGGCAATCACCTGCAGCAAGCACTGTGAGCTGGAAATGGAAGATGTGTTTCCCTGTCCTGTGCCATGCCTGTGCAGGTGGTGGCCAGGCCATTGCAATGGCAGTTGCGATGCTGGGGGTTCGAGGAGCTGAGCACAGCAGCAGGGCAGGGCAAGGAATGACAAATACATCCCTTGAAGCTCAGGGGACCAACAGATCCCAGGGGCCTTGGCTCAAATAAGATCCCCTGGGCCTGAGGCTGTGGCACAGCAGAGACCAGCTCTGGCTCTGCCATCCAACAGCTCCAGGGAGCAAAGGAACCTGCAAGAACCACTGTGGGACATGGGTCAACCCATGGAGCTGCAAAACTACCCAAACAGCCCTTGACAAAGAGAGAAGCAGCAGCAGTATGAAACCTCTGGCACCTCTGGACACAGGAGGAGAAACACAGAAGTCCAAAAGAGGAGGGCAAAATGTGGGGAAATATTGCAAGATTGCTATTTGGAAGGAGTAGGATGGAGACAAGAGCGAGAAGGCTGGCAAGTCCAGCCCTGACAGAGCTGCTTTGAAGGAGGACCTGACATGGATGAAAAGCCTGCCAGGGCCATGCAGTGGCTTCACAGGCTGCTCCCACCCTGGATGGCAGACAATCCTCCCCTGCTGTGCCGTCAGCGAGGAGGACACAGATTGAGATGAATGAAAAGCACCGACACGAGAAAAGCAATATTAGTTAAAAGGTCTTATCATACATTTAGTTAATTACTAAGCAAATTACTTTAATGCTACACGAAATACGCAGCTGTGTTTAATGAGCTGCTAAAACGCTCTCTGAGCAAACTATAATAATATAATTTTTCTCACCGAGGAAAATTGCTGCAGGGGAAAATGCATCTGTTCGCACCTAAAACGCTCTGAGTGACAGCTCCATGGCTATTATCTTTAGGGCACATGATCGTCAATTTCAGTAATATGAAATGTTAAAATATTGATGCTTGTTGCTAGTGTGTAGCCTCCAGGGCAAGCCCGGTCCAGCTGGTGACAGAGGAGGCAATTCCAGGATAGGTTAAATAAAGTCAATAAAGCTCCTTTTTGTTTTCTGTCATAGTGTGCATTTCCCTGGCCTCAGACCTGGAAACCACCACACGCTCTCCCTGGGAGTCTCTCTAGCAGGACTACATTGCTGAAAGCCCCAAATCAGACACAGCTTTTCAGCCCATAGCTGACCCGTAGGAAACAGCAAAACCCATTGACTACATACATGCAAGGAGGACAACTGCCTGTGACACATAGAATCACAGAATAGTTTGGGTTGGAAGGGACTTTTTGTTTATCTTTCCTTAGAAGAGGCCCAGTCACTTGGGAAGATAAGTCTCAGAGATGTTTTCAACATCTATAAACAAGGCCAGATATTTTGGCTGTGGCCATGTCGTGGCCTACCATGCACTACAAACGCAGTGAGAAGCATGATCTGTTGAGCACATGGTTGGGCTGGTGGTACTCAGTCTGCCTGTGATTTGTTGCCTTATTCAGAATAAAGAACCAGTGCTCAGGATATGAATTGTGAATACGTTACTCTATTTTGGGCTCAGGAAATGTATTTATCTTTTCTGATTTTCCGAACACTTCAGAAGGACCAAGTGCAAACATTCTTGCCTGCATCATTTATTGAGGAAAGAAACCACTAGCTGCAGCAAGAGCTACATCTTAGCTATGCAGTTACGCTTATGGCCTGTCATCTGCCACTAATGCCTAGGGGAAAAAGAGCAGAATTATGCTGAAAAAGAAATAAATCACCTGCGTGCCAGGGAAATCCTGATTTGGCTTGCTCAGCAATAGTGGCCAGGCCTATTAGCTCCATCTCTTGATAACCATTCTTGTTATGAGGTGGTTCTGCTTTAGGGCTCTCTGCTCGGGTTTCTATAGCCCATCTGTGAGTAAACACTCTCAATGCCAATGCTGGCAATGTTGATTGCTTCACTGGGTGCCTCTTCCTCTGCTCTGCAGGAGTCCTGGCCCCAGAATTACAACCTGCTCAGCACCAGCACTCTCTTCTCAAAAGCAGAGGCTATAGAGTGAGTCCAGCAGCTTCCATCCAGGCCACAAGTGTCCCACCTTGCCTCTTATATCATCCACTCTCCGCATTAAAATTCCACGGTGAGTTTCCATAAAGAGTATAAACATGTTTTGGAAATATACAGGGGGTCATAAAATCCCACTTCATACTCTGCACTTCTAAGTTCAGCGCTTTAAAGGACACTCATAAGATATTTTACTGGCTAATTTACTGCATGGGAAATGGCTTGTGGATGGAGCTAAGAGCTTTCTGGAGATTTTTTCCAAAGCAGGCAAGTCTCCTCTGAGCCTCTTTGATCTTCAGTAACAAGACCTCCCAGGAGACTTATAGCTCTTCCTGGCTACTGCCAGGCTAAAGAGAACAGTATTTTTCTCTCTTTTTTTTTTTCTCTTACTGAAGCATTTTGCCTTCTGGGCACAGCTTCCCTCCATAACAACCTGATTTTGCTCCTCTTTAAAAAACAGGGAGGGATGGACTGGAGGAAAAAACCCAACAAACCAGCGAAAGCTGAGGCCAGCCAAACCTCTGTCAGAGCAGAACTAACCTAGAAGGAGATTAAGGATGAGAAAGTGTCCCTAATTAGCCACATGGAGGGAAGAAGAGCCGCAGGTGGAGTGGCTGTATGCCCCGCAGTGCAGTGCAAGCCAGCAGCTACCCACACAACATGGGGCTCCCAAGTCCAAAATGGACACCCCAAGTGGGGGTACAACACAGGCAGTGCCAAACAAGCTGTCAGACGTGCCCCAGCATATTCAACTTCCATTCTTATATCACAGTAGGTTGTGTGCTAGCAGGCTCACAAACAAAACTGGCCTTTTCTGAGAAGCTGATGTTGGTTTTGCACATAAGACAAATTCTTGACGGTGTTCTCTGCACAGGCAGGGGCAGCATGGAACCTATGCACTTGGTGCCAGCATGGTTTGGGGCTGACCTGCTGGAGAGCAGCGCTGAGGAGAAAACCCAGGAGTCCTGGTGGACAATAGGATGACCATGAGCCAACAATATGCCCTTGTGGCCAAGAAGGCCAATGGCATCCTGGGGGGCATCAGGAGGAGGGTGAGCAGCAGGTGGAGGGAGGTCATCCTGCCCCTCTGCTCTGCCCTGGGGAGGCCCCATCTGGAGCACTGGGTCCAGTTCTGGGCTCCCCAGTTCAAGAAGGACAGGGAACTCTTGGAGAGGGTACAGCAGAGGGCTACAAAGATGATGAGGGGCCTGGAGTATCTCTCTTATGACAAGAGGCAGAGGGACTTGGGTCTTTTTAGTCTGGAGAAGAGAAGGCTGAGGGGGGATCTGATTAATACCTATAAATACTTAAAGGGAGGATGTCAAGAGGATGGGGCCTGGCTTTTTTCAGTGGTGCCCAGGGACAGGACAAGAGGAAATGGGCACAAACTTGAAGATAAGAAGTTCCACCTAAACATGAGGAGGAACTTCTTTGCTGTGAGGGTGGCAGAGCCCTGGAAGAATCTGCCCAGGGAGGTGGTGGAGTCTCCTTCTCTGGAGACATTCAAAACAGGCTTGGGCACATTCCTGTGCAACCTGCTCTGGGTGGCCCTACTTTGAGAGGGGGTTGGACTAGACTATCTCTGGAGGTCCCTTCCAACCCCATATCATTCTGTGATTCTGTGTGTCCACAGCCTGCTCCCTTGCTGCTTCTGCCTACTCAACAACACAGACTACAGTGGCTATAAAGAAGAGGCCTCCTCTTGACATAAATAAACCAGGCAATCCTAAGGTCCTTTTTTCCAGGATCACTTGGTCTAGTGTTTAGCCTTGTCAGATCAAACACTGGACATTGTCTCTGCTGTAGAAGTGTTTGGTTTGTACTGATGGAAGGCATTGAAAAATGCACTGGGATGCCAGTTAGGCTCCTGCAACCTGCTTGTTTCTTTGGCCTCTGCAACCACTGCAGAGCAAATCCAGTGCAACCCTGGGAGCTGGGAAAAACTGACTGAAGTGGAACTAGAGGAAAAAAATGTAGCTACATCAGGCAAGAAAAATCCCAAGCAAGGAGATAAGGTACCCGGCTTCCTTGGAAAGAAACACCTTCAGGCATTGCACTGTAAACCTTTCAAAAAGATAAGATCTTGATAGTAGATGAGGGAATTGTCGTAATGGGATCATCAAAGCTTTGAGTACAACAAACTACCTCTCTATTGACAAACCAATTCATGGGGTGATATAATTCAACTCAACCATCAGCCGTCTCCCCCAAGAGAAAGCAGAAAGGCTGCCATGACTCTGCTCTGAATGCAGTACAGCTGCTCTACCATCCCTTGGAGTGATGCTGGAGCAGATGGGTGTTCTTCATCTCACTTTTCTGCTTTCTTCCAGTGCAGGCAACAGCCCCTTGCAATAAGCACAGAGGAAGACCAAGAGAAGCACGGGCTGCTGCTCACTGCACCAGCCTTGGTCCCTCCAGCCCATACAAGCCCAGGGCTTGGATTTCCATGGCACTCATGAACTGACAAAAAGCACGTAGCTCCACAAAGCAACAACAAGTTGTTCTCGTCCCTCATGCCCAATGCAGAGATCTTGTTTCCTTTGCTCTGTGCATGGATCACAGAAGTTTATCTCCAGGCATGCAACACACACCAACAAAGGCAAGCCAGAGCAGAGAGGAGCTAGTGACCCTCTGTAGGGTCATCATAGATTTCTGCAGGTCAGCTGGATTCGTGCACTGATTTTACTGTCTCTGACTCTCTTGTTTTTATTGAAGAGAAGAGCTGCCTTTTTCAGTGTCAGTAAGTAAAATGCTCCAGCTCTGTAGAGATCTGAAAAGGAAACTTGTTTGGAAGAGAGAGCATATGTGGAAGCACCGTAAGAAACAGCAGAGCAGGAAGTCAACAAATGGTGGACATGCAGCAAGTCCAGAGAATGAGAGCAGCTGTGAAACCCAGGATGGACTATGGATAATGCCTGGGAATTGGCAGGAGGTGGCACTGGAAGGAGTGCTGGATGCACACTGTTAGCACTGGAACAGGTTGCCCAGGAAGGTTGTTGAGGCCCCACCCCTGGAGATATTCAAGGTGAGGCTCAATGAAGCCCTGGGCAACCTGGTCTAGTTGGAGGTGTCCTTGCTGACTGCGGGGAGGTCGGACTAGATGACCTTTGGAGGTCCCTTCCGGCCTGGACAATTCTATAATTCTATGAAGCACCAATGGTGTGACTTCTTCCTCTCTTGCCGAAGCAGGCTCAGGGCTGGGTTGAGTTGTAAAAGCAACAGTCACACAGTATCATGGGAGGTCTCAGAAGACAAGATGAGGACTCAGGATCTGTTGTTCCTAATGCTCTGTGTGTTCTATCCTGGACAGACATGCCTAGGTGCTTGTGAGTGTTGAAGAATGGGTGAGAAACTGAAATGTGTCCTGTTTAAAATGAGATTTGTCTTCCCCTTCTACACAGGTTTGAGTTTTGCCACAGCTCCACCAGCTTTGCCTGTCAGCTCATGGGGAGAAGTCCCTCTTCTGACAACTGGAGTTGATCGAACTGCCAGCTCTCACTTTTGGGATGATTAGTTTGGCATCTTCCCTGGGAGGGTGGTGCAGTCTCCGCAGAGGTGAGAGCTGTCAGCCAGGGAGGCTGCCAGGACTCAGCCAAAGCCATGGCTCACTGAACCTAGTGTTGGCATCAGTGCAGCTGGGATGGAGACTCCCCAGGGCCATTCCAACCAGCACTTCCAGGAGTCTAAGGTGACTCTACAGCTGCTCAAAACTATCCATCAGATGTTATTTGGAGAATGTAATTTACATTAATAATATAGGATAGCTACTGCTCTACCTTTATTCCTAAAGACACACTGGACTTCTGCTTCTTTGTGCTCTTCTCATCTGTGTAGAGGGGGACCTGCAGCTTCCTTGGTTACCAGCTGCATTAACAGCTGAATTTGGTGGTTGTGAACACTTTCTTTGGAAAGAATAGCACTGGGATTAGCTAGATCTTGCATGACAGTAGAAGGGAGGCAGAACACCAACTGTCTGGTGCACCCAGGCCATACCTACATGATGCACTGCTGGTCAGTACGTTGCAGGAACTGAATGAACTGAGACAGTGATGACAAACCCAGACAGTGTTCTGCACCCTTGAGTCGCTCCTATTACAATAGAGAAGGACTTAATGCACAAACCTGTTTGCTTTCAGCTGGCCACCAAACGCCTGTGGTTCAGTTTGGCTTCATACAAGTGGTGGTCTCCTTTAATCAACCTAAAGCAGAGAGGAACGAGCATCATTGCTTCAGTCCTGCTTTCCGAGACACACCTGTGTTATGGAGGGAACAACTTGAAATGGATGGCATTGTCAGCATCAGCATTTTTCCAAAACTTGAGGGCTAAACAGACTCTGCTTTTTGCTCCTAGACAGTTGGGGACAACTGAAGCATTAAGTATGTTTGCAGTCACCTTTACCCACCTGGGATGTTTCAATTTTTCTTCATTATTGAGGGCATTTTGGAAATGGGAAGAGCCCAATTTGCTTTCAAACATGCTGTGCAACATGGGGTTGGCTCTCTGGGCTGCCAGGGCACATTGCTGGCTCATGTTGAGCTTCTCATCCACCAACACCCCTAAGTCCTTCTCCTCAGGGCTGCTCTCAATCCATTCTCTGCCCAACCTGTATTTGTGCCTGGGATTGCCACATCGCAGGTGCAGGACCCTACACTTGGCCTGGTTGAACTTCATGCTATTTGCGCGAGCCCACCTCTCAAGCCTGTCCAGGTCTCTCTGGATGGCATCCCTTCCCTCCAGTGTGTTGACCACGCCAAGTCTGATGTCATCAGCAAACTTGCTGAGGGTGCACTCTATCCCACTGTCCATGTTTCCAACAAAGATGTGGATCAGCACTGGTCCCAGTACTGACCCCTGAGGAACACTACTCATCACTGGCCGCCAATTGGACATTGAACCATTGACCACAACCCTTTGAGTTGAATACCTTTGAATACCTTGCAGGTATTCAAACCCCAGGTATTCAAACCTCAGCTGAACATGGCCCTGAGCAACCCCATATAATTGGACCTGTTCAGAGCAGGAGTTGGACTTGAGTTTTTTGGAGCCAACCTATTTTATTCTGTATTCTGCGATGTAAGGGACAGGAAGAGGCTTGCTACTGCACAGGCGAATGAAAGCCTAAGAAAGATTTTTTTTCCTCTCTCTTTTTTATCTCCATTTCACTCACTTCTCCACAGAAAAGCACGAAGTGTAAAACATTAAATTTTGAAAACCTAAAAATACTCCAAGGCACTGTCTCATACAGCGAAAGGGTGGTGGGGTCACTTGGTCTGCCTTTTGATAGGAACTTTTTTTTTCCTCTTTTCAATCTAACATCAAACAGCTCCGTTTTGAGGCGAGACCTGAAGGATTTGTCCTCCCTGGGCCTGGCCTACTCTTGCAGCTGCGTGACGATGCGATCCGGGCGGAAGCTTCCCGGCGCTCGGTGGAAGGCGTACAGCAGGGACCCCCGGCAGCAGCAGCTTCCCTGCCTCCCCTTTTCCCACTTGCTTTCTCCACAGATCCAAGCAGGATTCTCTGCCTTTGCAGCAGGATCAGCCCGTCTTCGCATCCTTTCAGGTTAGAGGCGACCTCCTTTTAAGTGAATGTTTATGGTGTGCCCCACATGGCACCAACTGGGAGACATCACTCTGGAGCTCAGTGCTTTTCCCCAGTCCAAAGAGCTATTCGTGACTTTGGGTGACCCTAATGCCATTCATTAACTTCAGATTTAATAACCTTCAAATAGTTTCTACTTCCTCTTTACTCATCTTTTACTGGAAAAGCAGTTGCAGTCCAGCGCTACAAAGATGATGAGGGACTGGAGACTCTCTGCTGAAGAGGAAAGGCTGAGAGACCTGGGGCTGTTCAGCTGGAGAAGAGCAGACTGAGAGGGGACCTCATCAATGCTGACCTATAGCTAAAGGGTGGGCGTTGAGAGGATGGGGTCAGACTCTTCTCAGTGGTGCCCAGTGACAGGGCAAGGGGTAACAGGCCAAAACTGGAACATGACAAGTTTCACCTGAACATGAGGAGGAACTTCTTTCCTGTGAGCGTGGCAGAGCCCTGGAAGAGGCTGCCCAGGGAGGTGGTGGAGTCTCCTTCTCTGGAGACATTCAAACCAGAGAGGTTCCTCTCCAACCTGCTCTGGGTGGACCTGCTTTGGCAGGGGGTTGGACTGGATGATCTCCAGAGGTCCCTTCCAACCTCTGCTATCCTGTGATTCTGCAATTCTCAGATTCCACGACTATCAAAGTAGCTAACATGATATACATAAACACACACGTGTAATATATTATTATATTATTGCAATTGTGCATTTGTGCAATCTGGTATGTATAACACAGGCACACGTGCACACTAGCTAACGCCATGCGTCCAACATGAATGTGCAAACCCCCTGGCTTCCTACCAGAAACTTCTGTGATGAGCAGCAGCTGCTCAGTCAGCTGGCAGCACCGCTGTTTGACTTCCCCCACCAAGCAAAATGCACCGGGCCCGATTCTTCCTGCCCCTGGGTGACCCTGGGTCCACGGTTGGTGGAAAACCCACCCGATTTCAGCAGTATGAACACTGATGTACCAGGCAGAGCTCTCGGCATTTGTCAGCCAGGCTGCTTGGCAGGAATTCACATTAACAATACATTATAGTTTAATATTATGCAATTAAAAAAAAAAAAAATCAGATTTCCTCCATGAGAGAGACATTAGCACTGTAGAAAAAAGCAGCTCATGACATTGCAATCAACAACTGTTGGGGGTGGGGGGAGAATAAAGTTCACACAGGCAACATTAAATCTGTTGCCTGCTAAATCCTGAGTACTTGATTGTTGCAGTGGCAGTCATTTTCCTTTAATGTTGTTTCCTGTTATGTATTTTATTGAGCTGGAGTTTATCTCGGGCCAAAATCCCTGCGGGTCCCATCTCCTGTGGTTATTTCCCCCGAGACAGATGGGAAATGGCTGGATAACATGCCTGTTTGAGCTGTAATTTAAAACTTCCATTTTAATTGCGCCGGTGTAAAAATCCGATGTGGATACAAATGCTGAGGAGGCAAATGCCTGATGTCAAATCCTGCAAGGGCACCAGTGAGGTTCTTGGGACACCCACTACCTCATCAGCTGCTGTCCCACCTACGTAGAAGTCCTCACTGCACCCCTTGCTCGTTAAAGCCGATCAACAGCTTTCTCCTGCAGATCTCTGCATTAATCTGCTTAGCTTAATTAAACAAACCTCCAGATTCAATTAGCAGTGATAGCTAAGACTTCTGCAGATGTTAAAGCAAATGTCCTGCTGATTTCAACGCATGCCTGTCACCAGGCCCCTTCTGCAGGAATGGTTGTATCTGTTCCCTTGGTTTGCTTATTTGCCAGACCCTGGTGGGCTTGTACTCAATTAAGATGCAGCAGAGCCATCAGGAGAGGCTGATGGCTCTCCTGAAACAGCCCTGGAAACAGCTGGTGTCGTGGGTCATCTCATTGAAAGTCTCCCAGTTCCTATGTTCTTGCCCTCCTACCTCTGTTTAAAAGTATCACACTGACTTTCCACAGGGAGAAGGGCATCTCAGTGAGATTAAGGAAAAAAAACCTAATAATTCTTGACATTTTCTACTCTCGATTTCTCCAGCAATATTGGAGCCTTTGTTTTTTCCTTTCCATTCACTTTGACTCTGCTCCAAAACTACTGCTTCAATATCTGCCCAAACACATCACACATAAACCAGCCCCTGTGCACAGCCACAGGAGCTTTTTCTTTGGAGAGCTTTGGTCCCCAAGAAAAGGGACAAGCCCAGTTCCACATTCAGCCTGTCCGGTGGAGGTAGAGGGTTAGATTCCTCACTTTTACACAGTGCAAGTAATCTAGGTTTGACAATTTCATAGTCTTTTTGCTGCCATGATCGCACTGTCCTTGGTTGTGAAACCTGGTTTGCCTTTGCAAAAGCTGCATGAGATGGACCCTTCTTAAGAGGCGATTTTATTCCTAAATCCCATTAGAGCTTGGGGATGCAGCGGTTGGTCCCAGCCACTCTGACCTCCTCCTTATTTTGGCTTGCTCCTCTGCTTCTTGTTTCCACATGAGTTGCCTCTGATACTTGAGAAAACAAAGCAATGCCTTTTGGAACCTTCCTTTTAATAAGGCTGTTGGGTGCAGCTACATCACAGCCGTGGTCGCAGCTATTTCTTGAACAAGCCCTGCTCTGGAAGCACAAAACGATGGCTGTTTATTAGCAGTAGTTATAAGTGGTGTTTTGTCCCACGCTGCCACGTGCAGGGACGCGAAGGGAATCTGTTCCCTGCTGTTTACAGACTGTGCAACTGAATCATCACTGTGGGTTGTTCTAAGGGTCACCATCACAGTTGCTGGTTTAGAGAGAAAAAAAAAAAAAAAAGTCTAGAGGAATTAAGTTTAAGGCCCCTGTCTCAGTGTGTCCCCTCTTGTTTTTTTCCTTTAATGTTTTTTTCTTTTCTAGCTGAGGAAGTGACAGATGTTATTAAGTTTCCTTTATGTGAGATTTCAGGGAGTAATCACAGTGATTTGAGTCTCGCTTTCACCAGTTGCTAATGCAAACATTGGTTTTGGTTCAGTTAATTAAATGGAATTATTCTAAGATCAGCATTTACCTTAAAAGCGCTAAAACCTTCTTTCTGAATAAATGATAGCTATAAATACTCGAAATGCCCAACATATATTTTCCTCAGGAATACACAGTGTTTGCCTCTGAGCACTTATGGTGAACTTTAGCTTCTAAAATGCCTCAAGAAATGCTTTTTGCTCCACTGCAGGACTCATCTTCCCTTGCTTCTCCCATTGCTTCTATCCAGAGCTGTGCAACTGTTTGATTTTTCATTTCCCTGGCAGTTAAGAAAAAGAAACAATTTCCATTATTATTTCTGTTTTTAACTGAGGTCGCTAAAATGTAAAAATACATTTCACGTTGGCCAATGAAATTTAGTTGGAACAGGATTAAAAAATAGAAGTTGACAAGAATGCAAATTTGCATAAGAAGTCCAACACAGTGCATTAGAAAAGGCAAGATCAACATTTTCTGAGCTGCTGAGTGCAATCTGGTGGAACGGCACAGACTCTGTAGGACGTTATCGTGTCAGCTGAACCCCATTTGTTGCTTTCTGATGCTTCTGAACTAATTGCACTTCCTTCAGCCCACAGATTGTGGACCCCTGCTCCGGCCACAGACCCCATGCTGAGCTGAGCAGAATGCATGTCCTCACAGTGCCTTGTCCTGAAGAGATTTATTAACTGTGTTGAGCAAAAGCCTGGTAATTAAGGGTCCAATTAGGAAAAAAGACTGGTGCTGGTCTAGCTTTGCCCTCAGCAAGATCCTGCTAGCTGCAACACATTTTGAAAATCCGTTTCAGTGCTAATACTTATGAGCTTGATATTTCCCTGCTGTGGGGAGTGCTCAGTCCTACCCAAACCTCACACTTGAATTCTGCTTGCGTTGGCCCTGGGGTGTTGCTTTGTTCCTCAGACATACCTTGGACAATATCTCATAGGATTTTAATGGATTTTGCTCCATGCAGACATACACAGGGTGAATAGACACAGGTTCCTATTAAACTCATCTGCAACCAGGCCCCTGCAGTACGGTAGGGCTGGCAGGATCTAGCCTTTACATCCCAAAAGGGCTTTATAACATGAAGTTAATTGTATCTGATGTTTCAACTCCTCTGTTCTGTAGAGCTCATAATGAGAGTCTGGCAAACAATTTCTTCTGAATAATTTGTTGCATGAATTCAACCTCTTTCCCAGCTGACAAAAGCCTTGAATAGACTGCAATTCCTTCAATATATTCAGTGCTGCCTGAATGAATGGAAATCATTTTTCCCCCGCTTGCCCTTCTTGGCTGGGAGGTCAGTTACAAAAACAGCACTGCAGTACCCAGCTACTTCAGCATCTTTTACCTTTGCTTCTGTTAGGCTTGAGGAACCCACAACAATTTATTGTCATTTAGACAATTATTCTATCATCCGATGACCCTTCCCCACCCAAGAAGGGGAATCAGGAAAAACAAGGAAACCTGAGGGCTGAAATATAGACAGATTTAACAGAATAAGACTAAATAATTAGCATTAATAATACTAAAGAACCAGTATTGATCCCAATACCAATATAAAATATACAAGGATTATATCCAGCCCATTCCTCAGCAGAAGCCATGCCCTCCCCGCAGGGACAGCCCCTGTGGGACCCTGCGAGCGCTGGGGCTTCGGGAGGAAGGGAAGGGCTCAGGGCTCCAGCACCAGGGCAAGGAGTTCTCAGGGTGGCAGCCATCAAGGGAGAGAGAGAACTTCTCAGTAAACTTTCTAATTTATACTGAACATGATGTTCACAGTATGAAATAACCTTGTTGGCAGCTTGAGTCAAGTGCCCGGGTCTCGCTCCTTTTCATCCTTGCACCTGGCAAGGCTCAAAAACACTGAGACCTTGAAACTCACATCCCACAGCTGGCTGTAAAGTAAATATTTTCAGAAAGTCAGGCACTAAAGTCTTCTAAAAGTGCAGTTTTCCCAGGCATTAGAAGATAAATTAGTCCTGTGTCGCTCAAACCAGGACAGTTTGGTAGAGTCAGTCTTAGTTGGCCACGCTTACCCCAACACAGTCTTAGCATCTGTCAGAAGGTTTTAATGCCCCCTCCCCGCTGGCCTCTATCCTACAAACCAACCTGCAAGTAGTCATGATTGTCAGATAATTCCGTATAACCCAGCTTGGGACATGAGTGTTCCTGTCCGTGGGGCAGCCAGATGCCTCCCACCAACACCAGGGAGTGACAGAGCATTTTGGAATTTGGGCAGGGATGTGCACAGGACTTTGGCTCCACTTCCACCTTGGGGGACATAGCAAATCTGGCAGCTGCCGCATGGCCATCAAGACATTGCATGTTCCCAGGACGCTGGGATGAGCCGTACACACCAAGCAGTGTCTAGGGATGGGAAGTTGCTTGTCACATCTTATCAAGCGAGCTAGAGGTGTGTTCTGGAGCTGTGGAGCTCAGAGCGTTCCCCACACCATCAACAATCTGAAATGCAGATGGCCCTGCTTTGAACCTGCAGGCTGATAAGCTTCTACACACTGGTTTCACTCCCAGATAGAGAAATGCTTGTTTGATAGGTTTCCTCAATAAGCCAGAAGCTTTCCTACTTCATTGGCATAGTAAAAATTAAAAAAAAAAATCTGCACAGACCAGCAAACCCTCTGTCCCTGTGGAACGAGGAGAGAGCCAGCAGTGTGCCCAGGTGGCCAAGAAAGCCAATGGCATCCTGGCTTGTATTAGAAATAGTGTGACCAGCAGAAGTAGGGAGGTGATTGTCCCCCTGTACTCAGCACCTGGAGTATTGTGTCCAGTTTTGGGCACCTCAATACAAGAGAGATCTGGAGGTGCTGGAGCGGGTGCAGAGGAGGGCAACGAAGCTGGTGAAGGGCCTGGAGAATAAATCTTATGAAGAGCATTTGAAGGAGCTGGGACTGTTTAGTTTGAGGAAGAGGAGGCTGAGGGGAGACCTCACCACTCTACAACTACTTGAAAGGACATTGTAGAGAGGTTGGTGCTGGTCTCTTCTCACGGGTAATTAATGATAGAACAAAAGGGAATGGCTTCAAGCCTCAACAGGGTTTGTTTAGACTGGCCATTAGGAAACAATTCTTCACAGAAAGAGTGGTCAGAGACTGGAATAGGCTGCCCAGGGAGGTGGTGGAATCACCATCCCTGAATGTGTTTAAGAGTCATTTAGATGTGGTGTTGGGGGATATGGAGTAGGGGAGAACTTTGTAGAGTAGGGTTGATGGTTGGACTCGATGATCCCAAGGGTCTTTTCCAACATGAATGATTCTGTGATTCTATGATATGGTGGGCTGTGCGTAGCAGGAAAAAAAGTTGGTACAGAAGTCAGCATGCTGAAACCATCCCCTCCCCAAAACCCCAAACACCTATGTGGTTTTCCAACATAAGTGGTGGTCCATGGTTGGGTAACAGCCAGAGGTTCACACCCAGAGCAATACTGCCCTGTTTTCCCAGGCAAAGGGGACTGGGATTTCTGTGAGCACTGCTGTCTTCTACCTGCTTTTGAGGCAATACCAAGCACAAGGAAGAAGGAGCAATCTCAGTTTCTGGAGAGAAAGGTTCCTGACAGGTGAGCACATTTGAGCAGGGCTGGATGTACAAAGCTGACACAATGCCCCCGAGTTCAGCTGCATCCACACTCTCCTAAAATCAGCCTAAAACCACAACCTCAAATCTCATGTCATCCACTCTAGCATCTAAGCATTACTTTGCTCTTAGGGTAGAAAGAGACTTGGAACTTAGTCTTAAGTTGGCTGCAAGACAAACGTGCCAGAACTGCAAAGTCAGCCCTAGTCGATGGCTGACTGGTTGTTGGGCGTTTTTTAGGTTACGACAGCTAATATCCAAAATATCTTCATAATAAATCCTGCTGGACAGAACAGGTGGGCATTTTTCCTCTCTCAGTGCACTTACCTAAGGTCAGCCTTGGGTTATAGGTAAGAATTTGCCCTAGGATTTTTAATTCAGCTCTTCAGTCAGTGTTCTCCATGCCTGGAAGTTTTCAGAATTTGTCTAGGTCTAGAGCTGGTGACAACAGGGAAACCCTGTGCTGGAAACCCTCAGGGTCCCTTCCCACCAGCACTGCTGGGAGTCTGTAACTAAACAGAAAGACACCTCTCCTTCCCAGTGAAGACACAGCTGTACCCTGAAATGGCTGCTTTCAGGCTGTTGGTGCAAGAGGACAGCCCGTTACTGCTTCCAGAGCATGGAACAGGGTTCCCTCCCTTGCATCCATCCTGTGTTTGCCCACATGGTTGGTGATTGCTCAGCTCTCTAGTCCATCCAGATCTCCCCATAAGGCCTCTCTACTCTTGAGGGAGTCCATAGATGCTCCTAATGTAGTACCATCAGCAAACAGACATTCAACTCCTGCATCCAGATCATTTATAAAAACATGAAAGAGCACTGGCCCTAAAATTGAGCCCTGGGGAACCCCACTGGTGACTGGCCACCAGCCTGATGTCATCCCATTTACTGTAAGCCTTTGAGCCCGACCCATCACCCAGCTGTTCACCCATGGTATTATGGACATCTCCAGCTGTGATAGGGTACTGTGAGAGACAGTATCAAAAGTTTTGTTAAAATCCAAACCACCCCCTCCCCTTCTATTGGTTTCCCTTGGTCAGCTAGATGGGTGACCTTGTCATAAAAGGAAATTAAATTAACTAAACAGGACTTTTTCCTCATGACCCTGTGCTGGCAATGTGAACTTGTCACTTCAGAACATTCTCATGCTGCTTGCTTGCCTACAGATGTAGATGCTTATTAGATTTTTATTCCTTCCAGGATTTTAATCAGAATCTTCATTTGCAATTAATATTTAACTACTTTATTATTGAAAAACTATACTAGTCTAGCTGCTGCTTTGAAAAAGAGACGACTTCTCTCATTTCTAGCCATGATCTGAGAGCCAAGGTATTAAACTGAATCAATACACATTCTGTGATATATTGTGATACTCCCATAGATGCACATCAGGTGCCTGCATCAGCTCTCTGCATAATATGAATGTTGACACCCTTTTATCACTAAAATCAAGTGTCTGTTGAGTTGTTGTGCAATTTTAAATGGCTAGAGATACTGCTCATCGCTTTACTTTTACTTCTATTTCTACAGCTTCACTTACCAAACAGATGTGTGAAACATTGCCTGTATTTTTAGCCAATATTATGTTGGTGATGGTGAGGTATTTGTTCCAAAGTCCCTGTGCTTGAGGTTCTATTTAGCTTCACTCACAGCATATCATCTTCTGTTCCACTATCAAAGTTCATTAGTGATGCCCTTTTTGGAAGACACCACATTCTCTCTCTCCACTACCGTGCACTGTCATATACTGTTGGAACAGCTGGTTTTCCTTCCTGCAAAACCTTTTAAATCCTTTGTCTGACAAACCTGGCAATGAATAAAGTGCTCTTAATTAGTAGGATGCACTTGAAAACAGTTATTCTGTCTCAAGGTATTTTGCATTGTGGTCATAGTAAAATCTGATATTCAGCCGATTGTTCACCATGGTATTATGAACACCTCCAGCTGTGATAGGGTACTGTACAAGACAATATCAAAAGTTTTGCTAAAATTCAAAACCCCTACATCTATTAGCTTCCCTTGGTCAACTAGATGGGTGACCTTGTCATAAAAGGAAATTAAGTTAATTAAACAGGACTTTCCCCTAATGAACCCGTGCTGGCTATGACCAATGACTGCATTGTCACTTGAGTGTTTATTAATAACTCCCAGAGTAACCTTCTCCATAATTTTACCAGGTGCTTCACTGAGACTGAGAAGCCTGTAATTGCCAGGGTCTTCCTTCTTGCCCTTCTTGAAAGTTGGGACAACATTTGCAGCTTCCAGTTGACTGTTACATCTCTAGACTGCCAAGGCCACTGAAAAATGATGGAGAGGTGCCACAATGATATCAGCCAGCTCTTTCAGTACCCTGGGATGAATCCCATTGGGCCCCATGGATTTATATGCATCTAGCTGGAGCAGAAAGTCTCAAAGTCTCAAAGAAGTTCAGAGTCAGCTGGGAGTTTATCATTGCCCTGGTCATGGTTTTCCAACACAGGGCTCCAGGGCTCCCAGGGCCCATCATCGACGTTAAAGACAGAGCAGAAGGTGTCATTAAACATATCTGCTTTGTCTCTGTCCCTGTTTGTGAGGTGACTGACCTCATCAAGTAATGCACCAATGTTATCTCTGATCCTCCTTTTGCTGTTAACATATTTCAGAAAGTCCTTTTTGTTGTCCTTCACAGTGCTGGCCAGCTTGAACTCTAGTTGAGCCTTGGCTGCATGAATTTTCTCCCTACAGTGGCGAACAGCATCTCTGAAGTTCTGCTGTGACACCTCTCCTTGCTTCCAATGTCCCTACACTTCCTTCTCCATTGGCTTTCTTGGCCACCTGGGCACACTGCCGGCTCATATTCAGCCGTTTGTCAACTAGAACCCCCAGGTCTCTTTCTTCCAGGCAGCTTTCCAGCCACACTTCCCCAAGCCTGTAGCGCTGCATGGGGTTATTGTGGCCCAAGTGCAGGACCTTGCACTTGCCCTTGTTGAAACTCATTCCATTGGCATTGGCCCAGTGATCCAATCTATCTAGATCCTCTTGCAAAGCTTCCCTATCCTCCTGGGAGTCAACACTCCTGCTTAACTTGGTGTCATCTGCAAACTTGCTGATGTTACACCTTATGTCCTTATCGAGATCATCAATAAAGATGTTAAACAGAAGAATAGAATAGAATAGAATAGAATAGAATAGAATAGAATAGAATTGAATTGAATTGAATTGAATTGAATTGAATTTTCAGTTGGAAGGGACCTACAAAGATCATGTAGTCCAACTGCCTGACCAATTCAAGGCTGACCAAAAGTTAAAGCACCTTATTAAGGGCCTTGTCCAAACGCATCTTAAGCATGGACAGGTTTGGGGCATTGACCACCTCTCTAGGAAGCCTATTCCAGTATTTGACCACCCTCTCTGTAAAGAAACTCTTCCTGTTACCCGGTCTGAACATCCCCCAGCACAGCTTTGAACCATTCCCACGTCCTGTCCCTGGTTTCCTGGGAAAGGAGCTCAGCACCTCCCTCTCCATGTTCCCTTCTCAGGAAGCTATGGGGAGCAATGAGGTTGCCCCTCAGCCTCCTTTTCTCCAAACAAGATGAGCTCAGAGTCCTCAGCTGCTCCTCACAGGACATGCCTTACAGTGCAGATGAGAACGCAACGCTCTGTTAGGAAACTGGACGTTTGCCCTGCTGGGTTCCTCGTCTGCTCTCTTTATACACAAAAAAGAGTTCCAATGAGTCCTCCCATTTCACTGCTGTTCCATAGCCTTTTGTTAATGCAGCTTCATCGATGTGCAGGACAGGTACTGGGATTGTTCTGGCTAAGGAGAGGGAAACCCACACTTAACATCGTATCTTGGATTAACTTTGCTCAGTGTGTGTAATAACACCAGGAAACACTACAAGCCAGCAGTGTGCCCTTGTGGTGATAAAGGCCAACTACATACTGGGCTACATTAGCCAAAATGTCAAGAAACCTGATTATTCCTCACTATTTGATACTGTTGAGGCTGCACCTGGAGTATCGTGCACAATTTTGGGTTCTCCAAGATAAAAGATATCTAGCAGGGTACCACTAAGGCCATCAAGGGGCTGGAGCACATAATGGGTTTCTTTTGTCTAGAGCATCAGTTGTCTGCAGGAGGATGGCTCAGGGATGCACAGTGGAAGGACAGGGACAAGGGAAGTTAAAACTGGAAATGAGAAAAAATTCTTTCCCATGAAAGCAGTGCAATCCTGAGATGCCCTTTCAATAAGAGAAGGCCTGTAGAGAAGTCCTTGTGTCCATGTGTTTTAAACCAGAATGTTTAGCTCAAAAGTGAGGTTCTTTCCCACTGCAGAGCTTTCCTGTGCAATTACTATCTGTCGTAAGGAAGGCTGCAAACACCATTTCATTGTCATAAAGACCCATCAGTGTCTTTCATCTTGGTAGAAAGATTGGCAGGACCCTCTCCCCAGCACTGGAGCTGGAAGCAGCTCAGATATAGGTAGAGAGGTGCAACAGCCCTTACCAGAAGGAGCAGTGGAGGAGAAGGAGGAAAACGTTGGCTTTCTATTTATGAATTCCTTGCCTGAGTCCTTCAGCCCCCAGGATACAATGAATTCTGCCCAATAAAACCTGAACATACTTTTATTATTATTTTTTCATGGCAGATACAACCCTTCTGAACATGTTATACTTGGGCAACATCCTACTACAAAATTATCTAGAATGACCCCAGTCCCCTTGAGTCCAGGCTCATCTCTCTGCTGTGTCTCGATCACACCAAGCACCCCCTGACTATACAGCTTCAAAAAAATTGTAATAATACTCAAGGAATGTATATTCAGAGGTAGAAGTAACATCTGTGTTGGGATGCAGGGGCTTTTCTCCAGGCTTTCTAAATCAGCAGGGATTGCTGAAAGCCCATTAGCTACACTCATGCACCTGCCTGACCCAGGAAGGAAGGCAAAGAAGTCCAGTTTATTGGGGCTTGCAATCCAAAGTTCATCTCTGCCTCCTTGCTCGTGGCTGGGTAGAAGGGGAACAGCTTTCCCTGTGCAAGACTTGACATTAAGATTGAAGAACGGTTGCTGTGTTCAGAGATATTTTCTGTAGCAGAGCTTTGCTATGACTGATGCTATGTATTAAAACCGATTAGTATTCGCAGCAGAACAGATGTAGAAGTTTGGAGCAAAACTCTGACGTGAAAAATACAATCAAAAAAACCCCATAATTTTTAAATGCTGCTCTTTGATTCCCTCCCCCTCTCCCCCACCAAGTGTTAGTTCTGTGCTTTTGATTGAGATCCCAACCACAGCCTAGGAGGAGCGCAAACAAACAATCTTTGAGTTAAATCCCTTCTGCCAGGCAGCACAGCCAAAAGCAGTGAGCACGGATGTGCCCTTGGCCGCGGCGCCGGGGGGCTCTGGGTGGAGAGCGGGGGGCAGGAGGGATGGAGGGGTGCAGAAGGTACAACATGCCTCACGCTGCTGGGTTATGGAGGGGCAGCAGCATTTTCTTCCCTTCCTCCTGCCTGAGGGAGGCCCAGCACGGCTCCACTTCCCGAGGCTGACAACATTAAATGCAGCTATTTCCCTTGGGGCTCGACAAATTAATTTCTGCAAAAAAATGAAGCGAAAGAAAAACATTTCTCTACACAACACCAAACACGGCGACATTGCAGGGCAAAGCTGGAGCCCTCCCTGCAGCGAGCTGGTGGGGATGGTCCTGCCAGAGCCCCCACTGCAACCTCCCCGGGATCACCAACCCCATTCTGCAAGCAAAGCCAAGGATGCTTAAGGGGATACAGGAGGCAGAGCAAGCTCCATCTCCACCTTTGAACAGAGGACTTTCCTCCAGAAAAGTTCATTAACACTTGAGAGACCTCTGCTCTCATCAGAAGTTTTAATTAATACCACCTAATTATTTTATTACAATTGCAAAAGCCGGAGCCAGTGCTCGGAGGCTTTGTGCTCGGCGGCCTCAGATGGGAGAGGCATCCATACTTGGCAACCAAAGCCTATCCTTTTTTTTCTTATTCAGGCAGGTTTTTCAACTCTACTTTATAACATTTTCCTCCTCAAGCTTCCAGAAGCCACTGCTCAGCAGGAGGGGGCTGTGACAATGTCCCCAGACACAGCCTGGCACAAATTGGTGTGGGAATGGGTTCAGGACAAGGCACAAAGACCAGGCTAAAAGATTACAACCTGACTACGTGACAAGTACAGCTCACTGCTGCTTAGTGGTGTTATCAGCGCCGATAACAATTTCAGATGACCAGGAGACTACCTGGAATTACATATAATTAGATACATGTGTGTATAATAAATGTATAATAGATAACATAATAAAAGCAATGGGCCATTTAGTTAACTTACACAGCAAATATACCCCATTCAAAAAAGTGCATTTTAAGTGCATTTAAGAAGTGCTGGACAGACAATTTCCACCACGCAGGAGATGCTAATGCTTCAATTCTTAGTTTAATTATGAAGTGGAAAGAAAAGGCGGCATTTCAACATTGCTTCTGGAAGACGAATTCCCCCTCCCACCCAAATTCTTTCAACTGCCTTGAAGGTGTGGATGTGCAAAAGTCACGTCGTGGTTTTTGTCACCTAAACGAGGTAATGGAGTGTGGGTTATGGAGTACATTAGTCTCAATGAAGAATATAATATATTGCTGCAATCATATCAAACCCATATTCATCAAAGGATCACATACAACTTCATTTATATAAAAGGAGAAAGGCGGAGGAATTGGGGGAGGGGGAACTGCTCCTTGCTTAACATCTCCTTTGCATAGCAATGTTCTCTTTTCTCTGGTTGCAGCCTTACTCTGTGCGTTTTTGATCCACAAGCACTTTCAGAAGGGAAAGAAAAAAAAAAAGAAACGTTTGTCCTAATTCCCAGGTCCCTCTGCTGGTGTGCTAGTGAGGGACACCAGAGCAGGAAGGGTGGTGAAGGGGATGCTGTGGTCAAGAGGGACGTTTCCACCTTTGGCTGTTCCAGGGAGCAGTGGTGGAGCACCAGCTGTGCTGGGCAGGTTGTGTGGTGGGGTCCGAGCTCTGCTTCTTTGAAGGCTGCTGAAAAGCTGGAGAAAATCCAGAAAAGGACAACAAGACTTGGCCAGTGGCTGGAGACGATACTTCATGAGGAAAGGGAGCTTGTTCTGCTCCAATTATTGAGGAGTGTGAGGTGACTGGATTTAGTGCATGCAGCCTCCAGGGGATACAAATGTTGAAAGGGGCCTTTTTTTTAACTGAATGGGGGAAGAAAAGACTACGTTTCTGGCAGTGTCTTGGGATTGGGCCTCGGGGTTTGCTTTACCCACTAGCAGATTATTGAGACCAGTGCAAAGCGAATGTATTTGGCTGGCTGAGTGCTGTGGGGAAAGCAGGTCCCACCGAGTGGTGCCCCATGTCCCAGCTCTTGGAGGAGAAGTAGAACCAACGAGCTGGGATGCAGGGGAGACACCCTGCAAGGGGCAAGCTGGGGGTGGAAGACAGGTGAAAGGACCCAATGGCACTGTGCCTCACCATGGCAGTGTCTGCCCCTCTGCCTCCACACACAGGACACCCAGGGGCAGTGGTGGGCCATGCCAAGACCATGAGATGGATGCAATGACTCTGCACAGAAACATAGACATTTTTGCAGGCCTCCAAGAGGTGGCTGCAATGTGAGCCCCAGAAAAGCAGAGCTTTGACATCTGGGGCTGCCATCTCATGCTCCTAGATCTAAATTCACTTAGAAGAAGCCCATCTTCAGCCATAGCTGGTGGACTATGCTCTTGTATCTGTTCTGGCTGAGGTGCTGGAGGTCCCAGGCTGGGAGTCAGCCTCTTACCATAGATACATGCAAACATCTCGTCACCTGGAACAGCAGCACCATAAACCATCATGAATAGACTACCATTTTTCTTCTCCCACTCTTTTAAATTAGTACAGAGCTCTGTATCAGTTTGCTTGTGTTGGCAAATCCTGAACTGCCATGGGATGCTTGGAGTGGGAGCGGGGGGGTGAGAAAACACCCACCTGTGTTCCCATTGAGAATGCATCCCAGTTCATGTCCCTCTTTCCTGGCACCACTCAATGAGGGTGCCAGACCTGCTCTACTGAGTTAGAGATTTGAGGGGCAACCCCTTGGTACGGCATGCAGCAAGCAAACCTGGCTTCAGCCAAAGAGGGGCAGGACCTGCCTGAGAATGACTTAAGTGTGGCTCCTTGATTTTTTAATGCCTTTTCTAAGTCTCTGTGCTCCGCTCCATTTTCCCCATCCCACCTCAGCCTTCTAAACCTAAGTGGGTTTAAATGACAGCCTCAGGCCACTGCTTGTGTTTTAAACCCATTATGTAATGCTTAGATACCATGATGACAAGTGCATTTTAGATTTGGATAAATACACCAGAATCACGTTCTTCTGCTATGCAAGGTGTCCTTGAAAAGCTTATGTTCTTCAGCCTTTCTCTCTGAATAAGACTGCCACCTCTTCCCCTTTTGCACCAGAGCAGTGTTTTGCAGCCTCTAAGCACAAGGCAGCTCTACAAGATTGCAAAAAAGAGCAAGCCCATTTCCAGGAAGCGTAGAGGTAATTGCACTGGAAAATGTCACAAGATCCACAAATTGAGAGAACTAGATGTCAGCTTAGTTTGCAGCTATGAATGTGCAAGGAGGGAGAATCTATTGTAGTCTTTGCAATGGTGTTCAATATCTTAAGTTAAATGCCCGTCAAGTAACAGGAGGAAGAGAGGTCCAAGAACATTTCCCTGAAGCGACTATAAATATAATTGGCTGTAATTATGTAGCCCTTTCTACTGTGATAGTGGCTTAAAATGGCTTTAGTCTACCTGAGAATCAGGTTAATGGATTTTGGCTTTAGCTCACATATCAGTTTTCAAAGAGCTGCTAGATTATTGTGTTTATTTGGGTTATCCAGAGGTGGATGAGGACCCCACTGTGCTTCGTGCTGTGTGAGGACAGAAGCACCCCAGGGCAAAAAACCACTCCAGATGCAAAGAGCCCAGCATCTCAATGCACTGCTTGTCCTCCTATGAAACAGATTCCTCTTCCCTCGAAACATGGCTGGAGTGGGCAAGGAAGGTAGCAAGGCATTACTGTTTTTATTAAGAATGCAGGGAGAATATCCATAGCCAATGGACACACTGTTGTGTAACGATGATCCAGATGACATCTTGTGGCTAAGCTTTTGTCAATGCACTGCTTTGATTTAATAGGGCACAATCTGTTTAGCTGGAGCATTTGGCTCCTAGGTATACGAGCCTGGGAAATATCTGAATGTTAACCTCCACATTTCTGTCTGCTTTCTAAACTTGTCTGAATGCTCAAATACATGCTTGAAGATGCCTGTTCTTATTCCAGATGGCATCTCATTGGAAACAGTCATGCCCAATGTGTGCAGATAGGCTGTGATGTGTGGAAATGTTTACTAGGCAACCATAGGTCATTTGGCTCCTCCGGCTGCTGCCGAGGGTCCAGCACTGCCCCTCCTAACCAAAGGGAGATGCTCAGCTTCTCCGCTCGGCTCCCGTGGGGCTGTGGACAGCCACAGACACATTCAGCCATGCACATTGCTGGTGGTGGCCATCAGGCACATCTGGATCACTACGTATCACAGGGGACTACGTGTAGTAGTGATGGGAAGGTATTTGCTCCATGGGCAACACATCCAAAATCTGTCTCAGTAGACTTTCCGCCACCAGGGTGCATTTGATACGTGATAGGAGCAAGTCATATTGAGGCAGGTGAGCACACAAAAGCCCACCTTGTGCTGGAGGTGCAAGGTCTCTACTCCACACGTGTGACCATGAGGCTAACAGGCTTCCTGGCTTGACACAGACTGTACAGTTCCACATTACTAAAGTTTAGGGCTGCTCCTGTGTGACCGGAAGATGTAGGAAACAAATTTAATTGACTTTCCATAGAGCATGCATTCCCAGGGGCTCCAGGAGCATTTGAACAATATCTGCTCTGAAAGCCCCAGAGCTCTGGGCACAGCCTACCCCACGCATGGATGAGTAGCCACCTCTGCATTGTAATTACTCCTGTGACAAGAGTAATATATCAGGCCATTTAAGAAGGCAGCTAGGGATTCCCCTGGATTTCAGCACACTTTGAAATTAAGTTTCGGGTAACTCAGGTTTGCACATTTTTTCCATTCTTAGGGGCAATTACAGGAAAAGTGTAACAAGAGTGATTTGCCCCAGGTATTTGAACTCTACTATTTTTATAATACCAGGTATTTCCATGTCTTACCCAGGGTCAGATTTGTTCAGGTCATTATGGCCTGACCTTGGCACATTCCAAGATTTTTTCCCCTATTATTATTATTTCCTTCTCTACTGTTTAAAGAAATTATCCATCCACTTTAACAAACCACTCAGTTAGAAAAGTTGGACATATTTTAAGAGCTATGTGGCCAGGAGGGTTTTTCCAAGGTGCTCAGGTATCTGCTAGAAGTGTTCCAGCAATAATAGCTGTCAACATGGAAAAATGCTAACAGCAAAATGCTAAGATGAAAATTTAAGATATATAGAGGGGAAGATATTAATTTTCTGATTCACTGTCAGAGGTCCTTGTTCAGTCTCTCTCTCGTGGAAATGTTATTGAGTGAGAAAGGTTACCAGCTGAGACAAAACCATGTGGGATTTGCTCCCTTTCTTTCTTTGCTGTGGAAAATAATGGGAAAATAACTTAATGGGCCCTGACTGCTGCAGCAGGATCTGACCATCTCCTGCATGAGGCTCCCACTGTGGAGACCACCGGCCTGGGACTGTGCAGGAGCGAGGATGGGAGTAGGGGGGCTCCGCCAGGTCCCCAGCTCAGGTCATGGTTCCTGGACAGTGGAGAGTTGTGTGCCTTTGCTATCAGGGGATAAATCTGCTGCAATCACTAGGTTTGCTCGGTACCCAGCAGACTGCCCTCCCAGCTCATCTCATCTTGGGTCTTGTTTGCTCCCCTCCCTGCTCTGGCTCCCCGAAACATTTTCACTCTCTGCAGGCTCACCATCTGTTGGAGCTATTCTTCTGTGCACGGGGATGAAGACGATGGTTTTTCAGTTCTCCCTGTGGACTGTCTCCAGGAAAGGCAAGGAGCTGAAACTGTAATTCAACCCAATTTCATCCCTGAGTTGGAAACTCAGGCAGCCTTTATTGCTCTCTGTTCTTCTTTATGATTTAAGCCTGGATCTTGTAAAGGTAAATACAGGTCACAGTTCCTTTGCTTTTGGCCTAGAAAGTATTCTACCAGTAACAAGCTAATGTTATCACCTGGATCTTGAGATCATTAATATTGTTATTGGTTATATATCTATATATAATTATCATAATAATTCTTAATTTATGCTCTCGCAGCATTGAAGGTCAAGCAAAACCTAGCAGCATAAAACAAACAGTTGCTCTTCTGAGACCCCAGCTGTGCAGCTGAACTCTGATTTACTGTCAACATCCAGCCTGAAATTTTACCCTGGTGAGTGCTTGGCTGTGCACCCAGGAGTTAGATGGAAGCCTACTCAGCGCAGCTTTGCTGAGCTGCAAACACCGATTCTATAACACAAATTGGGTGAGCTGTTTTGAAATCAGGGTGTCAGTGCAGGAGAGGCTCGCCAGCCCATCGGAGCTAGAAGAGTCTGATATGGTTCAGGCAAGGAGTAGGCAAGGATTGTAACTCATCCCTTGCTGTGAGCCACTGGCTTTTGTCTTGCTTTCCTTGGGGCTGATGGAGCCCATGCAAATTTGTCTTGTGAATCACACCTACATTTTTTTATTAATTTCCAAATTGCATATACGACAGAGTGAAAAACTCATATGCAGTGGTATGATCCAAGAAGCCCCCTGGGTTTGCCAAGCAAAAATCAATTTTCTACCTACAGAACATGCGTAAGGAAGAGTGATGGTCTCAGACCTGCACACACTGAGGATGGGACTCAGCACGCAGGCACAGGACCTTGGGTGGCAGAAGGAAGTGGGATGGTGAGCAGTGAAAAGGTATTGCATCTCCCAAGAAACCCTCAGGCCCCTGCTCAGACCTCCCAGGTACACGGAACGTGCCCCACAGCTCTCTCACCCTGTGAAGGCACATGTGCAACTGCAGGGTGACAAAGTTCTGGGGCTCAAAGGTTTGTTTATGTAATGTTCTCCCAGTGCAGGATCTTGCTTTCTCCTTACTGCTCTCATTTTCTAGTGCCTTGTGTGAGATTTACGGCCCCCAAACAGATGGGATTTCAGCTCTGTGCCATCCCTCCTCTTAACTCAGAACTGCTGTTGGGGCTTGCATCAACATAAGCCACACCACAGCCATCTGTAGCCTCTGCAGCCCGTGTACGGTCTTGGTGGCCCATGGACACATGGCCAGCCCAGCCTTGCCCTTCCAGGTCCCAGCAATATTACGCACAGTGGTAGCCTCTACTAATTTCCCAAGTGCTGCAATCAATTTTGGGGCCCTCACGATAAGAAGGACATTGAGCTGGGGGCTGCAGTCTCTCAGGTGGAGGTACCATAGAGCTGCAGCAGGACACCCTTGGGCATCCTTCAAAGTGGTAGCAGTGAGTGGAAGCACCTACTTTAGGAGGCTAAGACACCACAATTAAAGTGAAGCAATTACAGCAATGATTCTGATTTCAAACCAGCTTCAAACTTAATTCTCATTGATTTTAGTCTTACCAATCAATCACGGAGAGGCAGTGGGGTCGAAGATGATGGGTGGTGAGATGAAATCAGTGTCCATCAAATGGACAGAGCCACAATAAATTACCAATTAATGTCAGCAAGCTAAAAATGTCAGTGATTAACCCTAGAGAGTGCACTTGGGAGCTGTGAAATGAGAGTCGCAGTAGCAGGGCAGCCAGTTATTAATGTGATGTGGCAGCAATCAGAATGGCCTTATTGTATTGAGGCACTCCCTTGCGTGTGGATTGTGGTAGCTGACTTGTCAATGGCATATTAAAAAAAAAAACAACGAAAAACCAAGAAAAAACTCCACAAAGCAAACAAACAAGCTTCATTGTAGAGACTGTGGATTGTAACAGACGAGGTACAAACACAATGGCTTCAGATGTGACCCTAGTTCAAGCTGCTGTTGTGACATATGAGCCCACCCGTGTTAGCCCATGGAGGGAATTAGCAGGCTTGGTTGTCACTGGAGCCATCATGTCCTTAAAAAGGCTCAGGCTTTAGTGTCCCAATGAGTTTATTTTCCATGGGAAACTGTATTTAACCTCTTTTCTGGCTTGTTCTGGTAGGACGGGACCTTGTTCATTTTAACAGAAACTACCACGAGTGCTGTTTCTCTGCGAAGTCCCATCAAAGAAGGTGGGAAAAATAGTGCTAACCAGCTGCACAGGAGAGCTTTCCCACATGGGAGGTGCCAGTACCTTCTCACTGCTGTTCATATCTCACCAGGGCCACCAGGGGATAGTCCTTTCACGTTCCTCACACGTTGCCATCCAGCAGCCCCTTCATTGCAGACCCATGGAGCCCATGGAAAAAACCAACAGCAAGGAATGGCTGCAGGAATCTTCTTCAGCTGCAATCAGAAACATCCCCGTTAAGCTCTTCTAGCCAGACCCGGAGAGGTGGGGAATCCAACATGGCCAATTTTCAGCTTTTTAACACAAGGTATTTCACTTTCTCTAATGTTTTAAGACTTTTCCAGACAAATAAGCACACTCTGATGGGAACAGCCAACCACGACTACTAATTAGCACTGCGAGGAAGAACATTTTTCTCCTATGGCGGGATTGAGATAATGTAATCTATTACAAGCAAAAAGGGTACATTAACTAATCGAGGTGAGAAATGACTGTAGAGTTATTTATTAGCTGTAGGTGTTACACAAGCAGAGCAAGAGTTGTACCAAGTCCAGATCTGACTGCTAGAAAACTGTTTAAGCCGTTAAAAGCAGCAATGCAGGGGTTTTTTTTAATAGCAGATAATAGACTGAATGCCTTATAATCATACAGAACGTTCAAGAGGCTGTTGCACTGATGTGATGCAGAGAAGGCCTTTGATGGGGAAAGGAGGCAGACACGTTTCTGATCTCATCTGCCATGGGATTGCCAGGTTCTGCATCTCCCATCAGTCTCGCTCAGGCAGAGAGGCTGAGGGAGCCCGACTCCCACCCGCAGCTGTGCTGCTTGGCTGCCAGCCCCCATTGAGACAGCTCGCCCAGCCACGCATTCCAGGGAGGAGAAATCACAGTGCTCGACTGGAAAAAGGGCTCTGGAGAGGAGCAAGGGGAGGAAGCAGCAGGTGGAGGAGCAGAATAGGGCATGAATCCTTGTGAAAGGCTGGCAAGGGGAGACAGAGACAAAAAACAGGGAGGGATGGGGCTTGCTGGGCTCCTCAAGGCTTTCACCTTCACAGAATCACAGAATCTTCTAGGTTGGAAGGGACCTTAAAGATCATCTTGTCCAACCGTCAACCTAACTGACAAAAATAGACACCCACACAACAAACAAGAAGCATCACCATCACTAAACCATACCTCCCAGCACTACATCAACCCGTCTTTTGAACACCTCCAGGGATGGTGCCTCAACCACCTCCCTGGGCAGCCCATTCCAATGCCTGATAACCCTTTCAGGGAAAAAATTTTTCCTAATATCCAGCCTGAACCTCCCCTGGTGCAACTCGAGGCCATTTCCTCTCGTCCTGTCGCCTGTGACTTGAGAGAAGAGCCAGAATCACAGAATCTTCTAGGTTGGAAGGGACCTTAAAGATCATCTTGTCCAACCGTCAACCTAACTGACAAAAATAGACACCCACACAACAAACAAGAAGCATCACCATCACTAAACCATACCTCCCAGCACTACATCAACCCGTCTTTTGAACACCTCCAGGGATGGTGCCTCAACCACCTCCCTGGGCAGCCCATTCCAATGCCTGATAACCCTTTTAGGGAAAAAATTTTTCCTAATATCCAGCCTGAACCTCCCCTGGTGCAACTCGAGGCCATTTCCTCTCGTCCTGTCACCTGTGACTTGAGAGAAGAGACCGACCCCCACCTCTCTACACCCTCCTTTCAGGGAGTTGTAGAGAGCAATAAGGTCTCCCCTCAGCCTCCTCTTCTCCAGGCTGAATAACCCCAGCTCCCTCAGCCTCTCCTCATAAGACTTGTGCTCCAGACCCCTCACCATCTTTGTTGCCCTTCTCTGGACCCGCTCCAGCACCTCTATGTCTTTTTTATGGTAGGGGGCCATGGCAGCTGGTGATGGTAAGCAGCCCATAGAAATGCAGGAAAATCAGGGTCACGTAGCCCTTTGGATGTGCTTTGAGAGGTGTTATGGCTTTGGGAGAAACAGATGAGCTCAAAGCTGTGTGCTGCAGGAGCAAGCAGGGCAAGGTCAGCACCCAAGGCCCAAAGGCACGTGTTATTCCTGCGGGCAGATGGGGCACTCCAACCAGAGGACATACAAATCTAGTCACCTCACCATGTTCCTAGCTCCTTAGCAAATGGAAAATTTCCCTCCACACTGACTATCCAGAGAGCAAGAACGCTGCTTTGTCCAGCTTGTACATAAGAAGGAGCGTTGCTGTCTCTCCTCTGTTCCTTCCCTCCCAGGACTTCCTCTGAGGCTCAGCTGCACGTTGACTCAAGCAGTGGTTGTTGGGTGGGTTCTCCTTTGGGTGGGCTCTCCTTTGGCTCCCTGGGGACTGGCCAGCGCAGTTGTGGGAAGAAGCAAGAAACAAATGGCTCAAACCACATCCTAGACCCCTGTCTTCCTGTAGGTCGGTAATGGCTTTGCAGAAGTGCTTTCGGATGAAAGTGGCCCTTCACAAAGAAACAGTTGGGCTTGGAATTAATATAGGAACTAAGAGAGAAAAACCCTGCACCTTTCTTGTTGGATTTTTGTGTTTAATGCCTGAAATTTAACTGCACAGAAGCAGGTTTTGGCTGCCTGCAGGCTTTTTAGACATAGCGTGGAAAGAGGCTTTCTTTCTCATGAGATCACGATGCACACCACGTGGTGTTAACACGAACAGCTTCCCCTGCTCCTCAGCCCAGCTGTGCATTAGTATCTTTTCCCTAACCAGGGCAAGATGTCCAACTCCTATACCTCTCTCAACAATTACCAAGACTAGCGTTTCTAATAATATCCAGCCTTGAATTTTTGATGGCAGATTTCAGAGGGATTTAATATTACAGCTTGGTTGTCAGATAAAGCTAAACCCTTAAACAAAATATTCCTGCTGTCTTAAACCTTTCTGAAACGCTCTCAGAAATGTGCACTGTGTATTTTTCTCAGTATTTTTCATTACATGAAGAAGTTACTCTGCCTTCCTGCAACAGCGAGTAATAGAGATTTATTGTGTTTGGTGGCTATTAATAGTCGTAGCATGTTATCACACGGAGCAACCATGAGCAGTCACAGTACGTAACAAACGGAAAAACAGTGTAAATGGTGACACATTAAATGAAAAAACAAGGCTCCATAACTCCCAGCTATAGTCTGGTTCCCGTAGCAGAGAGCAGGCAAGCTCAGAGGAGCCTTTCATCATTTCTTTCCTTTCTTTGACGTGATATAGGTTTAAAGCTTATCATAGTGACAGGAACCTTTTGCTAATTAAACCACTTTGTAAAAAAATGTTGTGGTTTTGACCGAATTGACCAACCAGAATGACAGATGGCTCCTCCCTCCCCCTCCTAAGGAAAAGAAAGGAGAGGAAGAGGGGAAAAAAAAAATTATGAGTTTAGAAAAAGACTAAACTGCTTTAATGAAAATATAAATAAATAATGAAATAATAATAAGAAGAAGAAGAAAAAGGAAAAAATAAAATAAAATAAAATAAAATAAAATAAAATAAAATAAAAATGTATACAGTATATACAAAACCGTATCAAGCTCCCAGGATGACGATCACATCACCAGCAGGCGCAGGGGAAAGTCCCAGGCTGGACTCGGTGATGGACAGGAGCCGGATTCCGGATCTGGAGTCAGGAACACTTGGATCGGGATCAAAGGCAGACGAACAGACAGGGTCCTCCTTGGATGTCGGCCATTGAAGGAAGAGAATTGACCCTTTGATCCCTCAGCTTTTATACTGAGCATGATGCAGATGGGATGGAATACCCTGTTGGTCAGTTTTGGGTCACGTCTCCTGTCCGTTCCTCCCTACAGGTGGGACCCCTCTACGCTTTTCCATTTCTGACCCTCCAACGGGGCAAATAACAAATTTACCTGACCTTGGTTATTATAGCAATAAGTATAAGCAGGGGCCTCTCTGCTCACCATCCCTTGGTACAATCAGGTCTTATCACTGTGAGAGTGAGCAGTTTCTGAACAATATGCTGTTAATTTCAGAGTTTAGTTAGTTAGAAGAGGCCCAGCTAAAAAAGTAAAATCACTGAAGAGAAAATTAGTTCTGTTTTACCTCAAACCAGGACAAAAAATTAAACCACTTGTTTGTGTTTCTAGTCCCTTCCCCGAGACGGTTGGCGACACACAGCAAGCTTTGCGCCCCTCAGTTGTCTGCTCTGCAAAGAGCCTCAAACTCAAGCAGTGCTGGAGGTTATCTGCGCTGAGGTCTGCTTCCCTGGGCAGATAAAAAAGGAAAGAAACTGCAGGGAATTTTCCTATTATCCTGCTACATGAAGATGGAGAAACACAAATGGGCCAACTTCCTAGAAAAAGCTGTGACGCACAGAAAGATTTTGCAGGCTCCCTGTTACTAAATTTGTCATGTTGTAGGGCTGTCAATAGATGCCAAAATTATCATGACATGACCTATTGCTCAAAGTCTTCGAGATAGAAAGCATAGGTAAGCTTCCTCAAGACCAGATCACTAAAAAAGTTTTTGCTATTTACTAAAATTTTTCAGTGTTATTTTGACAGAAATGCATTCTGGGGTGAAAGGTGACCTTCCCTACATCCAAATGGCTCTTGGGTGTAGTGTACTTTGCCAGGCTTTCCTTGAAACATAAGCAGAGCCTTTTTCATGTACAAGAGCGGTTTCAGGTCTGTAGGATATAGAAGCTGCACTTAGCAATTTTGAATTCAAAATTTTATCAGGGTTTCTTAGGTCATTTTGGTAGTATGGTGGAACATTGTGTTTCCTTGAGAAGGAAAACTTTAAAATAAAAAATAAATTTATGACAAAAATGCCTTTTCAATACTCTCTTGTAAATGAATACTCTGGGAATTGCATTTGCAAGCTGTTCCAGTCAGGAATATAAAGCAAGATACAGCTTAAACTGACAGTTTTCTACAAATGAAAAATGAGTTTGGGCTGTCTTGCAGTATATTCTGAAGGAAAGAAGTCTGATACCACTTTGTAACCTCCAGTTATCTGAGTTTTATAAAAATCCTGCCCTCTTGGGAACTGCCGACCTCTGCCCCGCCACTTCTGCCCACAAGCAAGTCCCACTGCTCTTGGGGTTCTTCATGGGCAGGTCATATTTTGCTTCTTCCTGGGTTAAAGCCACATTTTCTCTGTCTCTTCCCAGACCAGCTTTTCCAATTCTTGGCTGGTTCTCTCGACTTCCTAGGGTTCTTTTTCAAGAAAATACTCCCCTTGTGTGCATAACTTTGGCTGGGCCACTAGGGAAGCATTACCGTCTCCAAGCAGATGTCAAGATTTACATTTCAGCCTGCCTTATTCTTGTGACAGAAGGATGCAGCCAAGTTTCAAAGCTTCCCTGAGAGCATTTGTGCCATCAGTGGTGCACTCAAAGGAGAGCCTTCAGCCGGTGCACAGGGACTCGTCACTGAGCTGAAGCTAACTCTGCTGAATAACTGTTAAGCATGTTTTTTTCAGCTTTTCGGCTGGTTTCAACAACTTGAGGGGGCACGATTCAAACACGACTGTAAGGACACTTTGTGTCTGAAGATGATCCATGTCTCCGTGTATCTGCTGCTAAGCTGCTGAGAAATAAACTGATGTTTGATGCTCCATTCCCTTCTCAGTCGTGGAGAATATTTTGGAGGGTAAATCAGGCTGCTCTAACGGGCTTCACTGAGATGTGTTCCCTTTGCTCCCCCCATTGACTGAGCAGGGGTCTGTAGGCCACAAATTCTGTCCTCAGTCAAAAATACTGCATGGGTGGAGGTCTTCAGGACAGAGTGGGCATGCAAGGAGGCTTCTTACAGAAACCGTGGCATGTTTTCAAAACTGTGGCTTGTGGTGAGGTATGTGAAACTCCTCCCTGCCAGGTCAAAGAAATCACAGTCCTTTGATCAAAGAGTTCCACTTTGGAAGGAGGGGCTTGGTGCTCTCTTTGAACGCATAGCAGCTTTGCCTTGAACACTGTGTGTGCACATAGTGCTGCGTGGAATTTGGAGAGAAAATGTCCAACTCCAAACACCTTTGCTCCTGTCCTCTTCCCAGGGAAAAGCGTAAGTGTTGGTCTGTGCTGCTTCTCTCACACTTTCCTCCCAGGGAAGCTGTGGAAGCCCATGTAGCATGGAGGTCCAACAAGGTGCCATCCTTCACTGCTTATTGATTTGTTTATGGACACTGGGGAGCAAAATCACCAGGAGGTTTATACCTTTGTGATATTCCAAAGAGAGAGGTTGGACTAGAGACCCACCAGTACTGGGAATCCATGAAACTACGTCCATCCCATGGGCCACAGAAGTGACCAGGGTGGAGAGACCCTGCATTTCCCTCTGTGCGGAGGCTGCTGAGCAGCCCAGGAGTCCACACTGACGTGTGTCTCTCTCTCTGTTGATTGGAAACGCCTCCTCAGCTTGCCTCTTGCAAATGCTGCATCTGTTGGGAAATGCAGCAGTCAGAAAAGATACCCACCATGCCTGAATGGATTTCACTGGGGCTTGCGGCAACTTCACCGCAGAACAAGGAGCACAATTTGACATATTGCAAGCTGATGGAAAAGCTCTCTGGGCAAAGCAGGCCAGGGGAGAGGAGAGGAGAAGGGTTGCTGAAAGGGCCTGGGGCTGTGGTGGAAGCGCTGTTAGCTCCAGTGAACCACGACTGAAGAGGGAAGAGAGGGTCAAACAGAGACTCTGGGTACAAATACCCTCCAACACACCCCATGGGACTTTCATCCTACACAAAGCCATCTACGTCACTCCTTTATGTGGTCTCCTGCTGGTTAAGAACTGCGCTGGTTGACCTGTGGTCCCTTTCAAACCTTCTCTCTTCCCAGTTTGAGCCTCTTCAGCCCTGTGAACCAGACATCACCCCACCCCAGGCCCTGCCACATCCTGAGACCTTCTTGTCCCCTTCCCAGCAGCTGTCTTTCCTTTTTTTCCTTAGACCTACCCCACAGCTGTCTTTGAATGCCAGCCTCTGAGCTTGGTGTCAGCACCCTTCTTTGTCACCATTGCTGCCAAAGAGGTTTTCCTCTGACTCTGATTCAGGACTTTTTCTCATCTTGCATGGGGAAGAGGACAGTCTCTGAGAGGACCCTGTACTACTTTACTCACAAGGCACGAAAACTGGGGGATTTGTGCCATTTGGTTGGAATATAAGATTCTATTTGACTCTCAGAAGAGCTGAAGATTTGGAGTCCAGAGGAGGCCATGAAGATGATCAGAGGCCTGGAGCACATCTCCTGCGTGGACAGGCTGAAAGAGTTGACTCCAGGCTGTTCAGCCTGGAGAAGAGGAGGCTCCAGGGAGACCTTATAGCAGCTTTCCAGTACCTAAAGGAGCTACAGGAAAGATGGAGAGAATTCCTTATAGGGTAGTGATAGGAGGGAGAGGGATCAGTTTTAAACTGAAAAGGGGGGATTTAAATTAGATTTTAGGAAGAATTCTCTACTGTGAGGGTGGAGAGATTGGCACAGGTCTCCTGGAGAAGCTGTGGCTGTCCCTTCCCTGGAGGTGTTGAAGGCCAGGTAGGACTAGGCTTTGAGCAACCTGGTCTAGTGGGAGGAGGGTTGGAACAAGATGATCTTTAAGGTCCCTTCCAACTCAAACCATTCTACGATTTGTGAGCAGGTCAAAAAGCAGCTTTTAATCCTGCTGCAACCAGAGATAGAGCAAGGCCAAAACAGTTTATTTCCACCAGCACTTTTCTATGGCTAGTAGTTTTCACTGTTTGTATTCATAATTGGAGAACTATGCAGATGACACTCTGCCATATCCCCGTGCTCACAATGGGGAGGGACACTGTTAGTACATAAAGCTGGGCTTCTAATTAACACTTGCTTCTGAGCATTGCAGGATTGTAAAAGAGCCATCACTTACAAGGTGGCAGACACCACACCAGGGCCATGAGCCGCCAGGGGCAACCATTGAGTCAACTCCTTCCTTGCAGCGTCTTTGCAAGGCACCAGGCACAGATCTCCCAAGAGCGGGGATGCGTTCCTGCAGCCCCCTCCTCCTCAGTTCCCTGTCAGATGGAGACTGCATCTGTATGGCAATGCACCAGCAAAGCTGGCAGCCAAGAAAAGAGTTGCTAGGCAAATCTGAGCAGTGGGTGGATTTTCACATCCTGCAGTCACCTGGACTACTGCGTGCAACTCCAGCTCTCTCCCCCCAGGGCTCTCAATCCCTTTTCTCCACCCCTGTGCTCCCCCTTACCTATTTTATGGCAAATCTCTAAGACTTTTCATAATTTTATTCCTTACCTTTCCCCATGGGACAATCTCATGGGATAACGCAGATGTACAATGAATAGTGGCAACTTACAGTGCTTCAAGAAGACGTCAGCTTTCCCCAAGCAGAAGTCAACCACACATCTATAGGACACTGAGTTGATGAAAGGTGGGGGTAAGTCCCCTGAGAGAGACCTAATTGTGAGACACAAAGCCCCACCAGTACAACCTGGAGTGGCTGAGCCCCATGTGCTCAGCAAGCTGGTGACACAAAAGTGGCACTGGCCCCTGCAGGTGCTGTCCAAGGAATAAACCTCCTGCTGCCAGAGTGTAATCTTTTTGGTATTTAGCCACCAAAAGCTAAATTGTGAGAATGCAGTATTTATAGTTAAGATGCTATTTGGGCATTGTATTTTTTAACAAAACCAGTGGTACCAAGACCCTGGCTCCATCCCTGGCAACATCTAACCAAACCAAGGCAGGAGGGTTTTGTACAAATCATAGGATCAAAGAATTGTTAGAGTTAGAAGGGACCTTGAAGGTCATCTCGTTCCAATCCCCTACCCTAGGCAGGGACACTTCCCACCAGACCAGGTTGCTCCAAGCCCCGTCCAACCTGGTCTTGAAGTCCTCTAGGGGCAAGGCATCCAAAACATCTCTGGGCAACCTGTTCCAGCATCTCACCACCCTCACAGCAAAGAATTTCTTCCTAATGTCTAATCTAAATCTCCTGTCTTTCAGTTTAAAACTGCTACCCCTCATCCTATAGCTACACTCCCTGACAAAGAGTCCCTCCCCATCCCTCCTGTAGGCCTCCTTTAGGTACTGGAAGGCTGCAAGGTCTCCCCGGAGCCTTCTCTTCTCCAGGTGGAACATCTCCAATGCTCTCAGTCTGTCCTCACAGCAGAGGGGCTTCAGCCCTCAGAGCATCTTTGTGGCCTCCTCTGGACCTGGCTTGAGCAGGTCCATGTATTTCTCATGCTGAGGGCCCCAGAGCTGGACACAGTACTCCTGGTGGGGTCTCCCCAGAGTGGAGCAGAGGGTTAGAATCCCCCCCCTCCTCACCCTGACGGTCACACTTCTTTTTGCAGCCCAGGATGCTGTTGGCTTTCTGGGCTGCCAGTGCACAAAGCCATGCTCAGGCCCACCTGGGTGCTGGCCATCCCTCCAAGCTGCAAAAGGTAGAGCCTGGTAGACCTTAGCCTATGTCGTCTGTAGCTTGGGCCAGGTCATGGTGAGGTTCCCTGAATGAGCTTTACTGTGGAGGTGTGCTAGCGATTGAATTGCATCCTCTCTGATGGGGAGTTGGGGATGAGTGGGAATCACAGCTGGTGTCAGAATTTGTGAAGGGCAAAGGACATGTATGGATGGAAACCATCCAGCCTATTAGAACAAGAGCACCCTACATTAAAACCACTGTGACTTCTGGCCTGGGGATAGAAAGCCAAAGGTGAGCCAGGGCAATTAAAACCCAGTCATTGCAGAATAACTGAGCAGGGATCACATCCTGTCAGTCCTGGCTTGTTTTTCGGTTTATTAGCGTGAACGTAACTGAAGGGAGAGCTGGAAGAGCTGTGGTAGAAGGTTATTTGTAGACCAAAATTTGTAGACCAGCCAAAAAAGAAGAAAATTTGTAGGAGGGGTTCGAAAGATGGGAATCGACTTATTTGTTCCAGGCGCAGTCCTGGGGCTCAAGAGGGGGCTGCAGACCAGAATAATACACTTACTTCTGAAAGCACAGGTTCAAGAAAAGGACACCCCCCCTAAATGAAGAAAAGCTTGACAGAATAACACACATTTGCTTTGTATTACACAAAAACTTTTTTTCCTCCCTCCATTTTTGCATTATGGAGATTTTTGCCATCCCAAATGCCCTTTGGAAACCAGGGTTTCAAAAGTTCTAGAAGACTTTCAGCAATTTTCCAGAGTCACCTGGACCAGGCCTTGGACTGATGGGGCCGATGCCAAGAGCTGAGAGCAATGAGATGTTGGGCTGGCCGGAAAGCCCTCCCTTACTGTGTCACTCTGCAAACTGGAAACAGAAATAGGAGAGACAAAGGGGGAGGATTCATACGCTCCTTTAGACAAGCCACGTGGGGGGAAACTGATGGCCCGGCAACCACACTGCTCTGTGGGCACCAACACTGGCTGCAACCCATGTATCCCAAAAGTTCCCAATGCCAGAGAAGAGAATTTAAAAAAAAAAAAAATAGAAAAAACCAAAATTGTATTTTGCTAGATCTGAGGTTATGTTTAGCACCATGGCTGGTGGGGGAAAAAACCCAAAAAAGTCCAAACAGCTTTAATAATAGATTTTGGAGGACTTTGGATTGTCAGAGACATTTTCTAGTGACGGTTTGTCTGAATCATATTTGGCACTGGTAATATACCACATCTCCTGTCATTCTTTTAATTGCTTCAGAGCCTTTTAAAAGAGCATTTTAAAAATTAATTAAGAACACCTCTGATTTCAGACCAAGCATGAGAAAATAAAATATCCTTGCTGCTGCATTTAAAGCGGCAGATTGTCCTGGTGCTGCAGACAAGCCTCCTGAAAAATCCAGCATGCCAACACCAGAACAACCCCCAAAGATAACTTAATTTTCAATCTATTTAAGGGCTTGGGAAGGGAAGTGTAACATTTTTGAATTTAAGGAAACAAAGGACCTCAGTTAACTAATTATGTTACCAAGATTCTGCGTTAAATGGATTGGTTCCACGCTTTGCTGATTAAAGCTTGGAAAGAAAATAAAGCTAGGCTATAGCTGGTGGTAGTCTGCGGCAGAAATCACTTGCAGAAGATTTCTTGTGTGCAAAACTGGAGGATATGAGCTTTTTCGGAAGTCAATAGAAATATCAAAGTTTTCAGATATACATTAGAGCTGAACAAGTTGCTGTTTTTTTACCAATTTATTTGGTGAATTCACCCCTCTGCCTAACATCTGAACATTCTGTGGCGTCTAACGGTCATATTCATGCAATTTATTCAGAGGCAGATTTTGGGGTCAGCAGAAACGTGTTACCTGCTCTAACCTCAGCTGTGGTGTTGCTTATCAGAGGTCAGCAACGTCCTGGTGGGATAGGTGTGAGAGGGACTCTGCACAGAGACTCACTTTGGATATATGGACAGGTAAACATGGTTATTTCACCAAAAAGTGTGTGCGTGTGTGTGTGCACGCACATGTGATGGGGGCTGCAAAGGGCCTAATGAGGACCTCAAATGGTGACATCCCAGCCTTATTCCATCTCACATCTGGATGCAGCAACAGGATTGGCTGGACCAAGGGTGAACAGTGGGAACCCAGAGGGGAAATCTCATGGGTTCACTGGGTAAATATTTCACCCTTGACTCCTGGCAGGAGGTTGATCCACAACAGTGAAGTGGTGCCACTGGAGAGGTGCATGGAAGATCATGCTCCATGTGGTCATCAATATACTGTGTAATAAAGTCTAACCAGGGACCCTCAGCACCAGCAGTGACAGGTGATTCTGAACCCCCTAAACTGAGCTCATTGGAAGTGAATGTCAGTAACTTCTGGTAAGATACAAAAAGGTTAATGGGGTGGGAATGGTGTTAGGGAAGAAGGAAAGATTGTAGAATGAGCAAGATAACTTAAATACACTTAAATTCTACTCACAATATAGAAAAATTTCCAAAGAAAGGCCATGTAGCATTGAAAATCATGTGTTGTAAACATAAACACTTTTATTCTAGGGATTTATTCTCGGCAGGAAGGGATCGGGGGATGTGGGGGGTGGGGTGTCTCTGGTCCAACCTCTCAAAGCAGGGTCAGCTTGAAAAGGAGCTAAGAAAAAAAATGCATTTGAACCCCACCACAGTCAAGTCAAGAGTATGCTGTTTTGAGAGGAGGAGAGCGTTTTACGTGAAAGCAGTACGACAATACCTATTCCCATCAACTATGTTCTCACATGCAACTATTCCCATCAGCTTAAGCAGGAGACTGGCTCACTGGGAGATGTTCTCAGGACAGAGCCTTGCTGCTCTTCTGCTCTTTGCAGAGTAAATGACCGGTTGGGCTTAGCAGAGAGATGCATTCTCACCTTCAGAAAAGGGAAAAGTGATACTTCCATTTCTATTTCTTCTTCTCCCCATCTGCTGAGTGGTTCTTGGTCAAGAACTGAACATATTTCAGAAGTTGGGAGCCTTAATATGTTCCACAAGTGAGATGAGAGGGGAAGGGAAGGAGTGTTGGTTGAGAGGGTCAGAAGAATGAAATCTATAGCTGTCCCTTTTCAGTAAGTTAATATATTACCTTTGCAAATAGGCTATTTGAAAACTAGTTGCCATTGATTTCATCTGCAGTCGATTTCGTCTAAGTTACCAGCAGTGATATAATATGCACAGACCCTGTTTGGTGGTCAGAAGGCTTGAGGGCAAACCTGAATTTAACTCAGCTGTTTGGCTTCCTCCTTCGGGTGCAAAGTGTTCCTGATATCACAGACTGGGGTTTTAATCAATGCTATGGTGAGAAAAGCAAACAAAAAAAGAACCTTAAGGCAGAGCTTTCACACTTGTGAAAAGGGATGACAGACTATGGGCTTTACGCGCTGGGAAACCCTGTGCTTAATGGCCAGCACTGGTGAGCCCAAGCTCCAGGTATTACTCAGTATTATTAATTTTTATTTTTACGGAAGGGAGAAGAAAGCATTTCCCACACTTGCTCCCTGCCTTCATGCAGCTCTGGCCGATCTTGCTCTGCAGCAAGCATGCCAAGATTGGAGGAGTCCTCCTGTTGGCTTCCCCTCTCCCCTGGGGGTGGGTGGGCTCCCAGGAGCGGTGGGGATGCTGTGTGGTGCTGTGCTGACAAACCCAGCCTGGCAGCTGGGCATCAGAGGTTGCTCTGGAGGAGTGTACTTTTTAGCATCAGGGTTGAATCCTATGTAGTTTGAAACAGGTTTGCCCAGCCTGGGGGCCAAAAAAGCCAAGGGGGTCACTGTTTGCTAAGTTTAGAGGCTGGGGAACTGGCAAAAACCCTCCTGGGCTGGGGTGGACAACAGCATCAGCCGCAGACAGAGGCCCACCAATGCCTGGGTAGTGCCCACTGCTCTGGACCAGGCTGCCTCTTCTCCCTGAGGTGTCACAAGGACAGCAGAGACTCTCCCACTTCTCATGGCTTATGAATTATAAACCTACAGCTCTCTTCATTTCTCAGGACTGTGGTAGCACAGCTTGCCCCTTACACGTCTTCCATCTGCCAGAGTCTGCCATCAAAAGCTCTTCACTGGTATCACTCATAGTCACCATCTCACTAAAGATGTCTGTTGTTCATCAATCTCTAACTGGCAGTAAATAGCAAGGAGGATAAACAGAATTATTTCCCTTATTTTTCTTGTTTATCAGCAAATATTTAAGGACAGCCACAAATAACTCTAGCCCTCCCACTGAGTCAAAACCCACTCGTGATGTCATGGGAGAGCTCTACCTGTTCTGCTGCTGCCTGTGCAGTGTCTGTGAAAGAAACACATAAGGGCTTAGCTAATATCACTGCAGCAGCACTCCCAGTCAGCTGGGAGGCTGGTGAGAAAATGGGGCAATAATTTACAGAAAGAGATGAGTATTTCTGTTCAAAAGCATCCATGCCATGCTTGTGGCTGCTGCACTCTTACCTGAAGGCTTGATTGTCTGATGCAGTTTGGAGTCATGTCAGTTAACTATAAAGTTTAAATAATTGTTATATATAGAGAGCGCTTGAAGGGCTATCACTGGAAATATTAATAAAAGCTCAGGATAGAGTCACCCTGCTTGTGTTTTCTGGCTGGGTTTGGGTTTTTTTTTGTGGGCTGTTGCTCTATGCAAGCCTTCCCCTGCATGACCTTGGCTCTCTGAATAAACAAGTTTAAAGCATGTAAATCAGAGGCTTTTCAAAGGTTAGTGGGAGAATTGATCTCAGAATTTGTTGGAGATTTCCTGGTTGTCATAAAGCTTCCAGAAACACCTCTGGAGAGGTTCTTACCCCCCCCTTGTAGTTTGCACACGGTGACTCACATGATCCCATGTAGGCTCAGATGAAACGTAGTCAGCTTGAATTCTGCAGAGATATGTCTACAAGCTGAGGAAGAAAGTGGGGTGTCAGTTAGGACTGTATTGTTTCAGCTGATCCACAGTTCCGGAGGCCCAGAGCATACTAAATGCAAGATGAAATTTTTCAGGGCATCTAAGAGATCTGGGACCTCAGTTTTCCTCACAGTGCAAAGATCTGAGGGTTCAGAATACGTGAATTTCCTTGAAATTGCAAACCCTCTTCACTTATGGTTCAGAGGAGAAGCAAGCTGCAGGTGTGGTCTTCCCATTCACACTATCCTGCTCCCAGCCTCCTCCACTTGCAAAGAAGAGGAAGAGCAGGTGAAATGAGATGGTGAGAAGGGAAGATAGCCAGGAGAACCTTCACTTGTCGTATGCAAAGAAAGACTGGTTCCTTATGAGGGTCTCAGAAGGAAGAACTAGCTGGATTTGTCCTGCTGTCAACAATGTCCTCGGTGTCTGTCCATGCACAACACACTCCAGTGAATTTAGAACGCAGACATGATCATCTACCCTTCAGCCAAGGATTGTGTCACAGTAGATTCTCACAGGAGGAAGATGAAGTTACTAAACTCTCAGCATAGAGATATATAATTATTTTTCCTCTTTCATGATCCGAGCTGAACCCTGCTGTCTTTCTGCATGCCCAGCTTGCCATCAGAGCTGGAGTGACATGTGTCTGCCTCCTTTGCCTTCACCACCATGACTGACGTACACGTCTAGTGTCCTGCCAAAGAACACTGAGCCAAGTTCTGAGGACTTCTGCAAAGAGCAAAGTAACCTGGTGTGAGAGTAACATCCATCTGGGGGCCTGTAATAACTGGGCTCAGAGTAAACCCCTTGGGGATGGGGGTCCCAGGTGCCAGCAGGGCAGCAGAGAGCTGGTAGCCAGCCACATACTTCAGGGAATGATGCCTATAGTTATTAGAGGGAAAGCAGAAAATAAATGGCTGTTGTAGCCTTCACACAAGATCCCTGCATTGGTGTGCCCACTCGGGACTTTTGAGACAAGTGGGATGGGATAGGGGTTTCCAGTTGGGGAGTTTCATCCTAACTCTACTGCTCCAAGGCCAAGGGCAAAATCCCACACTGGGTATTGAGCCCTTTTGCATCACAGCTTGTTCTGTCCTGGCAGACACCGTATAAAGGTTTTGACACATCTGTAAATTATTGCAGGTTCTGCGGTTTCATGCAAATCCTTTTTGGATTGAAATACAGAGACAGTAAATGATTCATGGATACAACCTAGAGACGCCGGCTTTGGGTAGAGCTGTTGTTCCACCTTGCAATAAGAGGAAAACGGGATAGGAAGGGATAAGGGCAGAGAGTGGGAGATGGGGACAGGTCTCTGTCCCTACAGCCTGGAGTTCTTGAGGAAATGCTGCCTCTGTCTTCCAACTAATGCAGAGTCTCTCTCTCACTGCAAGAAATCTTAAGTCTCTGTTGGAACTGGAGCACAGCAGCACCGTGCTCTCACCCATTCTAATGCAGATTCACTTACCATCGATTAGACACTCAGAACTGCTTTGATTTCAGGTAGATGTCACTTCATTGTGCACTTGTGAATGTCAGATTGATTTAGCTACACTGCTCATTTATATATTTCTTTGCATTAGAAGTTCAGGTGCTTGACAGAGCCTTTAGAGAAGCCACTGCGGAAACTGGAGAAATTATAGGAGTCAGACTGGAAGGTGAAGATCACTGCCTGGCAGGAAGTCGAGCGTCTCCTGTGAGTCACTGTGTGTGCTGAACTGCCAGAGGTTTCAGTCTGGCAAGCAGAAAAGGCCAGCCTGCATGTGAGTCACCAGCCCTGATGTCGGATTTACAATACCACCTTGCAGGAACCAGTAGCATTAACTCCCCTGCAAGTCTGGACAAAGCTTTTCCCATAGCAGTATTTGACACCCAATTTCAGAAAGCTGTGCTTGATGTCCTGTAGCAGAGTAGTACTTAGATGAAGGAATGAACAAATACCTACTTGGAAAAAAATAGGTGGGAATGGCCCCTACCTGACCCTGGCTGGTGTCTTTCCACTTCTCCCCAGCCTTTGGCTGCTCCTCCACCACTTCTGGTCTCTGCTCAGTGCTTTCTACTGGCCTGAAGCTCCTAGTGGATCTCTTATTAGTTTTGGACCAGGATTCATCAGAAAACCTACTTGCTACAAACTATTTGCTCTGCTGGGGGAAGTACTAGAAATGCTAAAATGCTAAAATGTTAGCAGAGTTATAGAGAAGATGGCACGTCTGTCCCCAGCACTGCTAATCCCAATAAATTTGAATCAGTATTCATCTAGATTAAGTGCTCCTGCAAAGAAAGCATGGTCTGGAGAAAGTATGGTCTTCATTTACTTGTTTGTTTAGGGACTGTTTTGTTTATTCCCATCTCAGTTTAATTTGTACTATATGTGTGTTGGAGCCCTCATCATCCACTTGAATCTGCATCTGAGTGGAAAATTAGAGGATTCCTTGGCCTGCCACGTCTCCCAGTTCAGGGATAGGCAGCCTTCCATGCCCTGTGTTCAGGAGATGCACTGTTCTCCCCAAAAACAGGTCCTGTGGCCATGAAAGAGCCGTGCAGAATTGTACCTGGTGCACTGTTCCCAAGGTGCCGAATTCAACACCACTTGGTTGAACTTAACTCAGTCATAGAATGGCACTTCTTCACAGTCTTCATTTTCAGAATAGAAAAGAAAACCGGGAGAGGTTGAAAGTCACACCACAACTGGTAGAGAACATGAAGACTAGCAAGACTCTTCTTCGTGGGATCTAAACCACCTCAGGGGAATAAGCTTTGAGGAGAAGCCTGTCCCTCTTTTTCACTGCATTCCTTCCCAAGCCTGCAGGCTGAAGCCTCAGAGCAGCCAGTCATGATTGCACAGGGCCTCCAAAAGCCTGAATGGGTAGTAAGTTCCAACCACCAGCATTCAAACCAGAGTTCATCTGTGCCTTGAGATACGTGTCAGCTGAAAGCAGGTGACAACTGCCTTGGTTATCGCTACAAACATCAGGCAGAATTTCTCTTGGGAGTCTTCTTTCCGGAGCAGTCTTATGCATAGGCACTCTGCACCATGTGAGGTGGAGGGGTTCATCCCACTCCATCTGGGAGAGTCTTTTCTCCTTCCTCTTTCAGACTCACTTTCCATCTTGTTTTTCCTGATCTCCCTGTCTCCTGAGTCCCAAACTGGAATACCTTCCAGTTCTCTGAAAAGCATACGTAAAATGGAGCAGTTTATTGGAAAAATACAACTCGGAGAGCTTTTGTCCTCCACAGTTGTTTCTTCTGTCTTCACATTAGGCCTTCTCTGTGTGCTTTGTTAGTTCTGTTAGGCAGGCAGGATTTCCATCTTCTTAGCTGGAAAAAATGCTGCTTCAGTCAAGGTTTCCACATGATGAATAACACAACAAAACCAACAAGCTCTCACATTTTATAGCAGCACATTAGAACAATCCATTTTTTTTGCAAGATGGAAGGAGATATTATGCAAGAGGGTAAAAATCCCTTTGAAATCTCCTTCTTGGACACATAATCTGCTTGGCAAGCTATTTAAATCAACACTTATAAGGTATGTGTCAGCCTCCAAAAATGCTAAGTACCTAATTAGAGGCTTTTGCACTGAATTGGGACGGGCTATGTATTTCTGTTCCTTGCTCAGGCAGTCCTGTGCAGGAGAGCTGAGCAGTCAAGGAGTTGATGCTAATATAAACACAGTGCTCCTGGTGGTCTCTGCAGGCTTGCTCCGGAAGGGGAGGGCAGAGGGATGTTCATCTCAGCATCCCACCCCATGGGTGGGTGCAGGTAACCCAGGTAACCCCTCTTCTCCCTAATAGGGCTGAGCAAATGCCTGGGGTCTGGTCATGTGGGGAGCAGAGCACCAGTCACTCTGCGAGGAGAGCTGGGCCAGAAACCCTAGTAGGAGAACAAGAGATAAATATGTTGTATTCCACTACCTTTTAGTCACTGCAGGCATCAAAGGAGAAAGGCAAGAAAGGAGAGCTTGGCCAAATTCAGAAAACCCTTCCCATAGGAAACTCTCACATTTCATATCTATTAAAATACCAAATTGGGTCCAAAGACAAATGCTTCTTTCCACTCCCAACCTTGAATTTTAGACTCATCGCACCAGAAATGTTGAAACTTCTTATAGAAAGACTTTTACTTGAATGGAAAAAAACCCAACCTTGTTATTTTTTTCTTCCCTGAAAAGGAAGCTTACCTTGCTGCAACCAGTAGTCAAAGTTACTAACTCGCTCTTTCTGCTGGTAGGACAGTTATTGGGAAGGGAAATACTAGGTTGCCATGATGAGTCAGGGCACTTCGTCACCAGAAAGACCATCCTGTCTATGCCACCGTAACTGTAATACATCAAGCTGTACCAATGTGTAATCTTTTTGGAAAAAAGTCAACTTTCCTCCCTTCTCTGGAGAAGGATGCAGATTGGTTTGAATTGGAGATTAATGTCAGTTAGAAAACACATCCATCCACAAGGGAGGTGGTGATGATTTTTCTTCATTTCAGATAACTGTCAGGACCATTAAGACACACTGCATTTTAGTTTGATAGGTTTTTTCTCTTTGCCGATTTAAACCCTTCATTTCAATGGGCTGCCCTGTTTATGGTGGGAGGGAAGGCAGTGGTGGTGTTGGGGCAGAGCTTGCTGGAAGCCCTGGGCACCTGTGTTTTGATCTGCTGAAATGAAAATTAACATCTGCTGCTGAAATGCTTTTACCTTTTTTTTTTTTTAATAGCTTTCATTTCAAGAGGTTGCAAGCAACCAGCCTTTTTCAGCTGGAACACAAAAAATATTTCTGAAAACAGCTGGGACTTGGCAAGATGATACAGAAGTAAGGACATATTTAAGAATCACTAATCATTTATAATTAACCAGAGCTGTCACTGTGTTCATAGACCCAATATTAGTTAAAAAAGACACACACACGCAGAGTCTTATAATGAAATCAGCTCTAAATATGCAATTCCAGGAGGTAAGTTGGCTACAACTCACTTACATTTTGTGCATCATTTAACAATACCCAGCTGCTGGTGGGAAACAGGTCAATCAACCCGCTCTTGAGAAATGCAGGACTTTGCAAAGGACACAGTGATGAAGCAAAACTTGGGGCTGGGAATTGCACCTTGGTCACGTCACTGATACAGTCTCTAAGGTGCTAGAAGAAAGGTGGGAACCTGACCCAGCTCTGGAAGAAAGAGCTTCTTACATTTTCTGGATTATTTTTTCTTCCCTGTACATACTATATCTAAAATTCTGAGAAGCTTATTTCTCAAATAGAAAGTCCGTATCTGGTTTGGCTTTCAACCAGTCACAGAACAAGATGGGACAGGATCACATTTTCAGTGAAATGTCCCCATTTGAAAAAAAAGCAGCAACAATGACAATAATTTGGGAAACAGGCTACCATCAGTTCAGCCACTTCCTTCCAGAGAAACACACTGGGGACTCTTAATCCCTCCTGAGTAGTGGACCAGTGCTAACAGGAATAAATCAAGGACTGCAAGCATAGAAAAGTAATTAATAAACATGCTGCCGCATCTTCATTGTATCAGCAGAGAGAATAAGGAATGCCATGAACTTTGTATTTTGTGGACAGGCATGGAAATCTACCCAAAACACAGGATGTGTGGAATACCATGTGTTGAATTCAGTAGCAATTAGTGGAAATTTTAGTTTCTGGACAATTTAAAAGGCTCTGTCAAACAGACCTCACCTCCTCACTGCATGTTATGAGTCCAGAGAGATAACTGTCTGTGTATCCTCTTTGATTATTCTTCAGCATCCTTTACAGGAGGATTTTCACAGAAACTTCACCTGTCAGAACTGCTATTGCCCGGGACTCCCACTCGAGACTGGTTCCCATCAGAAACAGCAGGAGGCTCCAAAATGACTCTGCAGACAAACCAGCTTCCTCAACTAGCTTCCTTCATTCTCCAATCCGACTAGTCCCTACTCATTCCTCCATTTAATTTAATCAGCAATAAACTTATGTGATCTAGGCTTGATATTTCTCCTGCTTATCAAGTTGAAAATAGCACTGTCTTTGATGGATCATTAACTTCTTGAGAAAGAAACCTCTCAGCGCTTGCATTCCCTTATAATTTTATTTTTCCTTCTTACATCTAGGATATTTACACCTTCCACCACACCTGGCAGGACCCATGTCCCAAATAAGAGCACAAAGCTGTATTTCCCAGAGCAGAATTGAGAGGAGGACCACGCAAAGGAGAACCAAAACAAACAAAAAAAGCAAAGTCTTGGTATGTCTGGTCAGAAACCGTTTCTGTGGCTGGAAGTGGCAGGGACTGTGTCTGGATGTGGGTGTTCTGCAGTCAGTGCTACAGACAGAAATGAAGCAGAGCAGAAGAGCATGAAGCAAAATGCCATTTGCTGGCCTGGGCTGTGATGGCAATGGGCACTGCAGACTCAGCTGCCCCTGACACTCGCTGATCACTTGTTGCCTTGTGAATCCCCTGTGCTCCCAAGAGTGAAGGCAGCTTTTCCCTTTGCCATGAGCTTTTACTGGGCTGGCTAGGGGGGTCTCATCCCTCCCAGCCCCTGCATGGTGCAAGGAGCTGACTTGCAGCCCAGTGATACCCTGGCCAATGCTGACAGGGGCTAAGTTTGCAAAAATTGGAAATGGAGCATGCTAGTTCATAGCAATTACAGATGTGCTGGTGGGAGGGAGTCTCTGCAGGTCTCCAGTCCAATCTCTTGCTCAGAGCAGGGCTATAGAATTATAGCATCATCTAGATTGGAAGGGATCTTTGAGATCAACCATTAACCCAACACTGCCAAGCCCACCACTAAACCATGTCCCTCAGCACCATGTCTACATGTCTTTTAAATACCTCCAGAGATGGTGACTCCACCACTTTCTTGGGCAGCCTGTTGCAATGTTTGATGACCTTTTCAGTGAAAAACTTTTTCCTAATATCAATGCTAAACCTCCCCTGGTGCAACTTGGGGCCATTTCCTCTTGTCCCATCATCTATTCCTTGGGAGAAGTGACTGACCCTGGCTTGCTACACCTCCTTTGAGGAAGTTGTAGAGAGCAAGAAGGGCTCCCCTCAGCCTCCTTTTCTCCAGGCTGAACACTCCCAGCTCACTCAGCCTCTCCTCACAAGACTTGTGCTCCGGACCCCCTCACCGTTGCCCTTCTCTGGACATGCTCCAGCACCTCAGTGTCCTTCCTGCAGTGCTGTCTCCAGCACTAGGTCAGGTTGGTTGTGCCTTTGCCTTGGAAACTTCCGATGACAGAAATCATTGGAATTCATATGACTTAAGCCCACCCACAGATGCTTTACTGGTTGGGTCTAGAGAGGAAAAAGGACTAGATAAAAGCCTGTTGTGCAGATACTACAGTAATCCACCAGAGAGGACAAGTCCTCCACTGTTCTGTGTTGTCATGGAACCCTGTGGGGAGTAATCACTGCTGGTTTTACCTTCCTGGAAACCTGTGGTTTCATCTTCTCAAGAAATTATTCATTCTCACCATGGCTAGTGTCTGCTTATCACAGGCAGAGAGGCATCACAGTAAGTCAGTCTCTGCCGGTTCGCAAGGGAGAGCAGCGAGGTTGTCAGCCGTCTCACAGGGGGCTTCAGCAAGGCTCCTTTAAATATGCTGAGCACGCATGCCAGAGGGAGAAGACTGGAAATCGGGCTGTACTAACACCACTTAAAAGGAAGCAGCCACCGTAATTAGCCTGACAGCAAAACTCAAGTGCTGCCCTCCTTGCTCAAAGCTCAGAGTGTGTTCCCAGTTCCACCGATGCTCTGTGTAGGGGCAGTGACCATGGCAGAGTGCTCCTTGTCAGTATTACTAGCTTTGCTCCATGCTGCCTTCCCACTCACAGAGATAACAAACACTTGCCAGGCAGACAGACAAGACATGAGCATATTCCTTCTGTGCTTGCAAGAAGCACGGGGACCCAAAATTTGTGCCCCAAAACAGCTGGGGTCAGCCACCCTTTTCTAAGAGGCAAATTAATTGCCAGTGAAGGATGCAAAAGATCTGTGCCAAAACAGGACTAAGTCATCATTTGGAGCAGGAGAGGACTGTGTTATCCCACAACAGTTCTTATTATTACACAAAATGCAAGGTCTGCTTTCTCTGACCCTTTGCTTATTCACTTGCCATTTGAGAAGATCCAATCAGGTGCAAATTGCACCAAGCCCCAAGCTGCTTTTTTTTTTTTTTTTATTAGTTTAAATCCTGGTCTAAAGAAACCAGAACACCAGCAGGCTTCATAGACTGAGAAGGTATGAGCTTCTCTTTTTGAAGGAGCTTGATTTCCTTAGGAGGTTCCACTCCAGTCTCCGTTACACCAGCCCAAAACAGCACGTGTGCTTCAGTTCACTCTGAGTCTAGCTCTTTTTGAAACTGTCTTAGCTTGCATAACGATCCTTTTAGTCAAAGCCCAGGATGTTTCTGTTTGACAATGTTACTTCAGTGTCTCAAGAGCCTGTGGTGGTCTTCCTCAACACCCAGGTGTCTACAAATCCAGCCTCCAAATTGACATCATGCATTGGCTTTCCTACTGGTATCAGGGAGATGGCACATAATGCTAAATACAATCTGAACAAAACGTCAGGATCAGAGAGAAGAATGGGAACATGAGCAAATCAATCCACACTTCTCTTGTGGACATACTGTTCAAGGTTTTCAGAAACAAAACAACAACAACAACAAAACAAAACAAAACCAAAAAACAAAACAAAACCAAAAAAAAAAACCAAAAAAAAAACCAAAAAAAAAAAAAAAAAAGAAGAGAGAGAGGATTCCTCATTCCCCCAAAATGACACATTTTGGAATATATCCCTTCATGCTGTTGTAAATCCAATATGAAAAGATCTGACCTTTTTTTTTTTTAACAAGGTATTAAATAATTTACTCTGAAATCCTGCAATTTCACTTAAAAGACTGGGGAAAACAGCTCCTGTAATATGGAGACTAAGCAAAATTCCATCTCAACAATTTCCGCTCATGGTATGCAAGTCCCAAAAAGCCCTCTGAAGTGCATAAATTTCAAGCTCACCTTTAACGTCGCACGTGTTGTCACAATTCTGGAAAGCAAGCAAGATGAAAAAGGACCGGGGTTGCAAAGAAAGGTGAGCAATGAGGGAGCAGGGTAACTGCTCTCCATACCTACTGGAAATTTCAAGCATTTTGTAGCCAAGCCTGTTGTAGTTGAGCCTGCTCTTCTTGTTACATCAGAGAAGAACAAAATTGGTTTTGCCGTGGCTGGCCGATGTACCCATCTTAGGTCGAAGGCAAAAATTAGTGTATATTGTGGGTTTTGGAATGTGGGGCACTGCTGCCCTGAAATTCCCCTCTGCTGCAGGAAAAAGAATGGGAGTGCAGAGGAGGGAGTCCTGCCCTGCCTCAGGGAAGTCCTGGTCACAGGTGTGTTACTGCCCATCTGAATTCTCCAAGCAGCTGTCAGACCCTTTGGAAAATGCGGGAGCAGAGCATATTCTGAAGCAATAGCCCAATCCCATCTAGTCACAAACCAACCCTCTTTGCAAAGATCAGTGTGTGGCTCCTGTTATAACCCTGCAGCTTCACCTGAGGGTCAGAGCTCTGACAATTAACATCACTGCTTGGACTCTTTACTAGCCTGCCTGTCAAGAAAAAAGAGATCAGAATGACCTTTCTGCTGCACTTTATTCCTTTAAACCATAGACTAAAGATCATCATAGCCATGGGTAGAGAAAGACAATGAGATGTTGGAGCTCCCCAACTTCCTCCTCCTTGACATGTAGATACATCTTTCCAGCTTGCTCTAACTGTGAATGGGTTTGACACCACAGAACAGTGAATGTTGAAGTGGCATCAATGCCCTGGCTGGTCCCATCTGTGAACACAACCTGCTCTGAAGTCCACGGGGCGAGCAGAGTTGGATTTCTCTGAGAAGGACTCAGACATTGGAATGGGCTGCCCAGGGAGGTGGTTGAGGCACCATCCCTGGAGGTGTTCAAAAGACGGGTTGATGTAGTGCTGGGAGGTATGGTTTAGTGATGGTGTTGCTTTTTGTTTGTTGTGTGGGTGTCTATTTTTGTCAGTTAGGTTGACGGTTGGACAAGATGATCTTAAAGGTCCCTTCCAACCTAGAAGATTGATTCTGTAATTCTGTGACTGCATGCATTTCTGGTGCTGCAGAAGTATCAGTTGTTACTTGCTTCAGTTTATCACTCTCAGATCTGTGCCCTAAGCAGGATCTAAGGTTTCTCATTCACTTCACTTCACTTACTTCAGTGGAGACTTCAAAGCTTGGAGTGATAAAAACTGGGAGCAGAGGAGGGAGTCCGGTGGCACACATGGCGAGGCTGTGTTTTCAGCACAACTCCTTTGGGAACCTGGAGTGCCTGGATAAAGCAGGGAAGGGAAGTCTGGCTGTATTAGTCAGATGCACGCTGCCTAATGCAGGCATGGAAAGGGCGAGTGGATCAAGCTATTTCTGGTCCACACACACCCATTATAGTGTCCCTGCACATGGACGGGCAACGTTGCCTGCAGCCCTCACCAGGCATCCAGTAAAGAGCAAGTGGCTGGTGTGCCTGGGGATGGAAGCTCGTGGCACAAAGGATCCTGGTGCAGGCAACCTGGCAAAACGGAGGAGAGGAGGAACTGCTGTCACTTCTCTACGGGAGCCTAGAAGGCACCAGCTCAGGAAGGAGTGCAAGTTTTGGGAAAGCCTTCCAGTGTGTGGAGGGCACAGAGGGAGATTGTTCAGGGTGGAACAGTGCCTGCCCTGCTACTGGGGGCAGAATACAACACTTTTGCCATCAATGGCATGGATGGCTGTGTTTTTGTGGCTGAAATTCATGCTGCATAGCCCTGGCCTGCGTTGCCTAATCCCAGCCCCCTGACCCAGAGGATGACACATGCTGGTGGGAAGAAAACCTCCAGGGGTAGACATCACCCACAGCTCTGGGTGGCTGCACTACCCTGGGGCAGGATTTTTAGTCACTGCCAAACCTGCACTTCCAGAAACACCATTTCTGGCTGTTACCCTGTTATAACACCTGTCACAACCACTCTCTCTGTAAAATCATTTCAATAACCAGTAGCTGCTCCTAGGTTTGGGCTCCACAGGAGCAGGAAGGAATAAGGGTAAAGATAAACAGATACTTCTCCATACACTAGATAAAACAACACCAAAAGAAAGCTGTAGAATTACCATGTGGGTGCTGAGACTAAGCACAGCAGAAGAAATGCACAATGACAATATAAAATAAAAAGCATGTTGAAATCACAAAACCATGCTCATTAAATTTATTAATTTCCATTTCGTTATCCTTTTGCAGAATTTAAGGCAAAAAAATATTTTCCGTATCTTCCAGATAGTACAACTTCAGGAGTACTATGAATCATCATTTTATCCATTTTTGATTGCTCAGGACTAGGTGTACATGTTCAAGGGACTCACAAAAAGTTTCCTTCATTTTTTCCTAGGTTTGTAGGTTTTTGGGGGTGTGTGTGTGTTTGTTTATATGCTTACTATCTTCTTTGTCAGAAGTAGAATGCAACTAATTTGCTTTTTCTTCTGATCTCTAATTTTTTTTGAAGTCCAGGATATTGTAAAAGCTTGGAGAGAGAGAGGAAAAAAAAAGGAAAATTCCACCCCAGGATCATCCATCTTCTAACATTCAGCAGGAAGATGTCAGACATTGATAACTTTCAAAAGCAAAATTGAAATAGCAATATTCATTTCAATTCCAAACCTTTTGAGCAATTATTTTATCTCAAAAAAATCTACTTTTTTGAAAAGACACTTTTCAAACTAACTCCAGTGTCCAAAGGGGTTGTCACTTGGATCTATAGCCTCTTGTACCGAGCCCAGTTACCTCTGAAGTAGTTACAAAAAGAAGTGAATTCTTACAAACGGGAAGAAAAGATTGTTCTGCCTATTATTAGTGCACAGGTATTGTCAGCCAGAAAGCCATGAGCGAGGGTCAGAGCCTGTAATAGCCGTCTCTGGAGCAGGCATGCAAGGACTGGCATGAGGCTGGAAGCTAAAACCCAGGCCAGGTGAAACCCGCTTTGCCCCAAGGGATGGACTGCCCTGGCCAAGCCACCCTTGATTCAGTCGCTGAATGATAGGGGAGATCAGCCCCAGAGCAGCAGAATCACAGTAATAAATAGGAAGCATTGCCTCCTAGCTATTCCGCCTCACAAATGATCTCTGCCAGAGTTTCATGTTTGAGAAGAGAAAGGAAAACCAAAAGTGAAATTTGATGGCCAACCCTCCAGTGGAGGTGGCACCATTTGGGCAGGTAAATGGGGTTTGAGGGCTCCTACAGCTGAGCCCACAGAGCACTTGGTCTAAGGCACCTCACCACTGTTGTGACACTGGCCACAGCAGTGAGTGCACATGTCGAGGTGCTTTTCTCCACCACAAGAGGAGGATGCCCCCATCCCCTGATTTTCAGAAGTGACAGAGACCAGACGTGCATCTGTTCTCCTGCAGAGGAACCCAAGCAGCCATCACCTGGAAACCTGCCGTCTGGAAGAGGCTGGGGGAACAAACTGCTGCCGAGGAGAAGAGGAGAAAAGAGTAGCAGAAACTGCTCAGACAACTTTTCTAAGCTGTGGGAATCTTACGGATTCGAAGGAAAAGGAAATCCTGCACTGAAGGGCACCTTTTCCTTCATCTTAACACAAAAAGAAAATTTGCAGACCTTGAGGCATTTCCATCACATTTAAAGCTGACTGATTTAAAAAAAAAATAATTACACCTTTAATGTTTTGCAGGAACTGGGATCTACTACAGAATGATAGTGGTATTCAGGTCTGCTTCACTTCTGCATGGCCCATATTTTTGTGCAATTCCCCCCAGTTATCCAGGCCACCTCCTCTTCTTCTCCCATTTCCCTGCTTTATTACAGCTGCAGACAAGAGCTCCCATTCTGTGCCATGCCTGGTGAAGAAGCCTCCCCATTAGCCCATGGCATTTCCATTGGGACAGAAGCAGCTCTTTCTATCACATATAAAACTTGTTCCACAGGTTACAGGCTGGAGTTTCCCACTAAGACAAGCGACAGGTCTCTAGTTTTGACCCCAGCGTTGCAGCATGCAGGTTTGTGCGCTGCTGTTGCTGTTCTTTTCCGTGTGTTTTCCAATTTTCTTTTTTTACAGAAATCACATGAGGCGGGATATGCTTCGTTAGACTCATTGTATAACCAACCTGACAACTTCCCATTAATTTAACTCCCTGGTAATACTGCAAACCTTTCCAGCTGCTGAAAAAGAAATAAAAACCCCAAAACCCAACAAAACAAAAAACCAAACCTAAAAAATAAACACTAGGGCAAATTGGAAAAATACAGTGAGGTGACATATGGTGTTTTCAACTCCCTTTGCAGAGGGAATTCTCTTATTATTTATCATTTATTTATTCTTGATCTGGGCTCCCCAGTTCAAGAAGGACAGGGAACTGCTGAAGGGAGTACAGTAGAGGCTACAGAGATGAACAGGGGACTAGAACATCTCTCTGCTGAGGAAAGGCTGAGGGACTTGGGTCTTTTTAGTCTAGAGAAGATAGGACTGAGGGGTGATCTGATCTATACTTGGGTGTCAAGAGGATGGGGCCAGACTCTTTTCAGTGGTGACAGGACAAGGGACATCAGGCACAAACAGAAACATGGGAAATTCCATCTGAACATGAGGAAAAACTTCTTTCCTTTGAGGGTGGCAGAGCCCTGGAACAGGCTGCCTAGAGAGGGTGTGTGGTCTCCTTCTCTGGAGACATCCCAAATGCACCTGGACACGTTCCTGTGCAACCTGCGCTGGGTGACCCTGCTCTGGCAGGGGGTTGGACTGGGTGATCTCCAGAGGTCCCTTCCAATCTCTATTGTTCTGTGGTTCTGTGATCATGGCACTTGCTCCCCAGGCCTTGAATGCTTTTTGTTTCTTACTAAACCAAAGACTGGGACCTGTCAGTTTTGAAAGCCCTACCTGTACAGCCTCAGCCGACTCACAACAAATAGTATCATGTGACAAGAAATAACAGCAGAAACAGGACGTGAGTAGTGGACAACCATCAGTTGATCATTAGTTCAAGCACAATAACTGGAAGGTGTTTGGAAGAAAGGTCATCAGGATGTGGTGTTTCCTTCTTTTCCTTTTACTAGTGCAAGAAGGGAAAGAAAATGGAAAAGAAACATGGGGAAAGGAAAGAAAGAAGGAAGGCAAGAGAAGTGCTATTTTGAAAATAATAGTAATAATAATAAGTTTAAAGAGGTGAAAAAAATTGTTTGGAAATCTTTAATTCATTAAGATATTCTTCCATGAAAATGCATTGAAGTACTGCTAGAAACTCCCTGACAAAGTCTACTTTTTGAGAACAGAGCCAAATGGAGATCTGTCTGCATTATATGCATCCCAAAAGCAACAGACTAAATGCAAGTTCTGCGGGTGCAGCGCTGTGCCATGGCAGTTATCATGCATCCAGCTGCAGAGCTCCGCATTTGTTCCTCAGAACAAACAAATCCTACAGAATCAATTCTCCACAAACAGGAATCCTACGTTGCTGTTACCGGATGTCTGGTGACACAACCAACATGTGTATTTGCTTATCATTCAATACATACCTAACATTTGATACGTTAATAATATTTCCTCCTGCTGTAGGAGGCAAAAATGGAATCTTATTTTTGCATTTCTTGAAGGTGCTATTAAGTGTAGGTAGAGGGCAGGTGCTTTTCCCTGGGCACTGTATGGGCTGCCCTTGCTCCACATCCCCCATGGAACTTATTGGTGACCTCATACTGTCCACACTGGCCCCACAGCCAGGTCGTAGAGCTCTGTGAGTTTCCACCCATCAACAGACTTGCAGGAAAGCTGTCCAGTCAATGCCAGCTAACTTCCTTACCGTAACTTTGGTGTCCAGCACTGCCCCACACAGGGATCATCCTGAAAATCTGTCCTTCCTTCACAGTCCAAGCCAGGATCCAGCTCCTCTGAGTTCATGTTCATGGCATGAAGTACCATTTATTAAATTTACAGAAGGCTTTTATTTGGCATTTTGCAAAATTGGCCTGAGCTAGTGTTTGGCTTTTCAACTTTCCCCGTGTTTGCCAAGGGGATGGACCTAAATACTGGCATCCCTCTCATTTACAAAATTTGTGAAGCACTTTTTAGAGCGGCAGGAATGTTACTGCTCTGTAAACATCAGCTATTAAAGTATTAATTGTTATTCTCACTCTATTGTGCACAGTTCTCTACTTACAAAGTAAGATTTTCTCTCATTTACAGTGAGTGAAAAAGAGGTCATTCAAACCTTGAAGCTTTTTCAGTGCCAGAAGTCAGGTCTTTGGCAGGATTTTATTAATGTCAGGTTCCCCGGGACTCATCAACTCCCATGGAAGACTAACACTACGGACAATTTACCTGAGGGGTTTTGATCCTAAACCCAAGTGACCTCAGTCATTTTTTTTACTTTTTTTATCTGTAAATGAAAACTGTTAGAGTAATACTGGAGGAAACTGTTTTTCAGGAAGGTGAGCAGCCCTTCCATTTAAACACTCTGACCAGCTTTGCTGTTGGGCACTAAGGCAAAGAGAATCTTGCTTCCGTATCTCTTTTCTTTTTTACACACTAACAGGAAAACATAGAAAAGTTGACGTTTTTCTGACAAATCCTTAGAGTTAATCTGTTTTATTTTAGTTGCTGGTATTGGAAAAATTGAATCCCTACCTACGCAGTGCTCGCGTATGCTATATTAATATTTTAAGACATTTCAAAATATGCTTGATACCCAACTACAAATTGAAGAAAAAAGATGTCGGAAAGGAGGTTATGGATTTGAGCTCTTCTACTGTCAATTCTCCCACTCACACTCCTGTGCCCCACTGCTGGTCCATAAGCTATTGAAATGGTATCCCAGGGAGACTAAACGCCTATCTAAAAAAAAAAACAAACAACAAAACCACAGAGAGATTTCCATCCATTCAGGAAAACAACAACAAAAAATAAAACAGGGAGAAAAATAAAAGTAAGGAGAGGTGGTCTATTTGAGGTTCTATTTGAGCCTATTTGACAAGAACTGTAGTGCATTTAATCCAGTCATTGTCTCTCCTGGCTGCTAGAAAGCATATAGCTATTATCCATAGCTCAGAAGATGCAGCTTGGACAGCCTGAGGATGAGCAATAAGGACAAGAGCTCAGGTTAACTTGAAAGGAAAACTGTCTCACCCAGCAACCTACAGATGCTGTCAAACCCAGAATTTTACCATTTTGATTCACTGTTGAACAGTAGATGCGAAAAAAAAGGTCTATCTAGACTAGCTTGTCTAAGGTGGGCTTAGCAGCTGGTCCTACAGTCATCCTCAAAAACCTTTATAGGCTGCAGATGCTGAGAATGATAAGGAGCAATCCTTTTCACTCTGTTTTCAAATGTGCATCTGGGGAGGGCAGAACAACCACCCAGTTTGATGCTGACACCCCCACTGCTGATGTCGTACAACTTTCTCCCTGCATCTGGGATGGAAGGGACACCTGGAGGCCTCCAGGCCTGCCTTGCCTTTGGAACAGGACCATTGCCAGCACTGGGTCGGGTTCTATCATGGTTTTGTCTAGCCAAATCTTGAAACCCTCCAAGACTGGACAGCCCAACACCTCCCGAAGTACTACAGATTCTTTAAACACCCAGCATCATTTTCAAACAAAGAAGCTAGAAGTGACTGTGCCCTGAAAAGGCTACAAGTGAGAGAGCCCCGAACAAATAAATCTCTTGGGGATTAAGATGCATGTCCATGTAGCCAAGTGAATTCCTCATTTATTTTTCACAGAATAGCCCCATGGAGAAGTAACCCAAGAGCTGGGAAAGCAAAAGATTGCTTTTTAATGGACAAGGGAGATTTTTTTGCAGATATCTTCTCTATGGGAAGAATTGAGACATGATTGTAACCCAATACAATACCTCTGGAAATCTTCCTAGGGCTTCTTTGAAAAAAATATTCAAAGAAATGAAGGAATTCTTTAGTGGCAGCTAGACTATTGAAAAGCTGTATTGAGGGAGGGGCAAGGGAAGAAACAGAGAGAAAAGCTCAAAAAATATCAGAGATCATAATTACAAGGAAAGAACACACAGAGTCCTTGATGCCTTTCTGTAGCATCTCTGTTTCTTGGTGACTGAGACCAAGAGGTTTGTCTATTGAAAATCAAGTACACCTGTCCAATTATTTTACTAATTTCCAGGCCTGTTTTATAAATAAATATGCTCTGAGTTTAACAGATTTCACTAGAAATAACATATCCTACGTACCAGAAAGAGGTTCATACTGTAAAACAGTAATGTCATGACCAAAGGGAAGATTGCTTAATTAGCTCATTATTTTTCTCAAATGCAATGGAAAAAATGAGCTGACTGCAGTATGGCTATGTATATGGTTCCAATAGTTACAAGACAAACATTTTTTAAGTGGTGAAGACTCCTAGATTAATTTTTTTTAAAATGACAGTTTATTTTATGCAGACAAGGTAAATGTTAAAAGCTGTGTTAAAATAAAGTTATGTTAAAAATGTTAAAATCCCTAAAAACAACTATCAAAGTAAAAGTATGAGCTCTTGTAACTCCAGCCATGTGACAGTCAGGAGGAAGAACGCTTTGAGGAGGAGGCAGTTACCAGGGGGACCTTTCCAAGTGCTAAGCAAGATGAGTCCCTCTGTCCATGGCCACTTAAATCCTAGGAGCAGATCTGTCTGGCATGGTCATTTGGCCATGCCAGCACCTCCAGAGATCAAAGTCAGCAGCATGCAGAGGGTTTTTTTGCTATGGGAAACGGCTGCTTTCTGCGAGCTGGAACACGGCACATGGTTCAGCTATGGCTGTGTTGCTCCAGCAGGTTTTCTTTGGCTCCAGCAGGTGTTACCAGAATGAGTGCAATCTGTTCTTGGAGTGAGGAGATGCTTTCCATTAGAAGAATTGCCATTTCCTCCCACTCATGAGGCTGCCTGTGTAGAGCGAGCCGTTAGCAACAGGGCATGGGATGGGAGCAGTTTTCCAGAGATCATACACCACCTTCCCCCACCCCACTCTAAGGACAGGGTTGACATGACAGCTCCCATTTAGTCTCACCCAGAGATGTGCATGTTCCCTAGCTTCCTTTGTTAACCCATCCAGATGGAGAAAGTTGAAAATGAGCATGGTTTAGGGCTTCAGTTATTTGTTTTTAAACCAGTGCAATCCCTTAATCCATCACAATCCCTACCTCCTTGTTGGGAGACTGATAAACATTTGAGAATTAATTGAATGCCCTAAAGCTGATAAAACTCAAATACGGCTTTTCTGGAGTCCATATTTGTGGTGCCATGGACACAAAATCAGGGTCTTTTTCTGTAGCCTAACGCCCAACAGGCTGTCTCTGGCCCCTGAGGACTCAGCACAATACCATGATGCAGAGAAGGAGAACTCTTATGCAGAAAGTTTAGGTAACTTGACCAATGGCACACAAAAAAGCTATGCTAGGGACAGGAGATGACTCTTCCTGAGTGCTTCCTCTGAGAAAAGACACACCATTTTAGTCCTGGCCTTTGCATAGTACCAGCTGTGATAGCTCCTATCATACGGTATACCTTAGCTATTCACATCTGCCTAAAGCATCTTCCCCAAATACCCCTGAATATGCATTCACAAAAGGAGAATTTTCTGTGGCCACTAGGAACTCCCACCAGTGGCTGGTCCTCCTCCTTGCCAGAAGACAGGCTTTGTTTCTCATATGAACTTTCCTGCCTTTCATTTACAGACACTGCTTTTTGTTCAAGTTTTCTCCACTAGATTAATGGGGCCCTTAATACCTGCTATTTCCTCCCTATGGCTTATACCCTGTAATCAAGATGCTTTTTGATCTTCTCAAAAATCAGACTGAGCTCTTTAAGAATTACTGCAAAGTACCTTCTTTCCAGAGCTATCTTTCCAAAGATCGTGTAATTATCCCTCATACCACAGAGCAGTCCCATTCAGGAGTCCTGTTAAATGAAGGCATGAACAGGTTGCACAGTACTCCAAATAAATTTACCTCATTGTTGTGTTAGCGTCCAAGAACTTTGACTCACGACCCCGTTTTGGGGTCAAATTCTGTAGGACCCCTGTAGTCAAAGGGCTCCCTGTTCCCGGCTGCATGCCATAGGAACGGAGAGGCTACTGCCCCGAGCTGGGAATTTACACCCAGCATAACACCCTCTCGTAGAGATACCACCACCAGAGGAGCATTTTGGACAAGGTAGAGCAGTCATCACCAGTATATTCCAGCTTCCAGCAAGTTATGACTGTATGAAAGATTAAAGCCTTCGGAGCTTTGATTCAGCAAAGCAATTACATACACATTTTACTTGCCAACACAAGGCTACTAAACAAAGAGCTTCAGCATTTGGCAAAAACTGAGCAGAGAAATCACTGCTGAAACACAATAAAATTCTCATGTAAGGTTTTTCCAGAACCCTGCAAGTTGATCAATGTATTTGATTTTCCGTCTTTTTTTCAAGGACTGGGAGAAATGTTTCAGAAAGCTGTCTCCTAGAGACCAGGCTCTCATTTAATGGGCAGGGCTAAGTGCAGGACAAGGCATTGTGACAAAGCTGTCTGCCCAAAATGCTCATAGAAGGTATTTATTTAACAAATGCAAGAAGCAATCATAGTGATCTTTCTCTCAGCGGTTAGGGGAGATTAAATATCTGAGAGAAGCACAATGCTTTTTGTTTTTCTTGTTAAGAAGCTACTGTCAAGACCATGCTGAGCCCAGAGTGATAGAGACATAGGAGACAACCCATGGGACTCTCCTTGCACAAGAAAAGAAAGCTAAGACCAACAGATGTGCCTAAGATATACAACCAAGGGTAGACTTTCACGCAAAAGGATTAACACAACTGAAACAGGTTTCCTCCTGTGCAGGCTCTTTGGAAAGTGCCACAGTCCTGAGCACGGTGGTTCAGCAGAACAGTGTTGAAGGCTGGAGGAGGGATGGTGTGATCCTAGCGCCTGCTACAGCGCACAGCAGGGTTGATTGCATGGTCGTCACGGCCAACACAAGGTCAAGATAACACAAAAGGCAGCACTGTCCGAGCCATTAAGCTCTCTTCTATGCCAGTGTGCTGCTGTCTGTGCAGCTGAAGCAGACATCACAGTTCCTACATTTGGCAAGACACTTTCAAGCCAACCAACCAGCCAAGAAGGAGCAGAGAAAAAAGATTTGTTTCACTTAAAGCAGAACGCTGGTCAATTACCATATGAATCTTATAAATGGTTACTGAGATACTGGGAGCACCTGGATGGGAAGACCTGATTTAAAATCCAGTCTCCAGTCTAATCTGTACTTGGACCTCGGAGATCCAAATATGAAAGGTAGTTGTGGTGCCAGATAAACCACATCACAGTCTGTCTTCTGCCATAATTGAGTTTCTGCCTCATCATCCAACAGAGAAATGACTCAGCGCCACTTATGGCAGGAAAGTGTTGTTTCTCTCCAGTCATTTCCTCCAGATCTGCTGTCATGAAGGAAAAAAAATTAAAAAAGGGAAAAAAAGGAATTTCTATTCTTGAAATTTCTCCAATGTTTTAAAAATTGGTTTTGTCCTACATCCAGAATAGTAGTCACATCCTTCTAGCCAGAGACAAGACATGGGAGATATGGCTGGTGAGGGAGCCCAGCCCAAAGAAAAAATTGTTGTTATTATTGCTCTATCTTAATTTTCTACTTTTTGGCAAAACAGAAATATGCTGTGAGAAATATTGGCTTTTTAAAGAGGTTGCAGTTTCCACCCCCCAGGAAGGTTGAAAGATTCCCAACCAGCTCTGCTTAGAGTAGAATTTATTGCCCTATAGCTTTTCCACCTGCATTGATCTATCAAAGCGTTGCCTCTTTCTAGTCAATTAAAAACATCTCTTATTTTATTATGCAAATGTGTGGGGAGTAAAAGGGCTCTAATATCTAAAGAGAGAATCAAAAAGAGAGAATTTAAACTCTACCAAATATTTTTTGTCTCTCCAAAGCAATATACAGCCCTCCACACATACACGGTTTTGCTATGTTATGTGCCAACTAATGACATCTTAATCTCTTGAGTAAGAAATGTTTTTCTTCTCATCTGCAAAGAAAAAACCTTCTCCAAAACATTTTGGAACCTTAAATATAAAAGTATAGGAAAAAAGGACATTTAATATAATACCACCAGGTGAGCAAGCTGCTACCATTTACATCTTGCCTGAAATGCTGCTCTTGACCTGGATTTGATAATAAACATCCTCATTTCAGTCCCCCCGTTCACTTAGAGTCCATTAGCTGATTTGAGTCCAAGTTGACCAGACAACTGAGAGAAAAATTAATCTCCTATGTGCATAGTAAAAATCATTGGCCGGACTGTGGAGAGAAACACTCAAGAAGGTCCTCAAGGGGAGATAGGCACATGGTCATCACCTGGTTTACTCCCTTGGAGGTGGCAGCCAGTCAACTGAACAGCATGTGTGTAGTGGCCAACCATTTAGCCATTTGGCCATTTAGTGGCCAGTCCTGGACAAGCCTTGGCTGTCTCTGCACTAGCACAGCTGTCCCTGAGGCCACGGTGGGGAGAGTTTATTGCTGTGGAGTAAGAAACCAGTTTTGCAATAGATCTGCTGCTGCCTGCGTGGAGTGAGACAAGAACAGTGGTCCAAAAGCAGGGCTACAGCTCACTGATGAGGACCTGGGAGGCAAAGGGAAAAATCTGTGACCAAGGAGATCATAAACACCCTGACAACTGAGTCGTGGGCTGTCAGCTGGGAAAGGATGGTGGCTGGTCAGTCGAGGAGCAGCATGGAAACAGGATCCAGATCACCACATACAAACACAGGCAGCCAGGTCTCTGCCAGACTAAATGAGGTCCGTCTCCTGAAGGAGGAGTTCCTTGCTAACAGGAAAGGGACTGAGCCCCCAGGATGGAAAGACAACACCTTGGGCTCAGAAGATCTGGAGATCCTTGATTTGGGTCCTTTACACCAGGACAAGGGAGAAGAGAAAGAAGTGTCACTACCCACAAGTACATATCTTGCTGAGGGATGGGGAGCACGAGCAGGCAGCACGCACATTCAACAGGGCAGTTGCATTGTCCAGAAACGACCTTTCCAGGAAGAATTGACATTCTCCCACCACACAAGCTGTTTGCAGCTATGAAAATGTTGCCCATTTTTATATGGGATAAAAAGATACATAATTTCACCAACATCTCAGCAGAAGTTCTCTCTCATTCCTGACATTGGCTGACTGCTGTTCAAAAATCTGGGTGAGATGTACCCATCCTTCCAGTCACACGCTGCCCTTCCCTAATGTAAAGCACGTATGCAAACTGAATTCATCAGAACTGATCCTGTGCTCGTGCTTTCACAGATATTTCATCCTTCCTCCAACTTGTCCACACTTCCCTCTCTCCCACTCCCTCCCCCTCCCAACAACACTAAGCACAAAATGATAAGAAAGAAAAAGAAAAAAACCCACCACAACACAACATATGAAACAACAGAGCAACTTAACTGGACCAGATGGCATCCACAAGAAACTGAAATACAAGCACGCATCAATTACTGCAATATTCAGCCCTCATAAACTCTCAACAATTATGTTCACATAAACAAGATCCTACATTCTGCATCCTAATTAATTTTCACATTTGTACAAAACCTCTTCCAAGAACGAGAAAAAAATATTAAAGGAACACTTGCTCAAAGTGGTTTTTTCCTCAAGTAACTGAAAGAAAATTCTAGTTTTTCTATTTCAGAAGAATACTTGAAACCCCTTCTCAATTTTTGTAATTAATTTAAAGAAGGGCTGATTTTACCCACAGGTGTTGCTTTTTCTCTGGAAGGGGGTCCTAGACACTTAGGTGAGCACAAAATTTGCTTTTGCCTGGGATTAAATGTGAAGTAAGGAGGGAAAAAGGGAATGTGAATGCAACAGCAAAATCCCAAGCCAAACTGCAGAGGAAAAACAGAGTTTTTAAAATAACTGGTTCCTTCACTCAATAACTGAAATGAGGAGGTGGGAAGTGGGAAGACTTTCAGGATGAAACCTCAGCTATCCTGAAAATCCAAGTGATTTTGGCTAGGCTGAGGGCAGCCTTTGCACTGCCCCAGCTTCAGAGGCTGGCACACTGCCATTTGTGTGTAAACGACATGGGATCAAATCTTCAGCAAGCATCACAGATGGTCTTGACTAGGAAAAGATTGTAAAATCATTCATGAAGAGCTTAGAGTTTTTCTCACCCCCAAAATAAATATATGGAGATATATATATATTTACCCGTTCCATGGCTGGCTGAAAAGTGGAATCATTATTTTGCTGTTTAAAATTATTTAGTTATTAGCTCATCTGTCTTTAGGGCAACAAAATTCTCTATGAGTGTCCCCCCTCCTCATCAAACCTTTTCTTTTGAGATGTGCTCTGATATTTATCATTTTAGAAAAATGCACACAGGCGGCCATTCTGCTCACAATTCTAGGAAAAGGGAAGAGGATTTGTTACCATCATGGAGCTGACCGGTCCAGGGGCACTGGCCCCATCACCCTTCCTTCTGACAAGTGGGAGCAACCTCTCCGGCCCCACAGCAGGGCTGGGCATGAGGCCCCCATGCAGGACAGAAACAGGGACCTGGGAGTCAGGCAATCAGTCTTCCCTGAGAAACGTGGCTCGAGAAGCAGCATCACTTGATTTTGGAGTCTCTCTTCCCACTGAAGGGCACTGCTGGTGGTCCTGCCCCAGTGTTTTTCCACCCCCTGTTGAGTAGGGCCTGGAGAGCTGCAAGAGGCAAATCCCTGTGCCACCAATGGCCAAGACACATGCAAGCAGCTACCATAGGGAAGGCCTTTTCAGCTCACTGATGAAAAGGTGATGATGCAGCTAAGGCATATAAAACCAAGTGACTTTGTGGTCTGTTTCAAAGTACACCACCCTGGCACCTCTCAGCACAAAACCCGCTCTTTCTCCATACTTATCACCACTACAGCCTTGTTTTACCTAACCAGTTTAGTGCATGTTGTGGCTTTGCCATGGAAATTGGATACAATGTATACCTATGTGCTTTATGGCTGTGTGAAAGTTCGTAAAATTACCTATTTCAGTCTTTTGTTAAAGAAAAAGACCAAAATGGAGCTAAGGATTGTGAGAGAGACAATGGCTTCTAGTTAACACAGCAGAAATATCATAAATGCTCATTTTTAAAGAGATGGAAAATATGGGTACATTGGTTTAGAGACGGTACTGTCAAATATGACCTGGCTGTCAAGGAAGAGGAAAGCAGACAGGTATGCAACATTTCCTGAGAGGGAGGCTGACAAAACTGGCATTATCAATCTCAAATTTCCATGTAAATGATTAGACAACTGTTTCTCTAGGATAATTTAATCTAGGTGTTATTAGGCTCCACGTTAAATGCTGTAGAAAGATGTTGAATAAGAGTTTTAGTTTTCTCCCCTCTTCTTTTTTTTTCTTTTTCTGATAGTTCTGCCTTTGTGTATCTTGGGATACCTCAGGCTTTGGGCACCAGTTCAAACCACAAGTATACTGGGGCACAGAATCCAGAGCAACCTACCAAGACTTTAATGTCTTCTCCAGAGAAAGACTCTTCTCTAAGATAAGACACTTTCCTGAAATAGGTAATAAATACATAAAAACCAACAACCCCAAACAAACAAACCCAAAATGAGCAAAACCCCAACAACTAAAGAAACACAAGGCAAAAGTTACTAAGATTTGAGTGACACTACTTATCTAGCTGTAAATACAGCTCCTCTGAAGATGGAAACCAGCTTCTAAAGGGCCAGAGTGTAAAATTAACATGCAGTATTCTAGATGGAAACAGGCAGACTACAGAGTATAACCAGGGGATAATCCAACTAATAGGTTGGGAGAGTCCATAGGTAGCAATGGTTCTCATTGCTGTAGGTGCAGCAATGGGGACCAGAAATCCCTGGGAGATTCGTAATGGCCTACACAGAGATGCCCTCCCCCGCAAACATTTGGACTGGAATCTGTCCTTAACCCAACTAGTGTTCAGAAAACAGTGGCAGACAGAGAGCTGTAAGAGCCAAGGGAAATCTCCCCTGGAACCAGGCCTTAAAAGACCAAATGTGCTCCCTTGGAAGAAGATTAGAAACAAACAGCTATGTTTATTGGCCATGAAATGCCTCCAAAGCACGGGCAGGAGATAAGATGGGTCTGTCCCAAAGCAGATGAAGTTTTTTGAAAAGGGGGGGCAGGAGAGCAGCACACAGAGAGAATTCAGTGTCTAGCCCTGGAGCAGCTCGGTGCCCTGATCTTCAACCCAGCCATAGCCAAGCACCCACCTGCAGTGCATCAAGCTACACATCTGCTGTGTGCAAAGACCATGAGAAGCTGTATGTGGGATGGGACTGTTATTTAATAATGCTGAGGTGTTGCTTTGCATTCCTGTGAAAGACACGGACATAGCAAAAGGCCTTGTGGGCAAAAACACAGGGACCGCAGGGAGCCGATCAGACCTGCTGAGGAGCCAGGGCACACATGGACAGACACTGCTTTCCTTGCCCATCCCTAGAAGCCTTCAGATATTCTCCGTCTCCCTGCAAAGCCTCTCCTTCAGATAGGGAGGCAGGGTTTTAATATCTCCAGGAAGGAGATTCCACCAGCTCTCTGTAAAGCCTGTTCCAGGGCTCTGGCAACCTCAAAGTAAAAGTAAAGTTTTTCTTCATCTTCAGACGGAATTTCCTGTGTTCCAGTTTGTGCCCATAGTCCATTGTCCTGTTACTGGGCACCACTGAAAAGAGCCTGGCCCCCATCTTTTTGACACTTGCCCTTTAGCTATTGATCAGATTGGTGAGGTCCCTTCTCAGTCTTCTCTTCTCCAGGCTAAACAGCCCCAGGTCTCTGTGCCCTTCCTCAGCAGAGAGATGCCCCAGCCCCTGATCATCTTTGTAGCCTTCACTGGACTCTCTCCAGTAGTTCCTTGTCTTTCTTGAACGGGGGAGCCCAGAACTGGACACAACACTCCATATGCAGCCTCACCAGGGCAGAGCAGAGGGGGAGGAGGACCTCCCTCGACCAGTTGGCCACATTCTTTTTAATGCCCCCCCAGGATGCCTTGGCCACATGGGCACATTGCTGGCTCCTGGGCAACTTGTCCACCAGGACTCCCAAGTCCCTCTCTGCAGAGCTGCTTTCCAGCAGGTCAGTCCCAACATGGATCGGTGCATGGGGTATTCCTCCCCGTGGTTTATTCCTCCCCATGGTTTCCTCTTCCAGCTTCTGCCATGATGTTCACGGCTGCCAGCGCAGGGAACGGAGCTGCCAAGCTTTTGTAAAAGGCTCACAGGCAGCAAGCACTTTCTTTGCTCATCCTCTTTGCCAGTGCACCGTGAATCTGCAGCTGCTCCAGTAACAATGAGCACATATCTTCACCAGTGGAAAATTCAGCCCTACAGCATCCTAGTCCTCACAGCTCAGGGCCCAGAGTCACCAGTGGCAGTTGTGGTGCATTAGTTCCATTAACTTTCGCACACTTACAGAGCTAATACATGATAGGTCTTCCTGGGACAAGTATTTCTGGCGAGACAATGAAATAATTTCATTCTCAGGTTAATGCCTCACCTTTACTTACCATCAAAGCTTTCATATGAGCTACAGTTTAGTTCCAACAAGCTGGTACTGTACCAAGGTAGCCTAGCATTGCAGGTGCACAGTGCCAAGTAGCAGTAACACAAGAGTGTGTCAGTTTATGGTGCATGTCAGTGAGTGATGGGGAAATTTCTGCTCGGGATTGTGCTCAGGGTTGACTACCCAACCAGTGTCTCAGGGGCATAGTAATTACAGCAATAAACAAACAAATGGGGGACTTTCTTGAAGGTAAGACTCATGAATTTCGGTATAATACCTATTTGCAAGCATGTCTTTTCAGCGTCAGGCTGTTCTGCACCGTCACACACAGGCACACGGTGCAAGTGGTGGGTCCTTTGGTCCCAAGGCAGTGCACAGGCTGTAGAAGATGCCACGTCTTTCTAGCCATATCCACACCTCATTACCATTGGACTCCACAGCCCAAACTGGGGCTTTGACAGTTGGAAACAAACTTAAGCACACAGACAGAGGATGTCTTGAACGTGCACACGTCTACTAGCCTTCAGGAGAGAGGTGAGAGGGACACCAATAAAGGACAGCTGTCTGCAGATGTAGTTTCTCTGGAGCACACAGGCAAAAGCATTTGATTTATGACAATGCAAGTGCTGCTTTTTGTAAGTTGGGGATCTCTTTGGGAACACCAAGCAGTAGAAATCTCTTTGGGAAAAACAAGCCCAGATTGCTTGGAAAGGACCTGGGAATGATGTTACCCGCATTTCTGATGGGGCTTTTGGGGATAGAACTAAGAAAGAGGGCAGGCTGCAGTCCACAGCATCTTTGTTTCAACTCCTCTCACCCAAGCAGCATCAGCAAGAAAATACACTTCTCACTTATTGTTTCAGTACCAAAACCTACTGCTGGCTTCCCACTGATCTTGGTGGGATCTCTCATCCCTGTGCCAAGGACTGTAGCAGCTGATTGTTGATCCTCCATACGCACTTGAGCAAGCTGGACTCCCTTCAAGACTGTGGTCTGAGCTCTCATGGTCCTGACACTCTTTTCCCAAGAACCAGCAAGATAACCCATGGGAGAACAGAGACATCCCTGCAACTTGTGGCTTCCCCCTTGCTCTTCTCTCTTTTACCTGTAAGTCATTAGCTGAGCAAAGTTCCTCTCCATCTCTTCCCCATCCAAGACCTCAGGCACCCACTTTCCCTTTCCCAGCAGGACCATGAAGGTGTAGGGGACAGCACAACACACAGCTGGCCCTCATCAGAGCTCCCAGGCTTAGTGCTTTCCAGGCAGAATTTAATCAAGGTTTAAGGTCTATGAATGTGGAATTAGAGGTCCCAAAGCTAAATGGGACTTGAGACAGAGGCTTGCACAAGTAGGCTGCAACAAGGACTGGCATTTAGTTGCAAGAAGGTTTTATTCAGTATTATTTTGCCAGTGCCTGGTAATAATTTAGAAAAGCACACTCATCTAGAGCCAGCCAATGTAATTAGAAGTACAGGAAAAGTCTGATTGTTTTTCCATGCATGAAACATTAAGAAAATTAAGGCATTTCTCTCCAGTCCAAGTATTGACTGTAATTATAGATAGCAGGCAGCCTTAGCTGCTATAAAATATTGAAGTGCTTTTATATTGCTACTGCTATAGTTTACTATTTAGGGACAGGAGAAAGGTTGCCATTTAATGAAGTAAAGTTTCACAGAACAACAGAAAGGAGGCCCATTACTACATAATACCACTGCCCTTTCCATTATTAGCCTGAAAGCACTTGCCAGATGAATAGAAGCAGGTTTAAACTTGCTTTATTATTTCTATAACGTTAATTTGCCCTGAGCAGCACACCCTCCAGGTAATCTCTGCTTGAAAGAGAGATCCCTATCTAACAATTTCTAGCATATTTTAGTTTCTCAGAGTTTCAAGTGGCTCTCATGGTATGGCCAGGGTGGTCACGGGTCAAGGAAAATACGTCGCCCTGCAAGCATTTTCTCAAAGTGAGGCCTTGTCCTTCAGCTTTTGGCATCAGGCTGTACCTAAGAATTCAACCACTGTCCAAAATCACTCTGCCATCTCCTAGTTTTGCAGGTGAAAGCAAGCCTTGGAGACACTGGTATATCTGTGACCCTGGGCAAGTCAGATGGACTGGAAACAGGTGACCAAGGACTCCTGAGGACGCAGATCCCAAAAGTCTCTGCAGTCCAACTTTCCTAGCTGTGGAACAGCAGCTCTATATTTCATACCTATGAATGAGAGGTACGTTGTTAAAGAACATGGGCTGCTTAGAGGCAAATAATGATGCTCCCATTATAAAGCATAGGTAGGGATTATTAATATTGAGAGCAGGCGAAACTGTCAAGAAGGCTGGCAAAGTTCTCCTGCATGTTTAAAAGCCAGGTGGATGTGGTGCCAAGGGACATGGTTTAGTGGTGGTTTTGGCAGTGTTAGGTTAATGGTTGGACTTGATGATCTTAAAGGATTTTTCCAACCTAGACAATTCTATGGTTTTATGTTACAAGAGGGCATGGACCAAGGAACTGTTGAGCTGAGCAGATTTTGTCAGGACACCCTTGTCCCCCCCCAAACAACAAAACCAATCAACCAAAAAGAAAGAAACAAACAAGCAAATTAAAACAAACAAACAAATAATAAAAACAAAACAAAAAACCAAAAGAAAACTCCACTAAAAATAATCAGTGACTCAAAAGCTTCCAACAAAACCATGTTTCACTTCTAAAAGGCGTCAAACGTGACAAGGCCCTTCACCCCTGCCCAAGAAGAGTCCATCACAGCGTGCGGCCTTTTCCTGGGTCTGCCACCCTGAGCAGCAGTTCCCTTTGAGGGGGCGAACGGGCAGTTACCCCTCCTTGTTGAGACATGGGGGCAGAAGGAGATGAGTGGGCACCTCCTCTGCCCCGAGGAGGGAACCAGCAGACATCTAGCACCTACTTGGTGCAGAGACAGGAGCAGGCTAGTAGGATACTCCCAGTATCCTAGCAGCAAAGTAGACTAACTGTGACTCTTCTCAGGTTGCCAAAGCTGCCATGTGATGGTTTCCTGGCCCAGATAGATGGGCACAGGATCTCACTGCAGGAACCTACGAGACCAAATGGTCTGCAGCAGGGCCCCATTTGTTTATTCAGATTACACTGTTTTACTACGTTGTGCTCCACTGAGTTGGCTAAATATTTTTTACTTCCTTAGCTCACAGCATGACTTTAAATTGAAAAGGAAAGCACCAAATTCCTCAAAAGCAGTACCTGCCATTGTACCTTACTACAGCTTTGTATCCAAACTGTTAGAAAAAGGAAAGGTCAGCCTCTGGACTTTAGCACTTCCAGACCCTATCAGAAAAAGCTGCCTAGGCTAAGGTTAAATCTGAATATAATCATTCCAAGTCTTGAAGGAAAAAACCCAGACACTAGAATAGACTAAGGTAGTATTTAATTATAAGATACCTTTGCTGACAGACTATCTTGAGGAGATAAGGCCTGGCTACAGTTGTGGGTTTTGCTCTACTAAAATTATTACAAGGAGTCATATGTAAAAGCAGAAGACATCACTAATACCCTTTGATTAGCAGGATTAAAGAGCTGTTCTTACAACAAGGCCTCGTTATCTCTTTTGTACTCGCAATCTCCTGCAATAAGTAAAACAGACAGCTAACCAAAATGAAGTGAGGTTCATCTCATTCATGCATACACTTAACACACAGCAGATGTATATCCCAAGGGCTATTCGGGGCACTATCTTCCGCTGCTTCAACATTTCCACTTACCTTATTCAGGTTACTTTAACAAGGAAAAGACTCCAAAATCTCTACGTTTTAACAGTCCAGCCCAATAACTGTCTTACACAAGCATCCTCTTTCAATGACATCTTAATTGCTCAGTCAATACACATCTCAACACAACTAATTAATACATCTCAAGTCTATATTTCCTTGCTATCCAATTAACAAAACCTAAAGGCTATTTCTTTGTCAGGAGAAAATCACTGCTATTTCCCTTTGTGCTAAGTCTTAAATAAAACAAAACAAAATTAAAACCAAATCAAACCAAAACAACAAACCAAACCAAAAGCAAACCAAAATAAAATACAATTCTCAGGTGGTCAGAGCTCTCAGCGTTCAGCCCGGGTACAGTTTCTCCCTGCTGCTCGAAGTTCCAGATGATCTTTATCAGGTCAACAGCCTAGACTGAGGGGTGGTCTGCAGCCCAGTGGATTTAGAAGGATAAGATAAGTTTACACTGGAAAAGTCATTATAAACAAAGTTCTGCAAGTCTTAAAAAGTCTGAAATATGGAGATTAGTGGTTTCTGCAAAATTCATGGGTTTAGGGAGTGCAACTTCAGAATAGTTGCACAGGGAGGTCCTAGCTTTCAGCCTGGTAAGAAAATGACTGAGGGATATAAAGGTTTGGCTGAGAAGGGCCAGGTCACAGATCTACTAGCCTTGTGAACAGCTTTATGACATATCCCTAGGCCTTTTTCACCAGGACTTTGGAAAAGATCTTCTTCTTTTCTGCTGCTTATGATGTTGGTACCTTCCAGATTTTGAAGAGTCCAAGGACCTTTTTTAGAAGTTAGACAAAACCTTTACTCTGCCCTTATTACAGATCTCCAGCGGCCTGGTGGACCAACACCTCTGCACAGACTCCTTTCTAGGAGAAATGGCGTGAGCATCTAGGAGTAAACCAAGTTGATATACAAGTATGTTGGCCCAAAATGGAAGGAGAGAAGTATTTCTTGAAGATTGTCTTCTGTATAGAAAGCAGTTGCCAGAGCAACTGGGTTTGCCACAGAAAGTGTTAACTTTAGGAGCAGTCATCTTTCCTGTAAAGAAGCAGATATTTTGTAGTTGTCAAGGAAAAAAAAAAACACGTTCTGAAATATCAAAAACATTAATAAAATAATTTCCACACTCCATTAGGGATGTAGCCATGGGAAATAATGAGTTTATTTTGTTTTCTCTTACTGGCAAATTGCCTTTTCAATTTTAATCACTTCTCTAAAGCAGCTGCCAGAGTTCTTTTTCTATAATGCATTTATATACTGTATATTAATTTCATTGCCAGTTTTGATACATATAAAATGGCAATGCATTAAAAATATAAATAAAGCACAGTGGCACGGCTGCTGGAATACAAAACACAGCAATGATATCGTCAGTACATCAAAGGAGATTGCAGAGTGCTCTCCTTCCTAGCAAGCATTTCTCCTGAGAAACCAAGGCAGATTTAGTCAGAGCACACAGAAAAAGTTTCTGTGCTGGACTTCAAATACATTGTGAAACATAAACAGAATTTTCTACTCTAAAAGGACCTCATGTTGTGCTTTGGGGAATAAGAGACACATTGATGTGTAGAAATGTTGAAAACCTGCATAAAAGACTACATTTATCCCTCTGCTCCATAATAGATGTTCTTCTGATTGAGTTGCCTTTGTAAAGCACATGACAAAAGTGACTAGACACTTTCCTAGGTAGCTTGTCTGATAAATCAATCAATGGGCATGTCCTCAGGGTAGTCAAGTAGTTACAAATGCTGGCATCACTGGAATTTGTGTCTTTGATGTTTTATTTACTTTTATAAATCAAGTTTGCGGCAGATAGTGTGACTAACAAATCTCACACATGGGGATGGAGACACATAACTGTTCAAACAAGCTTTCCAAAGCACACCAATAAGGACCCATCCCCGACACCCCCAGGGCAGTAGCTCAGCACATAGCTGCTGCCCAGGGACATGGTAGATAGTGTAGATACAGACAGATGGCATTTGGAAGGCAGAGTTTGGACATGGAACAAGGCAGGTCTGCAGAGACATGTGGCTTAATTAAAAATTGCATCTTTTTCTTAGATTGCTTTTGGCAATTTACACATGCCAAGGAAGAGAGTGGTAAAAAAAAAAACAACTTCACTACTTCTATGCTGATAGAAACTGCAAAAACTAGAGATATTTGAGCATCCAACTTCAAAGACAGAAATAGGTTGCCTCCACAAATGTGCCAGGGTTGGATGGGATTTGGGATTCTTGAAGCCCTCCTTTACAGACATTATCTCAGCATGTTTGTCCATCCTGGGTACAGCTGCCTATATCTTCCATGCTTTGGCTGTCAGTCTTTGCAGGACCATGTGTAACAAGTGAGTGTGTTTTCTGGCCCAACATGAGTTCTCCTCCCGGCCCCGTGGTTAAATTACATAGACATAGAAATATAGAATGGTTAGAGTCGGAAGGGACCTTAAAGATCATTGAATTCTAACCCCTCTGCCATGGGCAGGGACACCCAGCACCAAGTATTTGTATGCTGCAGGACAAACCCTTCTCAGACAGAACTGAAAACCTCACAGGGCTGTACAAGAACTGGCAAACATCTACAGCTGCAATTCTTTACCCAAGCAAATGGCAAAACATGTGAACAGGGAAAAAGAAAGGAGGAGGAAGGAGGAAGGAGGAAGGAGGAAGGAGGAAGGAAAATCAAGAACAGATTTAAGGAAGGAGGAAAAAGTACACCCCTCAAGGCACTATTGTAAAACTAAATACAGTGCCTTTAAAGAAGATATTGGAAACTCTTGTAATGTAATCAACCAAGTATCTGTGCAAATGTCTTTCCATTAGAGAACAGCTTCTAATAATGACAGCAAACACTTGCATCTAACAGCCATACGCACCCCCTCTAAGGGGCCTCTGCTTTTTGCCAATGATGACAGGTGGGTGTATTTGAGGAACAAAGGGAAGCCAGGGCCACCAGAGATCCCAGATAAGCAACTGCCCTAATGAGAGGGGAAGCAGCAGCACATGGAAAATCTCCTTATGGAAGAGGGTGCAAGTGATGCTTGTCTAAACAAAAGAGGAGAAGGGAAAGCGATAAAGCAAAAATTTAAGGATGTTCTGAGTGGAAAAAGGACGGAGGGTGAAGGAGAAAGCATCTGTACACAATTTCCCGTATAATATCTTCAGCTTCCCAGCATCTGGGAGCCTGGACAGAGTCCTCCATCTCTGAGAGCCACTAGAGGATGTCAACACATGAGATTCATAGAAGACACTGTCACAGTAACAAGAACAGCGTTAAGACAATGGGTATTGTCACTCAGACTCCCAAGTTTGGAGTTGCAAGGACCCACCAAGGTGAAAGCAGTTGAGAAGAGAGCCTGTCCATCACTGAAGTACTTCTACAACCCCTGAGTAGAAGGATTCTTGACCACCCACTGGACTTTAAGCAGGATTTTCCTTTGAGATAGTGCAGTGACAACAGAGCTCACACAGCCTCTACTCCCCAGTAGCCCTGGCATGATGCTTGTCTGAGTCCCTGAGACCTGCTGCTCTGGTCTTGGGCAAGACAAGACCAAAAAGTAGAGGCAAGTTTCACAGTTGAGGCACTCTCTTCAGTGGTTTCCTACCTTGGCGTGGTGCCTGAAGGAGATGCCAGTATATGCCTCTCTTCTTACTTTCCTTCCTTTCCTGGCTCTCCAGGCATAGTCCTACTTAGTTCTCACTCCCATGCTCTGCCCAAGGGATACAAGCAAGACTGGGGTAGCTCCATAAAACCAAAACCTCTGTCCAACATGACCAGCCAGGTAGAGAGCTGGAGTTTCCTCATCTGCCCAAGGTGAAGAAGGTGGTTTCTGCCAGCACATCTGTCTGGGGCACATCCCACCTTCTTTCACTAGCAGGCAGTCTCATATTCTTTAAAGACAGGAACAAAATCCCATTGATCTGTGAGAAGACTCACAGAAGCACTGGTTAAAGAAACACCAGACATCTCACTCCAACCTTCCAGTAGAAGCAGGACTACCACAAGGATTGGGCCAGGCAGCTGCAGCTTTGGAGGAGGCTATCCCAGATGAGCGAGAAACTCTCCTTCCAAAATAGCTTTTAAGTAATTAGTCTGTCTGGGTTGTGTTTGTCTCCTGGACTGATTTCCTACTTTCATACCCTCCCAGAGAATGTCTCTGCTCCTTGGCTTTCCTTGCTTTCCTCTTTCAGGGCTTGCCTGCCCCTGGTCTCTCCAGGCCCAGTGTCCCAGTCCCCAGTAGTCCCAATGGATTTGGATCAGGCATTAACCCTGTTCTGTCTCACACCATCTCTCTTCCTTAGTCACCTTTACATTTACACTTAACTAATAAAAGCAGAAGAAAAAAATGCAGGCGGAGAGTCTCCAGCTTGAAAAAAGCTTGCCCTCAGATATTTCACATGAGGAGACAGCCATTCCAGAGCACAGCTCTGGCTTTTTCTCTGTTAAAACCTCATTTTTTTCTGTTTCCACAGAGGTCTAGCCACAGGCAGGTTTCACTCCAAGCTGCTGCGCTTCCAAAACTCATGTCTGTTTGCACCAGGCTTGCAAACTGTGGTTAGTGAGTCGGAGTGGTGGATATGAAGCAGGGGTGGGACCTGTTTGCTCCTCACTGCCTGCCAGGCATCCCATGCTGCTTCACTCTTCCGAGTCTACTTCTTGTGGCAACCAGGATATTAAACTGCTCACCAGATAACTGCATGCTAAGAAAGCAGGCCCTGGAGAAGATTGGTGGTTAAACCACCTGTCACTACTGAGTAACTTTTGCTTGTTACTTCTCTCTCCTGCTCCTTGCTTCCCTCCTTACTTGAGAAGCTCCTTGTGACATGCATTTCCTCCCTCTTTGTTTCAAAAAGTACTAATACAAATGGGATCTACCATATTAAGCATGGGTGATGTCACATCACAGAAGGTTTTAGGTGGGCAGGGAACTCTGGAGATCTCTGGTCCAATCTCCTGCTCACAGTAGGACCAACTCTAAAATTAGGTCAGGCTGCTCAACCCGTCAAGGTTTGAATATTTGCAAGGATGGAGATTCTGCAGCCTCTCTAGGTTGTTCCAGCGTTGCAGCACTCCCAAGGGGGGAATTTTCCCTCCCCAACGTGTCCAATTGGAAATTCCCTTCCTCTAACTCATGCTGTCCTTTCACTCTGTGTCTCTGAGAGCAATCTGGCTCTGTCAAGAGCAACAAAACTAATATTTTTGGTGGGATGAATTTTCTGTATGCAGAATACAGGAGTCAACTTTCTTGACTCCTATCAGCTGCTCTCCCAGGGTACACAGTTGCTATCAATGCACAGTACTGTCCTGGAACAGAGCTGTACAAAGCTTTCAGAGCACAGGGTGGCAGTTCTGAAAGGTGGCAACTAGCAATAAAGCCCCTCACTGACATGCTTTCCAAGTGTTGTCTTTCAATCCACCATGAAAAGTGACATTTTCCTTTTGGAAAATGCCACTAAATAAAAACACTAGGCCTTTGAACTTCAAACTTCAGAAGATGGAAACCATTGACTCATTTGGTGACAATGTATTTTACCTGTCCTGATGGGAAGGGCATTAAGAAAGAAAATTAAAAAAAAAATAAAATTCTGAAGAGCAAGTAATAGTGAACAAGGTAAAACAAGCTAATTGCAATAATCCTAAACACAAAATCAGGATTTTGTGGAACACATCCCCAGTTGTAAAAAAACTTCCTTAAAAATCAAGTTGTTTAACTGTAACAAAAGGATTAAGATTGATTTAAGAAAATGGGCAGGATTTTCAACTTATTCTTTGAAAAAGGGTATGTTAAACACAGATGTAATTGAGGGCATGCGCTCTTGAAGGGCATCTTTGAAATTTGCTGGAGAAAGCAAACTCCAGTTTACTTTCAGTTGCTGGGAGTATGTCATTATATTTGAGGACTTGCCATGTGCCTTCATTTCCCCATCTGCTCTGCAAGGTTTTTATCATGTCAAGAAACTGGTCAAAGCTTTTGTCTTGATTTCACAGACAAGGAGCTCAAATACATTTTTCCCTGCTTTGGTACTCCAGACTCACTAGCCTTTGGATACTGAACATGGGCAATGTCTGCAGTAAAGGACTTTTTAACAGCAGTGAGCTCTACATTAGCCCCCTGTGAGTCTTTAACAACTAGCCTTGGAGGGGATAGGACCAAAGACTCACAGAACTGCTCAATAAAAGGATGGGGAGAAAAGGAAACATGCCAGAGACAGGAGAATAGGCTAGAATAAGACATCTCAGTTGGAAGGGACCTACAACGACCATCCAGTCCAACTGCTTGACCAATTCAAGGCTGTCCAAAAGTTAAACCGTATTATTAAGGGTATTGTCTATATGTCTTTTAAACACTGACAGGCACTGGACATCAACCACCTCTCTAGAAAGTCTGTTCCAGTATTTGACCATCCTTTCAGTAAAGAAATGCTTCCTAATATCCAGTCTGAACATCCCCTGGTGCAGTCGTGAACCATTCCTACGCATCCCGTCCTCAGGAAGCTGCAGAAATCATTGAGGTCGCCCCTCAGCCTCCTTCTCTCCAAACTAGACAAACCCAGAGTCCTTATCTGCTCCCTGTAGGACATGCCTTCCAGCCCTTTCACTAGCTCTGATGCCCTCCTCCAGACACATTCAAGCACAGGTGCAGAATCCAGCATTTGTTCTTGTTAAATTTCATGCCAATGATGATTTCCCAATGTTCAAATCTATCTAGATCCCTCTTTAAGGCATCTTGTCCCTAGAGAGAGTCAACAGCACCTCCCAAACTCTGCTCCCTGTAGGACATGCCTTCCAGCCCTTTCACTAGCTCTGATGCCCTCCTCCAGACACATTCAAGCACAGGTGCAGAATCCAGCATTTGTTCTTGTTAAATTTCATGCCAATGATGATTTCCCAATGTTCAAATCTATCTAGATCCCTCTTTAAGGCATCTTGTCCCTAGAGAGAGTCAACAGCACCTCCCAAACTTGCTAATGGTGCATTCAGCTCCTGCATCCAGATCATTGATAAATACATTGAACAGGACTGGCCCTAGAATTGAGCCCTGAGGAACACCACTGGTGACATTGCCAGCCAGACGTAGCCCTGTTCACTGCAACGCTTTGAGCTCTGCCCTTCAGCCAGTTCTTCACCCAGCTCACCATGTACCTGCTCATCTCACAGTTGGACAACTTGTCCAGAAGGATTCTGTGGGGGACAGTATCAAAAGCCTTATTAAGATCCAGAAAAACTACATCCAGCTCTTTCCCTTCACCCACTAGGCCAGTGACTTTCTCGCAGAAGGATATCAAAAAGGACTTTACCTTTGTGAACCAATATTGGCTGTGCCTGATGATTATGTTTTTCTTTAAATGCCTTTCAACAACAGCCAGTATAATCTTCTCCATAATTTTTCCCAGAACTGAGGTTAGACCGACAGGTCTGTAATTTCCTGTGTCTTCCCTCACACCCTTCTTGTACATTGGAATAATATTGGCTAGCTTCCAGTCTGCAGGGACCTCCCCTCTGCTCCTCCTGGAGAAGACTTCAGGAGTTTGGAATAAGCCCTTTGTGATCATCTGGAGAGAGGTAAAGGGTTGAGTTCTGATCTCAAAGCAATTTCACAGAAGTTTTGAAGAGTGAGAGTAGGACCACTTTCAGATCTGGGCCAAGTCAAAGGACCTGGACTGCTTTGCACTAAGGCAGGGCCGTGTTAGGACAAGAGTTTTGCAGGATCTGTGCTTCAGTCACAGATATTCAGAGTAGAACCTCTGTTATACCTCTGTTTCATCAGCCAAATCCATCCTCGCAACTGAAGTGCTGTCAACATCAACAGGTAGCAAGTATTTAACATACACCTGTGGCTTAACGCTAATCCTTTAAGATATGCAGGAATCTTTCCCTCCATGAAGAAAGTGAAACTGAATACACCAAGCTTAACCCCGGCACCAGAAGCTCTGTCTGTCTGTCCAAGGCCAAGTAGGGTTGCCATTACACAATTATAGACTATCAACTGCATATTTCACTATGCCTGTCGTCCTTTTAACGCAGGAACAACAACAATTAAAAAACCAAACCAAAAACAACCCACCACCACACCCCCCTCCTTAAAGCTATTTTTCTTTTGGTACAAATGAAAAGCCCAACATGGATCTGAAAATAAAGTGTTTCTTCTTTCCTGTAAGCAAACAAGCAGACCTAGAAGTTCTCCCTGCAAAACTCACACCTTTTGGGGTTTTTCTGACATATTCAATTCTCAGTTGAAAGAAGCTGAAAAATCAATTGCTAAAATAGAACTCTAGTAATATGGTCTCCCATAGATGCATTTGTTTCAAATCACCCCTTAAATGAAGTTTCTCTGCAAAGAGCTGTAGTATCAGACAGCAGAATAAGGATCCTCTTTATCAAGGTAGCTGGAGAACTGCAGTATTTTACAAAGGAGAATACCGGGGTTTCATAGTAAAGATGAGTAATGGCAGCAGGAGGTGACAAAATACTGTATCACACTGTCCTAGTTAATATCAGAACTGACACATCAACACATCATTCTGCAGCTGCCCGGGATTCTGAGTGGCTTAATATTTTTGCAGAGACTGTACCAAGAGGAATGTTCAGCTGGCCTCTACAGCCATGACCCGAATTAACAATTGCCATGGGTTTGTTTGATGGGGTTTCTCTAAAAGCTTTTGCACTCTGCCTTTTGCCCATGACAACATGGGTTATTTGCATTGCTAGACCATCAAGAGGAAAGGAGAGTTGTATCTAGCTGAGGAAGACTAAGAGAGATGTTATTACCTCATCCAAGGAGTGAGTGGCAAAGGCTTAGGAGCTGAATTCAACCAGGCAAGAGGGAATCCAGAGCTCTGTAGTGCTGAGCACTAACCAGTTCAGAGAAACAGTCCCAACCCAAAGAATTTAAAGCCTGGGCCTATCAGGCTGTAGGGTTGTCCTGCAGATTTTATTTGGGGAACCTAAGAAGCAGTAATATTTTGCTAATCATATAGTGCTAGATCTGATATAACTCTCCTGTAGGTGGTAACAAGATTGTCAGCTACCTAAACCATACAACCCACTTCTCTGAAATGTATTTAGTACCTGCTTATATGGTAAGTTCAGCTTGTAACTACACCTCAGTCTTCTCCCCTTTGGGTTCACGTATGTATCCTTGTAATGCCTGGGGTTAAACCAGCCTGCAGACAGCATTTTGATTCATATATTGCACGTGATTCAGACAACCCATGTAGCCTCTGAGAAACTTCTGAGCCTTAACTCAAGTCTCTTAACACTCACTAAATACTCCATTAATACCTGACACGTAACACAACACACAAGCTCCTGCAAGATGTTAATTTCTTCTTCAACAGGAGCAAGCAAAAGAGCCATAGACTAAACAAAGTCCATTTTTTTCTGTAGCTTCTGTGACTGAGAGGTTCATTTGAACAGTCTAATGGAAGTCACTGAAGTAGCTTTGGAAATGCTCATGGCCTCATGCAAGACCCATTGGAAGTTGGAATTAATGTGTATTTTAAATGGGAAAGAATGGAAACGTGTGAAATAATGGTCAACAGATTGAAAGCATATAAGAGGCAGCTGGTGGGAACAGACTGAAGGTGAAGATGGGCAGCAAGAGAGAAAGGGAACAGGACAGGTTTAGATGGATCTTCATCAACAGAGGCAGAGCTGTGAGAGGAAGAGTAAAAGAGAGAAGCTGTTAAAGGATATGGGAAAAAAAGAGACAGAAATATCTTCCATACTAGACACCACAGGAACAATGAGCAGAATGGGAAGCAGCAGGGCAGCAGGCAAGGAAACCAAGAAGAGGAGAGTTCTAAGAGCATCTCAGACAAAGAGCAAAGAATTGCGATAGATGGGAAACAACATCACAAGAGAGGGTAGAACATTGGATGTGCTCGGACAATGGCATGGTACTTCACTGCAACAGCAGAGGTTGCCAGAGGGCTTGGGATTTCTCCTTCCTTTTCAACAGATAGCCTGCAAAACATCATTTGTTTTTTGCAAGGCAAAAGCTGTCATCCAGGCTAGCAACCAGGGTCTGAATATTTAGGGAAATGTTAGTTTCTTTTCCAAGCATCTCACCTCCAATAGAGGAACTAGGGAGGAAAATAACCCAACAGATTTAGTAAGGGATGGATAACAGTAAAGCTAACCCACTGTGCATAATAAGAAAAAAAACGTTATTGCTGCATTGTGTGAAACAAGAAAGCTTCCTGCCCCAGTGACAGCACAATCTTTTGAAAAACAGCCTTGCTGAACTCTTTGATTTTGTATTTAATTCCATATCCCTATTTTGAGAACAATACCTCACTCCTAAACATCGCACAAGGCAGCTCGAATGTAATTCTCCCCACAAAAGGCGCAGGCTGGTTGAAGGAGTCAGCTTGAGTTCACTGCTTTGATGCAGCAAGGTAAATTTAGTTATCCTAAAGAAACTTTGCAGAACAATCAGGAGACAGAACTTTCAGCTAAGGGAGGGTCACTAGGAAGTCATCCAGACTGAGAAGCACACGCCAAAAAAAAGTGTCCTTCCTAACCCAGCATGCCCTTCTTTCCCAGCCCACCCCAAGAAAGAAAGAGAAGGGAGGCAGCAATTACAACCTCGGCTCCGGGGCGCTGGCACAAAAACCACAATCAATTCAGAGCAAAAGGGATGCATTGAGTTTGTAAGTAGCAACTTTGGCATAATTGCAGCAATCATTTGAAGGAATTTGCACACACACCCCCCTTCCCATGTGTCACCTCCAGCTGTTCTGTTTAAAAATCAGACTAAGTATTATGGGCCTTGTGCAACAATAGCCTTAAGTGCAAGCGTAGTGTGACGATTAGCTGGGCACAAAAGCATCTTTAGAGCCCCTGTCAGTACTAATACACCACACCCACCCGCTCCTCCTAACAACAGGCCTCCAGTGATCGATTCCTTAGAGAGAAAATTAATACCCTCCTCCCTTCAATTTCTAGAAATGGCTTTTCACTTAATCCCCCAAAGCAAAAGCACCCATGCTGGGAGTGTGAGCAATCAGTAATGCTTCGGGTTTGAGATTCAAACTGAACACCTGGGTAACAGAGCCCAAACAAGCAGTTACACTCACCCCTGCAAACCCTCACCCCAAGACTCAGCTGGATGGCTCAGACCTGTTCAAAGCGTCAGACTCCAACTCGACTTGGAAAGTACTATGTCTGCAGAAGGGTGCATGCCCAAGACCCCAGGGATAGGCAGTTTCCCCTCCAAAACAGGTTTATTCCATATCTGGAAGTGAAAACCTGAGTAGTAGCACCCTACAGATTCATGGGAGCTTAGATGAAGGTATCCAAGACAGAGGATCAGTGACAAAGCAATCACTCAGCATCCCTCCCTCTTGTACACACACTACTGTTGACAGTAAGTAGGTTAGTACCTGTGACTGGGCGTAGCAAGCTTTTTCAAAGACATTAGGAGTTGGCTGGCTGAAGACCTTATCAGGTGTCTTGGTTTGGGCCGGGCTGGCCAATGTCAAGACAACAGATGCTCTCCCCCACATCTCGCTCCAAGGAGAGGAAGAAGAGAGAAAGAGATTTATAAGTTTAGATAAATATTAACTACTTTAATGTATTAATGATAAAATAAAAAGAAATCATGAAATAGGTACAATATATACAAAACCATATCAAGCTTCCAGGGAGACGTCACCAATAGGCACTGGGAAAGCTTCCAACTGGACTCAGTGATGAATGGTAACTGGATTCCAGAACACACTGATGGGGATCAAAGGTAGATGAACTCACAGGGTCCTCCTCATCAAAGAGCCATTGAAGAAACAGCCATTGAAGAAACAGCCATTGAAGAAAACCCCAAGAAGAAGAGCTGACCTACCACCTTTGATCCCTCAGCTTTTATCCCGAGCATGGCAGAGGGGATGGAACACCCCATTGGCCAGTTTTGCCTCCTCCCCACAGGTGTGACACCTCCACAGGGCAAACACCTGACTCATCTGGCCCTGGCTGCCCTAAAAATGAGTGCGAGCAAGAATATTTCACTGAACAGAAAGTTGGATGCTCCACCTCAAACCAGGACATCAGGGAAGACCTTCTCGCTCTTTCCTGTTACCTGAAAGGAGGTTGTAGCAATGGGGGGGTAGGTCTCTTTTCTCAAGTAACAAATGATAGGACAAGAGGAAATGGCCTCAAGCTGTGCCAGGGGAGGTTTAGATTGGATATTAGGAAAAAATTCTTCACTGAAAGGGTTATCAAGCCTTGGAACAGGCTGCCTAGGGAAGTGGTTGAGGCACCACCCCTGGAGGTATTTAAAAGATGTGTAGACGTGGAGCTGAGGAACATGGTTTAGTGGTTACTTGGCAGTGCTAGGTTAATGGTTATGCTCTATGATCTTCAAGGTCCTTTCCAGCCAAAATGATTTATGAATAATAGATTGAATAGAGCTGATTAAGAGAAAGGGCTATGTCACCCTTGCAGAGGAGGTCTGAGCTGATTGGGTATGCTGGCTGTTACTTTAAAGAGGAGCCCATTGCCTAATCCTGGAACTCTTTTGAAGTCCTTATCTGACAGAGATTACCGGTGTGAGGTTTGACAATACCCAGCACGTCATGTAAGTTTTCAAAAAGACTTCAACATGTGCCTGTTCACACTTAGCAACATTTCAACACAAGTGAGTCTTTTTGGTAATTTTCTGGTAATTTCCAGTATGTCCCATGTCATATACATTCCTCAACAGTATCCATCGTAATTGGAATTCCCAGCTCTGTTTTTCCTTGCAGAAAAGTATATTTTGTTTGTTTGCTTTACTGGTGACCTGCTACAAAGTTTTATGCCTCCAAATTGTACAGCAGGCCCACAGTATTCACCCTCACACAATAAATAAAAACCCTTTGGCAGAAACCTGAACAACAGCTGAATAGTAAAATGTGCAGTTGAATACAACCAGTGGTCGGCATGGCTGCAGCTCTTTATTTCCTCCTTTTGTTTCTCAAAGAAGCAGAAGGAAGAATTCAGTACTTTTTAGGTTTAGTTTTGAAAGTGGCTATTCACAGAAGGTGTTAACAGCCCTATTTTAATATTGGTCATAAAAGCAAAGATTAATCTTTCATAAGAATACTAGAAGGAAAATAGTAAATGGTAAGAGGCTAATGCTAATTAATGCTAAAGATTTTTTACTTGTAAACAAAACTTGAAGAAAAAGTCTTATTTACCCATAAGATTTAATTCCAGAACAGACCAGGATATCATCAAGTTTCATGTTTTCTATAACAAACCATAGGACATCATCCCACTGTGCCTGTGCTAAAACAAACAATTTGCCAAAAGGAAGGTACCTAGTTGTAATTTAAAGACATCAAGAGCTGAAGGAGGTTTTGGAGGATGCCTCACTCCAACAATTACTCAGTATGGAAGATGTGTATTCAGTGTCCAGTCTGAATTTGCTTAGCTCTGATGTTAGTCTTGTCTACCAAACTGAAGTGTTGTAATTGGTCTGCATTTTCTCCCTGTATTACATATCCATACAATAACCAAATTTTACCAGTGTTTGGTCAGAAGGACTTACTCAACTCTTGATATTTCTTCATGAAACATCTAAAATATCACCCAGTCTGAACCCAGATCTTTGTTGATCTGCTCTATACATCTAAAGATGAGGTGTTAAGACAGAAGTACCTGAAAGCTGTCTGGGAGATTTAGGCACACGTCTTCTTAAAGCAGGGGAAAGGGATCCTTTCCTTCACTCATCTCCTAACTTGGAGGAGTGAAAGACTCTCACAAGAGAGTAGCAAGGAGCTGGGCTAGTGCAGGAATGACGACCACATACGGTACTGATTGGTGTTTGCATCAACTAAAGATGCACCTGCATCACCCCCTGAACCAGCCTTCACAGCAGACCAGCTCACTTACACCAAAAGTGGTAGGTAAGAGCCAGACGCAATTAGAAATTTACAGCTTCAAACAGTTACAATCAATATTAATAGTCACAGGGTAGCTAGGGGTATCTCTCAGTATGTCCTTCTTCAGAGTGAGTTTTGAAACAGATTTCTTTTTTTTTTTTAATCCAAATGTCAGGCTGTGACTTAAAATTTTAATTCAAAACCTGATGACACTTTAGGTATGAATTGTCCTTCTCCTCCACTACGCCCCAAGGCTGTCAAACTGCTGCTACATCCCACAGCAACAAACAACAGAAGTGACTGGGGGACTGAGCAGCAATGAAGCAGATTCAGTGCCATCCCTTGTGCCTAAATTTACATTCCCAGCCACATCCCTCCCAGTTTTTTTGTCCCTTTTTCTTCCATATGGCTACCCAGGCACATCTCCATGTCTTCATATGTCCCCTAGTCTATTCTCCACAGGATATCTCCTACTGGGAAAGGACCCTCCAGAAGAGGGGCTACCCTCCTGAGTCTAATGATGTCTTCGTGGTCCCCTCCAGCTCTGCCCAGGTAGAGGTCCCAAGTATCTGAGCTCTTACAGCTGGGTAAATTCCCACTGCCCTCTTGCCTACACTCTCCTGACATCAGGTAACCCAGCCAAGTTCAGCCCTGGGCAGCCTCCTTCTCAGCCACATACATGCATATACTTATTGGGGACAGCAAAGAGGTCTGTGCCAAGGCCCCATGCACTAAGCAGCAGATGTGTTTGCCCCAAAAGGGCTTGCAGAACATCTGTCTTCCCTGGAGTGTGTAGTTACCTTGTGACCATTTAAACCACGTGCATCCAAGCTCTGTCTCACTGCTGATAAACTGTGCCTACCAGGTATTCACAAGCATCCCTTTTTAGGGGATGCATAGCCCTTCACACATCCAGAACAACAACTGCACCTTTGTCACAAGCTCTCTTCACTGATTTTAATAGACACTGCCAGACCAGATCTTCAGACCCTTCTCCTGGGGCATGCTCCTTCAGCACAAGTTCATTTTAACACAATTTGGATATGCTGTTAAAGTGCAAGGACAGCCACAACAAAACTGATAGCATGGGTTCACTCTTTTCTAGGTCCAGGTTTCTACCGTATCATCTCTGGTAGCACTGGCATTGATGTACTTCAAACGACAGCAAATGTCCTGGGGTGACCCGATAGTTGCTAAGGAGAAGATCCACTCAAGCTGGATGCAGGACTCAGAGACCCTGAACAAGCCAAGCTTCAACCATCACCAAAGCAGTGCACCAAGTTAAAGTTGCGCAGCCACGTTTCTGGGCTGCCCTTGCTGCCACCATGGAGTCATCTTTCTTCTGCCAGGCCACCCAATGTGGGCATCAGCTTTTTTTCAGCTTGTGCACCAGGAACACAGGTGCATGTGACAGAAGGTGGAAAGGACGTATCTGAAGAAAGAACAAGTCACACAAGAGGGAGGCGGGCTGTACACATAGGACTAGAATGTATTTGGAAAATTGACCAGCAGGAAAGGTACAAACTTTTATGGGGAATACTTCTTTTCCTAGTTCCTTAACAAGAAATTTGCCAACTTGTGGAATTAATTCCAGCACATCCTTTAACTTTTTCTTTTCTACTTTTTTCCACTGCAATACTCCCAGCTTCTCTCTGTGTCTCACAAGACATTTGTTGTTCATCTCTCCTTTCAGCTGGAGAGGGCACAGCCTGCAGCTCACCTTGATGCTGATCTGGGCCAACTGCCAGCTGACCTAACTCAGCACTAAACTTCTGAGTCAATCAGAACACTTTTTTGGCCAGTAATTTTCCCAGTATTTGTAGGAAATACATTAGCTCTGGGAACTCTGCTCATCCGTCAGATTGATCAAGTTTGTAAACCAGGATCAAGAGTTATTGGGAGTGGAAGAAAGACCAGACAGATGTAATGATCGTGCAAGCCTTATTTCTTTAGGAAACCAGTCTCAAACATAGTACTGCTAAAGCTGGGGAGCTGTGTTAATTAACACTAGCCCATTAAACCTCATAGGCCCTCTGGTCCACTGCTGGAAAACACAAGGCTTGCTTCTAGCAACATGCTGGCATGGGTACCCTGAGTACCTGACTCAGCAGTCCTTCGCCCACTGTGTAAATTACAGCAGAATCAGTAAATTTATTCAAGTTGGGAGAGTGGTGAAGTACCCACTCATACCTCTCCTTGCTATCAATCTTGTCACCCCGCCAAGCAGACTCGAAATGACAGCTAGGCAGTCATGACATGAAAACAAGAACTGCTGCATCATTCCCAGCTTCCAGAGGCACATTTTAAAAAGCAGAAAGACAAAGATGCAGTAAGCGGAGAAGTTACCAAACACCCTCTCAAACCAGTCTGCTTTGGGCTGCCTATTGAGAGGACACACACTCCACAACAGACACATATCCATGGCTAATATGGTGAACTTGCACCCTGAGCCTATATCCTTCCACAAAGCAACAGATGGAAGGAATAGGGAGATGCAACAGCCTCTGTTAATTGGCCCCAAATTGTCACAGCCCATCCTCATTAAAAGCATTTCTAGCTAGCAGAGATGATAAATTGCAGGTTTTCATAAAGACGACATTTTCTTTGCTCTTCTTCCAAAGTAGAAAGTATTTCAGGGAGTTTTGGGATTTTTCACTGAAAATTCTGTTCTGAAACTTTCCCCTAAATTGCCAGAGCACCCTCCCCACTTTGCTGCAGAGACAACTAAAGGCCAGAGGCCCTTGTGCCATAGCTGTAACTGAGGCTAAGCTCTCCTCAGCCACGCTAGGCATAATTACACTTTTACCCATTATTAGAGAATGGTGACTCCTATTTTTACCCCCAGAAAAGGAGAGGAAGTGCCTGTGTGAGAGAGCTTGGACAGACTCTGGATCAGTCTCCAGATGGAGCCTCTGCAGAGCAAAGATAGATGTATGTAATACTAACTCTTCTGACCTGTTGCTGTCTCTCTTTGGTCCCTTTACCTGGACTTGTGCAAAGCATTTGATACTGTCACCCTCATCTCTAAAATGAGGAGACAAGGATTTGACAGGTGGACCACTCAGTGGATAAAGAATTGGCTGGATAGTCACACTCAAAGAGTTGCAGTCAATGGCTCAATGTTCAGGTAGTTCAGGTAGAACCCACTCAGTGATGAGTGGGTTCCCTCAGGGGTTGGTATTTGGATCAGAATTATTGGGCAGTTGGATTGAGTGCACTGTCCTGGTTTGAGCAACACAGGACTAATTTCTCTTCTAACGCTCAGGAAAACTGCACTTTTAGAAGACTCTAGTACCTGAATTCATGAAAATATTTACTTTATAACCAGCTGTGGTATGTGGGTTTCAAGGTCTCAGTGTATTCAAGCCTTGCCAGATGCAGGGGTGAGGAGGAGTGAGACCCGGGCACTTGACCCAAGCTGCCAAAAAGACTATTTCATACTGTGAACATCACATTCAATATAAATTAGAAAGTCTGCTGAAAAGTTCTCTCTTCCTTGATGGCTGCCACCCTGACAACTCATTGCCCTGGTGCCAGAGCCCTGAGCCCTTCCCTTCATCCCGAAGCCCCAGCGCTCGCAGGGTCTCACACGGGCTGTCCCTGCGGGGAGGGCATGGCTTCTGCTGGGGAATGGGCTGGGTAGATTTTGTGGATTTTATATTGGTGTCGAGACCAATATTTAGTGTTATTAATGCTAATTATTTAGTCTTAGTCTATTAAATCTGTCTATATTTCAGCCCTCGGGTTTCCTTGTTTTTCCCAGTTCCTCTTCTTGGGTGGGGAGGGCTCATCAGGTGGTAGAATAACTGTGTAAATGACAATAAATTGTTGTGGGTTTCTCAAAGATAACAGTGCACCCTCAGCAAGTTTGTAGATGACACCAGGCTGAGCGGTGTGGTTGATACTCCAGAGAGAAGGGATGCCATCTAGAGGGACATTGACAGTCTTGAGAGATGGGCCTGTGCCAACCTCATGAAGATCAACAAGGCCAAGTGTAAGGTCCTACACATAGCTTGGGAAAATACCAGATGTGGATACAGACTGAGTGATGAGTGGATTGAGAGCAGCCCTGCGGAGAAGGTTCTTGGGGTGTTGGTGTGTGAAAAACAGAATAAGCCAGAAATGTGCATCAGCAGCACAGAATCACATCCTGGGCTGTGCCAAAGGAAGTGTGGCTAGCAGGTGGAGGAAGGTGATTCTGACCCTCTACTCATCTTTCATGAAACCCCACCTGCAGTACTGTGTCTAGCTCTGGAGGTCTTAGCATAAGAAAGACATGGACCTGCTCGAGCTGGGTCCAGAGGAGGGCCACAAAGATGATCAGAGGGCTGGACCATCTCCCCTGTGAGGATGGGCTGAAAGACTTGGGGTTGCTTAGCTTTAGGTAGACTGTATAGCAGCCTTCCAGTACTTAGATGGGGCCTACAGGAAAGATGGGGAGAACTCTTTATCAGGGAGTGTAGTGATAGAACAGGGGGCGGATAACTGTTTTAAACTTAAAAAGGGGAGATTAAGACTAGATCTTGGGCAGAAATTATTTCCTGTGAGGGTGGTGAGACCCTGGACAGGTTGCCCAAGAGAAGCTGTGGCTGCCCCATCCCTGGAGGGGTTCAAAGCCAGGTTGGAGAGGGCTTGGACCAACCTGTTCTGGTGGGAGGTGTCTCTGCCCAGGGCAGGGGAGTTGGAACTGGATGGTCTTTAAGGTCCCTTCTAACCCAAGCCATTCTGTGATTCTACAGTTCTATGACCCAGAAAGAACTGTGGCTGAGACACACAGCTTCCCCCTCTCCAGTGTCGTCTCCTTCATCATGTTAATCTGGGGTGCCACATAGTGATACTCCAGCTGATAACATCAGAAGCCTATGTGTACATTTTCCTATGGGGAATAACAGCAATACAATTAAAATAAAAATGAGCCAATTCCTTTGTCAGGAGTTTCAGTCCAGCTGTCAGAGTATTCTTGTCCTCTGTTAAATTAAACTTTTTATTAAATATGAAAGTTCATTTACCCATTTTAGCTGTCACAATGTGACAGAGCACTTGAGTCCTGGCTGAAAATCTCATTTCTAATCTTCAAATATTTCATGCAATTGCAGCAAATTTGAGAAAGGGTCCAAGCATGGCTAATTCTTACACACAAATTGCAAAGCATTCATTTCTGCTTCTTCTTCATTATTTGTCCCTACTACAGAATTAGATAGGAAATCCCAGTATTTCCACTCCCATAACCCTTCAAGTTTGTAAAACATTTTCCATCACATTGGAAAAACTGGAAGATTGTTGGGGCATTAGGTTAATTAGGTAGTTCAACAAAGGGCAAGGTCAGATCTCCTACTGGCACTTAAAGTCTTGATCTTGCAGTAATTGTTATTTTTTAATCAAGGATATATTTTTTAAAGTTCTTAATATTCCTTGTCACTATAGTGCCCTATGGCTGGAATGAGTATTATATATTCTGGTATGTGATAGGCTCACACAGTGCATTGAAAAGTAACAAAATTATTGTTAAGAGATGATCTAAATTCTGGAAGACTGCCCAGAAGGATAGTTTTGTATGAAGAATATGCAACTGCCTAACATTAGAAACTTTTTTTTTAAATTCTACTTATACCAAATCAATCAAGAAACAGAACGTGCAACTATTCTACTTACCATCAGCCTGATTTGAGAAAGGAGCAGCCAGAACTGCAAACCAAATTACAACACAGATTATGAACCACATTATGATCAGAAGCCCTGCACCACACCACCACAGCTTTCCCAGGCTCATGCTGAGCACCTGCACAGAATTGAGCACCAGAAGGAGCTGTGATGGGAACAAGCCTCCTTGGAGCAGAGAACTTGGGTGCTCCCAACTTTCACAACACCATTTCAAAGCCTCCAACTAAAGACATTGAGCTAGACCATGTTATCTTCCACTCTCTGCTGTGCTACCACCAAAAGTATTCAGATCTGTTCTCTACAACCTTCCTAAACATCTGATCTCTCTAAGGCCCCCAAGGGGGCACCCAGAGGTTGGGAATGTCAGAGCACATAATGTGCTTTAATCCTTCCTGCAGGACCAGATGGGAGAAGCAGTTGCACGGCACAACCCTTGTTTTGGTCCACAGGGCTTTGCAGTGCCTGGGTTTGGCCTGACGCCAGCTTTACCTTATTTAAGATAAGAATCATACCAGGACCCCTGCTCCACACTCACCCAGACCCTAAAAATGACCTGGCTTACTGTCAGCTCTGTGGCTGTTTGTCACAGAACTGAAGAGATGGCAAAGTTGCCCAGAGAAGCTGTGGATTCCCCATCCCTGGAGGTGTTCAAGGCCAGGCTAGATGGAGCTTTGAGCAACCTGGTCTGGTGGGAGGTGTCCTCTCCCCTGTGAGGATGGGCTGAAAGACTTGGGGTTGCTTAGCTTTAGGTAGACTGTATAGCAGCCTTCCAGTACTTAGATGGGGCCTACAGGAAAGATGGGGAGAACTCTTTATCAGGGAGTGTAGTGATAGAACAGGGGGCGGATAACTGTTTTAAACTTAAAAAGGGGAGATTAAGACTAGATCTTGGGCAGAAATTATTTCCTGTGAGGGTGGTGAGACCCTGGACAGGTTGCCCAAGAGAAGCTGTGGCTGCCCCATCCCTGGAGGGGTTCAAAGCCAGGTTGGAGAGGGCTTGGACCAACCTGTTCTGGTGGGAGGTGTCTCTGCCCAGGGCAGGGGAGTTGGAACTGGATGGTCTTTAAGGTCCCTTCTAACCCAAGCCATTCTGTGATTCTACAGTTCTATGACCCAGAAAGAACTGTGGCTGAGACACACAGCTTCCCCCTCTCCAGTGTCGTCTCCTTCATCATGTTAATCTGGGGTGCCACATAGTGATACTCCAGCTGATAACATCAGAAGCCTATGTGTACATTTTCCTATGGGGAATAACAGCAATACAATTAAAATAAAAATGAGCCAATTCCTTTGTCAGGAGTTTCAGTCCAGCTGTCAGAGTATTCTTGTCCTCTGTTAAATTAAACTTTTTATTAAATATGAAAGTTCATTTACCCATTTTAGCTGTCACAATGTGACAGAGCACTTGAGTCCTGGCTGAAAATCTCATTTCTAATCTTCAAATATTTCATGCAATTGCAGCAAATTTGAGAAAGGGTCCAAGCATGGCTAATTCTTACACACAAATTGCAAAGCATTCATTTCTGCTTCTTCTTCATTATTTGTCCCTACTACAGAATTAGATAGGAAATCCCAGTATTTCCACTCCCATAACCCTTCAAGTTTGTAAAACATTTTCCATCACATTGGAAAAACTGGAAGATTGTTGGGGCATTAGGTTAATTAGGTAGTTCAACAAAGGGCAAGGTCAGATCTCCTACTGGCACTTAAAGTCTTGATCTTGCAGTAATTGTTATTTTTTAATCAAGGATATATTTTTTAAAGTTCTTAATATTCCTTGTCACTATAGTGCCCTATGGCTGGAATGAGTATTATATATTCTGGTATGTGATAGGCTCACACAGTGCATTGAAAAGTAACAAAATTATTGTTAAGAGATGATCTAAATTCTGGAAGACTGCCCAGAAGGATAGTTTTGTATGAAGAATATGCAACTGCCTAACATTAGAAACTTTTTTTTTAAATTCTACTTATACCAAATCAATCAAGAAACAGAACGTGCAACTATTCTACTTACCATCAGCCTGATTTGAGAAAGGAGCAGCCAGAACTGCAAACCAAATTACAACACAGATTATGAACCACATTATGATCAGAAGCCCTGCACCACACCACCACAGCTTTCCCAGGCTCATGCTGAGCACCTGCACAGAATTGAGCACCAGAAGGAGCTGTGATGGGAACAAGCCTCCTTGGAGCAGAGAACTTGGGTGCTCCCAACTTTCACAACACCATTTCAAAGCCTCCAACTAAAGACATTGAGCTAGACCATGTTATCTTCCACTCTCTGCTGTGCTACCACCAAAAGTATTCAGATCTGTTCTCTACAACCTTCCTAAACATCTGATCTCTCTAAGGCCCCCAAGGGGGCACCCAGAGGTTGGGAATGTCAGAGCACATAATGTGCTTTAATCCTTCCTGCAGGACCAGATGGGAGAAGCAGTTGCACGGCACAACCCTTGTTTTGGTCCACAGGGCTTTGCAGTGCCTGGGTTTGGCCTGACGCCAGCTTTACCTTATTTAAGATAAGAATCATACCAGGACCCCTGCTCCACACTCACCCAGACCCTAAAAATGACCTGGCTTACTGTCAGCTCTGTGGCTGTTTGTCACAGAACTGAAGAGATGGCAAAGTTGCCCAGAGAAGCTGTGGATTCCCCATCCCTGGAGGTGTTCAAGGCCAGGCTAGATGGAGCTTTGAGCAACCTGGTCTGGTGGGAGGTGTCCCTGCCCAGGGCAAGGGGGTTGGAACTCAATTATCTTTAAGGTCCCTTCCAGCCTAAACCATTCTATGATTCTATGATAAACCTATAGACAGGAGGCAGCTTTCCTCCCAGGCCTTTGACAAGATAAACCCCCTAAGAAATCTGCTTTCCCAGCCCCAAAATAACATGATCTTCTAGCCCCCCTGCACATTTAATGAAGTCCCGATGATTAAAAGCACTTGTGTCCCCTGAGGTAAGGGCTAGGCACTGCTACTGCTCACACCTACTTATCAATAATTAGGATCAAGTGCATAAAGGCACCCACCCATATCACAGAGATACATAATTTGTTAGCAGGGCAATGAACAAATTAAATCAGACTGAAACATCCTTCAATTAATCTGGAGATCATCAAAACATTTGCAGCTTTGGATGTGCAAACATGACTTGTGCTTTTAAAAGTCTCTTAGGGCACTAAAAATTGCTGTCCCACATTTCCTCAAGAGCTAATTTTGCCAATGTGAGCTTTTTGGAGAGAGAGCTAACAGGACTCGCTCATTAACCGAGCTGCTAGAAGGCTCCCTGCTCCCCATGCACCACGTCCCTGGCTTGCCCGTAGCCTGCCTCTGCTGTGCTTGCGCTAGTCCTGGAGGGGAGAGCCTTCCAAGTGATGGGAGATTGACCAGAGGAAGACAAGGTGGTGGTCTTCAGAGGAGGACAGGGGTAGTGCTTTTCTTCTGCGTGACTGAAAAGGTTTGCTCTGGGAAGGGCAACAAGGATTTATCTTGCTGCTACTGAGCCAAGTGAATCCTGTTGGCACTCACCTCAACCTGTGAGGCAGGTACTAGGATGTGTCCTGAAGATTCAGGAGCAGCTGATACTGCTCTCCAGTCCAGTGGAAAGTGATCTTTTAAATAGCCATTGAACAAGGCGCTGAAGAACAGGTCTGCTCCCTGTGTGTCCCTGGGGTGCTGGTCAGAACGGAGCCTTTGCCTTGGTCTACGTAGCCCGTGGACACGCTGCGCTTGGGCCATTCCTGTTACTTGTCAGTTCTATGTACCTCTGCCAGCAAACACCAGATGAGTTTCATTGATGTGAGAAAAAAACACCCAACCAACAACAAAAACAAAGGAAGAAAAAAAAAAGGGAGGTGGGGTGGGTGGGTTGTGGGATATATTGATTCTTGGTTTTCCTGCCTGGAGAAGAGGCTGGTCAGCCACAGCCTTTGGTGGATCAACACCGACTAATTTGCAGGTTCCTAGATCCCCCAAAGCCCAGCCACTGGCCCATCCTTCCCAAAGTACCGTAAGACTCCACCTCCCAGATGTCAGGGGCAAGAGCTGGCCCTATTCCTGTTGGGAGAAAATCCTGCAGCTCCCTGTGAGACTCAAACGCTACCAAGGGGCTAGACTTCTTTCCCTTCCAAGCTTTCTCTGTGCTGCCAATACAACAGGACCAATTGTTTACCTGCCCTCCCCCACCTGAAAACAGTGTTGAGACTGAAGAATTCAATCAGTGGATCGGAAAAAATCCTGCATCTTAGCAAGGACATGTACCGAAGCAAGGAACGTGTGTGAATTTACTTTTATTTATGCCCTTCTGGGGACAGATAGAGAAGAGCCATTTTAATCAGGCCTGGCTGGATGATATGCAGCAAGTTTAGCTACTTGCTAACTGAAAGCTTTAGGGATCTGAGTTTTCTCACTAGCAGAAGATAATAAACCTAGCATACACATGGGAGTACAATGTTGATAGCACTGGCTCTATAAAATGACTAGGCTTAAGAAAGAGCTTTCGGCTTGGTTCTAGACAACTACATGCAGATTTAGCAGCTGCCTAGGTTCAGACCTACTACAAATTACACCGCACATCAGAGGGTGCAAAATAAGGCAGAGCCTGCAATATTTCAGTGTCAGGCTTTGTGCTGATATATTTAAAGCTGTGGCAGCGTGCCTTCACTCAGCATCCTCCTTCTGTGCCTGAACTAGAGATACTCATGATGCAGCTAACAAGCTCACTAAAGCCTACTAAGAGCTCATGCCTTCCTCCCTAGGCTTTGTTTCCAAAGGTGTGCTTAGCAACTTCCAAAAATGGCCAGAATGGAGAATCAAAGCAAGCTCCCGATAAGAGCATTTTTGGGAAAGACAGAGCTATTTAAGTTGTAAGTTCTATCTTGAGTACCCATTCCATACTATCCCAAGCAGGACACTTTCCATTTAAACATTTCTGACTCCTTGCCCTTTAAAATATTCACAGAAATACAAGATAGAAAGACTACTTCTGACCACTTTCCTTAACTGGTCTGCGATATTTCAGGTGTGATCAACAACTTACCCTCAAGATCCTTACTGAACACCTACAGACTTTCTGAAGATCTGTCTATAACATTTTTACTTAGAGAAATCTGCCCATTAGCATTCAATGCACATCACTATATTTAGTTTTCAGGAAATATGACATTCATTCCACTGGAAGACTGGAAAAAAAAAAAAGTAAGTGGCCTATTTCTTTATTATAAACCTGTTGCTAAGGTATTTCCATTGATTTTCCTCTATATAATATATTTCTAAAGCACTGTAAAAGCAAATTTAGGATCCAAAGCAAGAGGAAAAAAAATTCTCTAGCAAACCTGAGTTTGGCCAATCAATCATTATGAAATAAAATAAAAAAAAGATCCTTCTCCCTGGCCTTATGAAGTGATGCACTGCAGTTCCTCACAGCTGTGTAGGCCTCCTGCAGACTCAACAAAGTTCATCAGAAAGGCTTAAGATGGGTTTCTTGAGAAGTGAAAACAGTAAGATACCAAGTATTCACTAAATCTGCTATTTGCCATCAGTTACAGGCTTTCCTGCTTCTGAGCCGTGCATGGAAAGGTCTCATGGTTTGAGGAGCAAGTTTGGAGCAATCCTCTCCTTTTCCCCAGGGGCTGGACAGGACATGGAAGTTATAGGAGATTATAGGTATTTAGGAAAGCTCATCTGATAGCACAGAACTTGGAGGGGAGGCTGTCACCTCTGTGCTGATACGGCTTTTTGTGGATACCAAACCTTGTTCGACAGTCACACCCTCATAGTTAAAAGCAAGCCCATCAATATAGGTGAGAGCCCTGCTCCAGGTCCTCCCTGCTATCTCAGTAGGCAACAAGAATGCTTTTTCAGCTCGCAACGCACCACTTGGGAATCAGTCTCACCATACCCTTCCTTTATTCCTGCAGCTGTTTAGTCACCCTACCAAAAAGGTGCACCTACAGTCCATTTCCAAATCTGAATCCACCATGAAAGCACACGCAGGTGTCCCAGCTCATCCACCTCTTGTTTGGGATTAAATCACCTACACTGTTTCAAAATATTCAGAAGGTCAACAATGAAATTAAACCTATCTTAATTTTACTCGGAGGAGATTAATCATATTTACTCCAAGATAACAGAAACAGCCTCATTAGTTCTGTTTACAGTGCTTGTCCATGACGTGACAGAAGAGAGAAAAGAAATAACTTTATCTCACATAAATGAACAAAAAAAGCACATCTGAGAGTTCAGCTCAAAATTCTGGCCTATTCTGATTTAGAAATCAACATAACAGAAAGTGACCATTTCAAAAACTGTACAAGGTTCAGTTTTCTTAATAGATAACATCATTCCAGCAACTTTGCCACTCTCCACCTGGGTTACACGTGCAAATTGCTTCTCCACCTCTGGCTGGGGCAGTGGTTTTCAACCCAGCCCAAGGATTCATGGACTTCTGAGGAGCTGCAGGTGATAACCAATAAAGCACATACGTAGGGTCTCCATGGATCCAAATACTCTCAAGTGGTCTGGCCCTCTTCTGGAGAGACATAGCATTCCAGAAATTGGGACTATTTGAAAAATCACCTGTTAAAATGGTAAATTATTAAGGGCAGTGACTGTACATTACACTGGAAGTATAGAGCATCTCATTTTCCTGACTGTAAGGCAACAGAACAGAAGCAAACATGTATAATGGTGCTGGACTACATTTCTTTGCTGGTTTCCATTCTGAATAAATAGCCCCATGTCCAGATGCTCAGTCCAGTTTCAGCCTTGAAGAGTTTACCAGCCTGGGTAAACAACAACAGCACCCTGCCCCATGGGATTTCCCCTCTGACAACATCTTTCCATTCTCCTCAAATCCAGACCAGGCAAAGCTGTCTGTCCATACTGACTTGATTGTCAAAACATCAGCAAAACATGAAAAGGGAGTTGGAGGGAGGGGGGAGCAGGTGCTAACCTGTCTCCAGCAAAACACTCAGTCTGGGACCAACTGGTCCTGGTTCCAGTGAAGCCTGTGGAGCCAGACCATCCCAGCATGAGCAAGTCCCACACTAAGCCACTGATTCCAGAGCTTATTTCAACTATTCACCTATTCTTAGGTGCCTGGAGGCTGCACCCTCACTCTCAACTCATGAGACCCTCGTAAATAACTCCCTGCTTTGAAGCACCTCATTAATACATGCATCTCGTTTTAACTACACTCCTGTAAATCAAAAAGTTCTCTACTACAGTTGATAAACTGTATGAACAGGGGTTAGTTCTTAGCATCTGGCTCAAATCCACCTCTATTTTGGCTAATTGATATCTCTAGGTGAATAACTGTGTAGAACTGACCTTTGGTGAGAAGAGAAACTTAAATCTCAGAAAAGTGTTTCTGATTTTACTAACCCGGGCAGCTGGATTCCCAGAAAAGTTAGTCTCTTGTTCCCAGCATAATTAAGAGCAGACGATATCTTTTGATAATGTTATTTTCTGGTTCTCTCTTTTCTACCAAAGCCTATTGGAAGCCAAAATGGGCTGGATGAATCATAGAATCACAGAATGGCTGAAGTTGGAAAGGACTGTAAAGACCATCTAGTTCCAACCCCCCTGCCATGAAGTTAAGTAGAGCTGTTCTTTGAACAAATCTTCATTAACATCAAGCCTGGAAACGCAGCAGCATCCTACAGATCACCTTATAGTTTTGCCTTGCTCGACTCTGAGCAGAAGAGATTAACACCGCCTACACACACCCCACAGAAGCTTTGTTAGCAGGAACAACAGAGCAAAGCCATGTTGTTGGCTTGTTTTAGACATCTATCAACGCCATAAGACTGCAAGATCTCCAGCTCTCCTCTCATAGATAAAAGCAGTAAATTGGAAAGTGCATCCCACCCCTAGCTATCTCCCTTGTTCCACTCACTGTTTGCAGTGTACTAGAGGGCTGCTCCTTACCCCCTCAAAAATACACTAATCAAGCCATCTCCCAGACTAAAAACTCCAAAGTCTGCAGGTCTTATCCTTGCAAGCACTTCTCTGTCCCTTTCTCAATGTTCTCTTCCCCATTCACTCCAGACTCTCTGGTCGTTGGGTGAATTCTAGCCTCAGACAGCTGCAGTATATCTTCTCTTGTGCATTTAACCTTCAGCAAAAGCCATCATGAGTTATTTGTCTCCATAAATAAATTATTCTCAACTGAATAGGAAGATACTGAAGTCATTCATATTACTAACAACAAATGAAACCTTAAACCTGATGTCAAGCTTGGAACTTCTCAACCCAGGATACAGCCCTGTAAGGTCCCACCTTGCAGGTAGGAAGCCTGAACCATTGCACTGCACTGCATGTGCACACAAGCCTGGAAAACTACAACACAGACTGCCTATGAGCCTTCCATCATTTAATAAGAGTCATGTAATAATGAGACATTTCTGAAAATGGCCAGTGGATTACCGATGGCTGTTTTTCAGTTGCACAGAATAAAAGAAATAGCAGGTACAGCAGTAATCTTAGTCCCAAAGACACACAGCTAGAACCAATGGCTACCAGCTGCAGGTTTCAAGGAAGGTGTGATCCCTTGTCCCATTGGATCTGTTTTTTGGAGTTTTCCTTGTAGCCAAAAATGCTCAGGGTCCCAAGGGAACATGTGACAGCCTGAAGCACGTGGAGAGTCAGAGCAGGTGGCTGGAAAGTCTCTTTAGGCCTTGGACCCCATGACTTGAGGAAAGATTCCTCCAAACAGCAGGCAGTCATAAATCAGTGGGCATCTTTCTGACTCAGCAGACACAGCATCACCTTAAGTGACACTGATAAACGAGTCTGAGAGATCTGCTTTGCCACGCTGCCTTCTGTTTAGCTTCCCCTGAAATTTAAATGCATAAAGTAGCATTAATACAAAGAGGAAGCCAGGTGTGAAATGAAATAATTCAGATGCAATACTTCATCACAAAGTTTTGATGTAGAGGAAAGCTTATTCAAGCCAAAAGCCTAAAAAGTCATATGAAAAGGAGTATCTAGGTATGATTTATTTATAGGTCAGTTTGTCCTGAGCCACACCATATCTCCTGCAAAGAACAGTTTAGCTGTATTAATTGTCAGCTTTCGTGAAACACTTGGGAAAATTTCTGTGCTGAAAGTTCAGTCCAGACCCTGATCTCAACAGAGTTGACCCAGAAAGTGATGGCCACTGATGCTCACCTTTACTATCTCTCAGTCATGAGCCACCTGAAAGTGGCTGGTTATAAGTGCCAAGGGAATTTCAGGCTGGCTCCTGACTGCTCCATGGGGTCACTCTGCAGGACCATAGAGCAAAAAAGTAACTCTGCTCAACTCTGGGGTACACTGGAAGAGAAGGTAGAGATGGAAATAATGACTCTCATGGGAAACACAAGGAAAACACTCATTAGCAATCAATTAGCTAATCAATGATGTAATTTTTGTACATCTGAGATAGGCTGGTGAATAACTGTTTGAAAACTGTGGCTCATTTTAAAACAACTATATTTTAAAGAAAGTACCCAAGGAGGAGTCGGAATCTAAAAGACCTTCTGCAAAATTAATCCATTCTTAAGGATATGAACTAGGTTGCAAGTTGTACTGTAATGTTGCTTTGGCTTTTGAGTTAATAAATACAAATTTGGGGAAGCACGCACAAACAAAATGGGAAATAAAAATCCGGAGATGAACTCCACTCAGAAAGCTTCAATGTCACTTACTTATAGTAAAAGTAAAGGTTATACAAAGATTAAAAGAAGAAAAAAAAATGTTTTAAAAACATAGGTCGACTTTCTGGCAATCTCTCCAACATCTTCTAGTAGCAGAAAGCTAGATACTCTGCCCAAACCCTATCTTTCCTCCTTCTTTCTTCTACGCTCCCAAATATTCCATGGTAGCAGGAATGCCTGGCCATGACATCTCATCTTTTGGAAAGCAAAATCCAACTCTACTTGCCTTCCTGTGTTAGATCTGAATATTTATTTCTTACCTGGTAAATCAACAACATGACTGCAGAGGAAAGTTACAAGCTCATTGCTGGAATTACATAGATTTGCAAGTTCAGTGGTGTGTATTTGGAGAGAACAAGCAACTATTTTAACACTGTTGGCATTCTCAGAAATAATTTCTGGAGAAAATTTCTATTTACACTAGTGTTACTACTCTGCATGGTTACTTCCCACGAGAAATATGGACTGTTTTAACAATAAGCAAGTCACCATTTTTCCACCCAAGAAGTGCTATGCAGTCATTCAAGGCTGATTCCTTTGGACCCATTTATTATCTGGGTTCCTTGCTTTCTACCAGTGTTTCATTGTTGAGGAAGAGTCCAAGAAGATCCTCCTGCCAAGTCATGAGGTTCAGACTGGACAATCTATAACACAAGTTGTTCATGCCTCTGTTGATGCAACAAGCATGTGTGTTTTGTTCAATCAAATTTTTCAACGTGAGGTTGAATGTTGTTACGTGTCCTCTTCTATGACTGGAGTTTTGGTGCAAATGTCTTTTCCTTCTTACACAGTTTCATGATCTCTTTGTCCCAACTGCACCTGGATTTCATTCATCTCCTGGATCTTGCCCATCTTCTGCTGACTCCAGGTAGAAAGGTCCCTTCCCTCATTTCCAATAACTACAAATCCCATTCCCGATCAGTCAAATTCATATTGCTCAAGCTTATAATCTTGATTAATATTATTATACAATCTCATTATGTTAGTTAAGTTACAACATATTCAAGTCCTACAAGACTACTTACCATTATTGGACTAAAATGGAGTTCAGCCTAAAGTTACGAGATTACATCTTGAGGCCTAAGGAAGGCTTCACCAACCTAGCTACTTATGCTAAGCACAACTCCAGTTTCCAATCATAGAATCATAGAATGGTTCAGGTTGGAAGGGACCTTAAAGACCATCCAGTTCCAACCCCCCTGCACCTCCCACCAGACCAGGTTGCTCCAAGCCCCCTCCAACCTGCCCTTGAACCCCTCCAGGGATGGGGCAGCCACAGCTTCTCTGGGCAATCTGGGCCAGGCTCTCACCACCCTTACAGTGAAGAATTTCTTCCCCAGCTCTCATCTCAATCTCCCCTCTTTCAGTTTAAAACCCCTCCCCCTAGTCCTATGGCTCCCCTCCCTGGTCAAGGGTCCCTTCCCAGCTTTTCTGGAGCCCCCTTTAGGGACTGGAAGGGGCTTTAAGGTCTCCCCGGAGCCCTCTCTTCTGCAGGCTGAACCCACCCCAACTCTCTCAGCCTGTCCTCATAGGAGAGGTGCTCCAGCACTTTGATCATCTTCATGGCCCTCCAACATTAGTTTTTCTCCCTGCTGAGCCCTGTGTTCTTTCTTGGCACTTTTAAAGATTCTTCTACAGTATCTTTCTCCTGCAAAAATTAAATCAGTTTTTAAAACAAACACATGGAAAATTCCACTGTGGCCATTTTTGTCCCAAAGGTCCATGATGGTCCCCAGCTATCTCTCTTCTACAGTTGAGAGGTTCCTGAGATGAGGGTAGGGTGGCATTTTGCTGTTGGCTGAGGGCTCAGCCTCTGCAGGGTCAGAGTATTGGTCTGCCCCCTGGCAAATACCACATCCTCTCCAAACTCCTCTTCTGCCTAGAGCTGGCAGATCCTCTGCCTGTTTTTCCTCCTGTCTGTAGGTCTGTACTGCAACACCCTTCTCCCTGAGAGGCCTGACTGCTTTAGCTGTCCTGATATCTGCTCCAAAAGGGCTTAGTGAGGGATGCTTACCCCAGCCTCCTTCAGTCCATGGTCAAAGTTTGCAGCTCTGAGGCAGGCTTTTTCCTGAATACAGCGTGTCCCAGGACTGCTCAGAGGCTGGTTCAGGGTGGGAGACCACACTCTAGAACCTGGAGGAGATATGTGGATGGAAAGGTGCCAGATTTCTTTCTGGTGGCCTGTTTAGTCTTATAGCACAAAATAGTCCAAGTTCTTCCTTCTTGTCATCTCAGAACTGACTGGAAAGGCTCTTTCTGGAAGATGCAAGGCAGTATCAAAAGGCAGATGAGGGAGACACCACCAGTCCCAGCTCCCTGCCTTGTGCTCCTGGTGTGGTTGTGAGGGAAGGAGGGCTATGTTGTGCCATGGAAGAGATGCCTTCTCTGGATCGCTTTCTTCCCCAGCAAACTCTCCTCTGTTCTGTGCCCAGTTTCTGGGTTCGCAGGCTGAACTGTGCAAATGAGATAACAACTAAGAGTGCACACCAGTGTGAGAGCCCCAGGACCACAGATCCCACCCATCCCGGTATCACAGACCAGAGTGGCCAATGAAGATATGATGCTTGAGAAACTATTTGCAGCATGCAGTCATCCTATATTGCATGTGCAGGCCAAGCAGGTTTCAGTCTTGTTGTAAATTTATAAACCTGGGTTTTTCTCTGTCTCTTTTTCACGGAAACCACACTCCAAAATCCAAACTAAGAAAGCCAAATCAAACCCTCCCTAAAACAATCAGAAAGATGGTAAAACAGAATAGCAAGCCCCCAGGTCAGAGCAATTATTCGGTTTTCAGCAGGCTGATTGTTATTATAAAATCCTGACAATACAGGCGAGATGCATCTTGCTTTCATTCTGTGTGCTATCTTTAATTTGCTGTTACCCGACACAATAGTCCAACCCCAATGGAGGGGATTACTGTGCACGCTGTAAACTCCCACAAACAATAAAATGCAGTTCAGTCCTGCTTATTCATCATATCCCCATGACCTTGAGACATTTAAAAACATAATGAGAACAACTAAGACCTCCGAGTCTGAAAAGCTTCTTTTTTGAGGGGCATTGTTCAAAATTAGCAAAGTGTCTATTATGCATACTAAAAAGTGAGAGCAATAGATAAGTAATAAACAGCATTTCGTAGCACAGAAAAGTAGGTCACTTTTAGAGCAATTTTCTTCCCAAACTTGAAGTGCTTCTGTTCTCCTCCCTTTCTTCTCCAGACCTTTCCATAAATAAATTCCTTGAGAAGATAAAGAGCTCTTGTTCCACTCCAGATGAGGAAAATACCTTACCCAGCCTGCTCTGTATCCCTGAAGTTTGTTTGAAATCTCCTCTGATTGTCATGTATTTGACACTCTCACTGAAATCCTGTCTTCCAACATCGAGAAAAAGCCCCAACTATGGGCTCAGAGAACTAACTGGTAGTGCAGGTCAGCTTAAAATGTCCCGCAGACTGCATGACTTCAAGAGAAAGCTCCCCTTGACCTTCCTCTGTCCTGCATGATGCTAATGCAATTAACCTCTTATACAGCAGAGCCCTCCAGCCTGGCCTGACCTCCTGCACCATGAGCAGAGGCAGGATTTGCCACGTCCTGCACCATGAGGAGAGGCAGCCTGCTGGACCTTGTCATGACATGTTGCTGACAGCATCCCACATCCACGCTATCAGTTTCCCCATTCAACCAGGTGGCTTTTGTGTGCCTGCCCTTCTCCAGCTTGTGTGGTATTCTGCAGAAAACCAGCCCTTCCTCTGGATGTCAGGTTACAAAAAAAAAAAAGGTATTTCCATTTGTAAATTATTGCTTGCTTTTCATTCTTGCCTGCTGTCTTTGGAGGGACTTTATTTTCTCTCCAATACAGTGTGGCTTCTGGTTGGGTAGCACTTCACCTCTTTGCCTTGCCACAAGCCCAGGTGTATTGGGAACCTCGCAGAAGACATTGAATTTGAGGAGTTAGAAGTGATGAACACTCTATGTCTGTCCTACCAGGTGCCGCAGGCAGGGCTTGAGCAGCCCCTACAGTAGCCACTGGCCACCACTGGCCACTGCAAGGGAATCTGCTGGAGGGCCCCATGCCAGCCTCTGCTGTGCACCCAGGGGTTTTATTACAGAGGTGACAGCCCAGGCTCTCAGGAGAAGATAAATGTGCCTCTGAGACTTAGAGTTTCAGTTCAAACTTGCCTTCTTGCAGAGCCAAGGCTGAAGCCTTTGGGTCAGGACATCTAGTTTGGCTACTTGATTTTCCTGTGTCCAGCAGACCAGGGACCAGGGTTTCCAAGAACTATCGCAATGCATACTGCTCGTGCATTATTTTATGGGTTCCAACGGTCAATAAATCAGTGCTGATCACCTGGTGCTAGTACAGAAGAGCACCAGAGCATCACAGATCACACATGAGGGCACTGGGATGGCATTTATCCTGTTGGCGGTTGGCCTTGCTGTTCCTGGAGAGAAGAGATGCTTCTCTCATGATAAGGCCCACAACATTATGTCATGTTTGTATTTCAGCACGCTGAGAAAGCACCAGAATGCTAGAGGACAAGTCCTCACTGAGGAAGGGTGGATCAAGAAAGACAACATGCTCGGCTGCAGCAGCAGAGGTGATGTATACCATATGGCACAAAAGCCTGGAAAGCACCATGCCCATTATTGCTGGCAGGGTATTTAATGGCAATCAACTCTTGTCTATCCTCACCTTCAGTTCTGTAAACAGGGATCTCCATTGCTGAAGAAGGAGGCTCTTGAAGATGGTGTCATGAGGAAGGGTCCAGCAGAGAGGGCTATATTCATGCATGTTTTGTCCTTTCTATAAACATAAAGACATGAAGATTATTTTGACTTTGAACGAAGGCTTTGGAGTTAGCTGGGAAGGCTTTGGAGCACTGGGACTGCTCCTGGGCACTGCTGCAGTAAAGAAGCAATGGGTAGTTTCTTGCTAAAGACTGAGATAAATGGGAAACCCTGTCATTTATGAGGTCATGTCAATTTAGCTCCATTGAATCTCTCTGTGGACCGGCAATATTGATTCAGGATTTTGTTCTGATAACAGCTGAAAGGTGTGAGTGGGAAGAATTGTCTGTGCCTTGCCAGCTGCTTCACCCGATTACTGCCTGCAATAGCAGCCTTGATTTCTTTCTCCTTTTTCACCTTGAGTCTTAAGACAGGTCATTGCAGGGTACTGAGCCATCTTTATGTGTTTCTTTCAGAAGGATACCCATTCTGGAGTGATGCCCAAGACTCCTTGCTGTGGGAGCACCACACCACAGCTCTTGACATGCTCCAAAAGCTAAATTTGACCTGCATCTTCAGGTGGAATCCAGCCTTTATAGAACTCAATACAATCTTACCACCTGGGTCCTGCAAAGCCTGGAGTGCAATGTAGATGTTAAGTGGTGGGGCAGGGGCAAACCAAGAAAAAAGAAGAAAAAAGCAAACAAAAAACAAATTACAAAAAACCCCAACCCTAAAAAACCCAATTAAGCAAGCCCATAGGGAGAAATAGCCAGTGACACTCAAGTTGAGTAGTGTCAGTTTATACAAACACTGCACAAATTCCCTCTCTCCTTGCAGTTAGAGGGGTTGATAGCTGTTCATCTGCTCTCTCTGACCCCAGTGGGTATTTTCGGTTCCCACCTGGGCTGAAACACCACTGCCTTGGCTCCCCAGAATGGCCAGGTCAGATATTAATTAGTCTAAGCAGGATGTCCCACTGGGAAGGCACCTCTGATAGAGCTGAAATACTAAAACCTCCCTTTTGTGGGTAAGTGTGCCTTTCTGTCACAGTAGTAGTTTTGTATACCGGAGCACGGTGTTATCCTCTTGTGTTCTAGCTTAATGTGTCCTGTGAAATTGTTGCAGCAGGACACCTGGACATGACACACCGATATTCTCTTATAATAGGAGTCATCAAAGCTCCTGTATTTAATCCTTGGCTTTGTGGGAACCTGGCTGACAGTGAAAGCTCAGCAGATCCCAGAGTGAAACAAAAGAGCGTGGATCAGCTGCAGTCAGGTGTCCCTGCTGCTTTGCAGAGCTCCACCTTGCACAGCACCCCTAAACCACGGGGGGCTGATTTACTGCTGGTGCATCGACAGAAGAGAAGTAGCTGCTGCATGTCTAGGGATGGGATGGGATGGGATGGGATGGGATGGGATGGGGGATCTCATGTTATAAATCTTCTCTTCGGGCATTTTTCAGATTTGCCCTGTCATTTTCCCTCTGAAACAAGAAAGGCATGAAAATAAGATCCACATCAGACTCCCTGGAAGGTGTTTGATGTTGACTGCTGCTCTTCCTGAAACTTCATCTCTTCTTTGAAAATAGGAACTGTGCAACTCTTTTGCGTAAGAAGAAAGTCTTGCAGACATTGAAATAAGTGTAACTGGTGCAGAGCTACTTGGCTGATTCTGCAGAAAACCAGAAGCAGTGTCTTGCAGACAATAAATGCTCCCCTTTCATCTCTGCTCAGAGGGCTAAAGCTGATCTCTTTAATGCCACCACTGCTGACTGCTTCCTTCCTAAAGAAATCACCTCAGGGAGGAGAAACAGAGATTTCCTTACACAGTATGCTGCCCACAGAGGCAGAGGCAGCCACCTCTGATCACATTTTGAAAACCTCCCTAGCCAGTTGTGGGCAACTCCTCTGATTTTGACAACAACGACTAAAAAAAGCTTTTTGCCTTTCTCCATTTTGTCTTTTACTGTTTCAGATAGGGGTGGACAAAAATTGGCTTCCTCTTACCCTGTGCAGTTGGGTCTCCAACCCTTACAAGATCAGTTGGGTCTCACCCCTTCAGACCTTCCTTCTCAAACACATCCAAAACACACTGATGATTACTTAACCTCCTGAATTAGCCAGGAGACGCTGGCTATGCTCCAGAAAGCTCCCCAGACCTGTAGTGAGATATTGAGAAGGTGGCCAGACCATGATTGTACTGCCTATGGAGGATGTTATGAAGGACTTTCATGACCAAAAAGATAATGTACGTTGTTGTCTTGCAGGGCTAATCAAATGTCACACATAGTACCAGCTGTGGAGCTCTAGGAAGCCCTGAATTATTGGGAAAACAGGTATTCATCCCTTTGCTAGGCAAAGAAGAATTCTTCAAGTGTCTGAAACAAATGCTGGACAAAGCCTGTGAGACTTCAAGCCCTTTAATGAAGGAAGCATGGTTCAGCCCAGCAGCATTGAGTAAACAAGATACACTGGCCTGATCACACTGGACTCTGTATCACATTGCAGGTTTCAGGCTGTGAACAGACATGCTTTACAAGCAGATTTTTTTTAAAGGTTACATCGTCTCTCCCCATGGAGGCAGATCTGTTCTGGTATACACACAGCTGATTTTCATCCCTAATTTGTGCTTAGTTACTCAGAGCCAGTACTAAAACTGCTGTGGCTGTGGCAGTAAAAGGGAGTAAAGAGCAGGGACAATGACCATGCATGAACTTTGTGGTGAGGGGAAGGAATTGGCTGACTTGGGCTGACCCACAGGTGATAAAGGGAAATTGAGGGCAGGAGGACTGAAATGCAAGCCCAGACTCACAGCTGGCAAGAGTTCTCAACCCCTAGGATCTCCTTCCAGCTCAGACTCTGACCTGCAGGGTCCCATAATTTGGGACTGAAAGCCAAAGACAAGCTTCGGTTTTCCCGTGCTGCAGTGCAGAATTTCATCACAAGGCTCCCTTCTTCTCCCACTCTGTCTGTCTCCTCACTTTCCGAAAAAAAAGCTGCAAAGTTAACCACCTATAACACCTGCTGTGCCCTCGCTGCTGATCCTGCCCTAGTTATTACACAGCAAACAGGTATGTAGGAATAGCATATACCCTGCAAATTATATTTTCAGGGTTGCTGCGATTGAGAGACGGGACACTGCTTGATGCAAGCAAGTTGTCGGTTTATAATGGTTTCCTCCTCTACTTTTATACATATTAGAAACAATACACTCAGATCAAGGGATAGCGCGTCCCTTGATGATTGATTGACTCCCCAAGCACCCACTAATTGCCGTTTAACAGTTTCCAAGTTTAGCACGCGCTAATTGCCTGTTAACGGTGTCAAGATGACCCATTGTTCGATGTAAGGTGGGCACTCTTTTGTTTCTTCTATGTAAGATTGTTATCTTCTGTCTCCCAGGGCTTGCGTCCAACAAGTCTTAACATGTCCTCCCTTCTCAGTTGAGCAACACTGCAAAGGCGGGCTGAGCCATTTCCTTCACAGGGTCTCTGTTTCTCTCCATAGGGAAGCAGGGCTAAACTCCGCCCTACCGAGCAGAGTTTTCTCTTGTGAAAAAGCAGAGCACCAACAAAGCTTGAGAACCAGTGTGCTTGGGTTAACCTGGACCAAAACAAATAAAGAGGTTAGAAGATAACCCCAGGTTTTTCCATCAGCCTTCTCTCATATTTCTTCAGAAATTCTCCTATTTCTTCATAAAACTTGATCTTCTTGGGAGACAGGATTCACAAAACATTTCCTAAACCCAGCATTTTCATCAAAGGTGCAGAGCCTTTTCTCCTTGTGCCCCAAGTACTCCATCATCCCAGTATCTTGAGCACCCGTGCACTCTTGAAGCCCTTCAGATTGCTCCATTGCTGTGACCATTTCACTGGCTCTCTTAGAAGTGATCTTGGCTGTGGTTCTTCCGTATAAAAGGCATTTAAAGGGCCTTTGAAAGCTGTGGAGCTCAGCGTTTCACTGTGTAACAGCAGAGGCAGGATGGCCTGTGCCAACCTAGCTTCTAAATCAGTGTGAGTGTTCAACCAACCCAAGGAGGGGCAATGTCCAAGGCATCAATTACATCTCCAACAGGTCCAGGTTCTTTGTTAGCATGGACAATACTGTACCCTTTCAGTCCTGCACTCCTTTTTGTGCACAGTGTGCTGGTATCCAGCTCCCTTTTGTGTCCTGCTCGGAGAGCAGCCCAGAGTTGCTGCAAAATTGAAAGTATTCCACTACGAAGGTAGGAAATGAGTATCTGGAATATCCCCTTAGGCTCTGGGTGCCTTTGCTTATCACTGCACTAAATGCAGGAGAAAAGGAGGGGGGTACATCTCACTTCACTTAGATGAAATAGTTCCTAGTAATTTATTTAGTTTAATGTTGCTTTTTGATGAATCATTCATACAAGAATATTCATTATTCTTTTGCACCTCTTGCACATTTGCCTGTCTTGGTGCAAGAGGCACAACAACATGTTGAGAGAGGAGGCCATGGATCAGGATTCAATCAGTGCACGTGATGCCAGCAGGGAAATAACTACAATGGATGCATTGTCCTTCGGCAATCCCAGTAAATCCGACTGTACCTTTCAGTCTGTAAACACCACTGGGTACCTGGCCTGAGAGCGTTTTGTGCCAGTAAAGAGCGGACAATAGCAGTGTAAAGGTAATATGGCAAAGCTCAGGAGGCTGCTAGGCTTACAGGTCCTGCCAGCCCCGTTATCATGCTGAGCCCAGCTCCCCTACCCTGGGGCGCCACCAGCAATCGATGCTCCCTGGCAGCAGGGGAGTTTGTGAGATACTGACGTAGACAGTCCTAGCGTGATACCCACCCCTAAAAGCTCTTGATCACCGTTCGGAGGAGCCGTGGCTTCTCCACGTGGGCACAAAAGGGACACAAAGATTTTCCCATGCTCCTGCTCAGTGATGGGCATTTTTAGGACCAGCCTGCAATGTCCTGAACTCTCCTCTGACCAGCAGCTGGTAGCAGCTCTGCCAGAGGTACGGCTGGAGCATACCACAGCCCTGCAGAAGGAGCAAGGGAGACATTCAGGAGCCTGTACTCCTGGGAGGCATATCTTGGTTTACAGCTAGACCTGACAGGACACTCCAGTTGATCATTACCTGACAAGTGTCAGCGGTTCTTGCCTGTGACCATTATCCCTTTAATATAAAACAGCGGGGAGACTAAATAACCTTCTGACAAGGCAGCCAGACCTGGCTGGGTCTTGGAACAGCCCTTATGGCGTTCTGGCGAGCTCTGCTTTTATTCCATTTTCTCCACTGGCAGACGGCACGGTTCATTGTGCATGCGAGCGTATGCAAAAGTACAACATAAGTGAAATGTAGTCAGGTTTATGGGATATATAAGAGCCCAGGTGTGCCAGGACCTTCAGTTGTTTTACAAGATCCAAAGCAGAGGAAGTAGGTGCCAGTCAAAAACTCCAGTTTCTTCTGTCTCTGTCTCTCTCGTTTTCCCTCTTTTTAGAGGTTTCTTGGGAAAATGAGGTAATTGAAGCACTGAAATTCCCCCTCGGAAAGTCGATGAGCTCAAAGTCTGCAAAACCCTGGATAGATGCAGGTCACCTGCCAATCAATCCAGGCTCTAGCTGAGTGGGAAATGTTTAAGCTAATGTACACTTCCCCAAAGGCATCGTACTTCTAAAGACTTATCCCTTCTCAGCGATCTGATCTGATCACTCCAGGACCCCACTGCAGTACAGGCATCTGTGGTTCTGAAATGGTGTGACCTAAATAAAGCAAGAAGACAGGAAGAGGGGCTAGGAAAGGCTGCTAAAGAGAACTTGCCAGCCTTTTATTCACATTAGCAAATATAAGTGAGGTCTCATAACTCCCAGCCCAGCTCATTAGTCCATGCTGGCTGTGCACACTGTACATCAGCAATATTTTAATTCAGGCACAGCACAAGACTTTTTCTAAAGTAACTTCATTAGTTTGTCGTGTTTCAGAGGAACACGTATGTACCGGGTGTGTCGCTTCCATCAGGCTTGTGAGGGTCTACGTGTCAGGTGGACACATATACCAGGGAAATGGAATAGTACAGGAATATAAAGTGTTTGAGACAATAGACAGTTTCAGTTTTTGTTAACTCCATTAGATACATGATCATCTTCTGGGTAAAAATTTCAGCTTGGAAGCTGTCACACAGTCAAGAGAAAAGGGCCTGTAATGAGAATGACTGCAAATTGAGTGAATTTTTCTTTATCGCCAGCCTGCAGATGAGGATCCAGTTTCCCAATTACCTCCTCTGTCTTTCCTCATCCCAACTGCTGCTCCAATAAGAAATCAACAGCTTTTTCTGTCAGATTGCTTCCAGGATTTTGGTTGTGCAACTTGTGAGCAGGAAGGACTCCATGGCTTTCTGTGCCTACATATATGAATGAAACACACCTTCCCCTCACAAAAAATTCCTGCTGGAATTAGAAGCAACTGCAGGTTGGCCTGCAAGCCTATTTGCCCCGTGAACAAAACCAGCATCAATAGTGGGCTCTCTTGCTTTGGTTCCAGCTGATTCAGTTATTTCCCAATCTAACATATCATGGGGAAAAAACCTGAAACATCATAACTTACCCTTTAGAGATCACACAGCCAGTCATCTGCATGCCTGAATCTTCAGAAATGAAAATGAGGGACTATTATCATAGTGGCAATTCCCTGAACAGCTGCCATATTACAGGGTTAGACACATGTACTAGCAGCAGATAGCTAAAAATATGTAGGCATCCATTCGCTTTTCTACTCTCTTCAGAGATTAAAGCAAGTGTGTTTCCATATGTACACACATAGAGAAATATTTATATGGACACATATTTGTGCATGTAATTCTCATCATATATCTCCTTTAAAATCTGTCTCAAAAACCTTCCTTAAATAAATTATCCTTTTGCACCTCCCTTATATTGGACTTGAAAGAAATTGCACGAGAGTTTGTAATATATAAACATTTTCTCCATGAAGATGTGTATGATGTATTATTTGGTGGGCTAAAGACAGACTGGTTATCTCTTGATACAGTTTTCATTGATCCATCTGGACTGACAATAAGCATAACATTCTTCCATCGCTATTAAAAAGCTCGGGGCCCGGTTCACAGAATTCACTGGGACCCCCAGACTCCCTCTCTGGCCTTTATCCCGTTGACACCAACCCAGCACAGAAAACACTCAGCACTATGTGAATTCAAGCTAAGCATGTATTTAAGTGCTATAAAGCCCCAGACCCTTAAAATTCCCTAGAATTTTTAAGAACTTAGGCAGAGTTTCACCGTGACCATATGGGCTGGTTTCCCCTTCTCACAGGGAAATGTTGATGTGTTGAAGTTTTCTTCAGTTTCTCTCTTTCCCTACTGCCTGCCCAAGCTGTTTGTCAGCAGTATTTTTGCTCCGTGCTTACAACAGTGGTTCAAAATTGCTGTAAAGTGCAGCAGGGCAGTTATTTTACCTGTCAATCAAAGCTGTGACATTTTTGGTGTGTTAAACTGGAGGGGACAGCAGTATTGTCTCTGGTCTACTCCCCTTTCTGCTAACTCCTGCATTTCCTCTGACATTTTGGATTCGGTCACTTCTTTCTAACACTTTCCTCTAGGCAAAATATTGTTTTTAACTAAAACACCCCCAACCTAAACCTAACAGTAAGAAATAGCTCACCAGGTCATCTGTGGGAACTTCAGCACATTTTTTCATGTGGTCCTTCTCCTCTCTTGGGGCAAACAAGCTTTCACAGGTAGACCCCAGACAGAAGGACACAGCACTTCACCCTGGAGTCTTCCTGCAGAAGTGAAAGAATGAATGTATCCAGACTTGAAGACCCATGAGTCATGGAGGTAGTGTTTCCAAATCTTTCCGTTTCCAAAGCAGTTGGGGTTTGCAAAAATCACCTCAGAAGACATCTTTTTAAAGCACATTTTCCCTCCTGGTCCATTCTGCGGAGTCCAGCTGAGGAAGTGTTTCACACTCCACGAGTCATGTGCGTCTGAGGAGATGGCCTCCAAACCCAGATGAGACATGTCGCCTTGCTGTGTTGCCCCCAGCTACAAGCAGAAGGTGAAACTGGGAAAGAAAAGTGTTTTAGGACTCATCTCTAAACAGAATGTTTTACAAAAGATAGAAGATAACTGTGAGAAGTAAAATGCACTCTAAATCATTGTTTTAGCAGTTAACGGGCACCAGAAGATTAGGATTACCAAATTTTAAAGTTAGCCATGTAGTTAACCACAACAGTGAGAATAGCAGTTAGTCCATCTATTCTGTAATAAGAAACAATAAAAAAGAATCTAGAGAAAAAATACGCGGGAACCCGAGTTGTTTTTCAAAACGAGTTTCTACAAGGAACATTTAGCTTATAAAGAGAGATAATTTACAGTTATGTACTTAAGGTGTGTTTATGGTTTAGTCCCCAGGATACAGAGGGAAGAAAAAGATCTCTGCTTTTTTCCATCAAAGCTGCATTAAAATGAACAGTTGGGGCTGGTTGTCCATAACTCACTGTGAAGTGGCTGTACAGAAAACCTTCTCAACATCTGCAGGCCTGCCACCAAGCTGTCTGATGAAGGGAAACACCAGGACCCTGGTGGTAGAGTCACTGCAGCGGGAAGGAGGGGACCCACAACCAATTAGCAAGGCCTAAAGCATTTTCACAGTGAGGCCCCAGGTGTGGATAGAACTTCCCAAGGACCTCCATCCCTGTGTCTTGGTGGCTGACCAATGTGCCTAGGGTAGCGCATGAGCACTGGGGATGGTGGGGCTGGCCTCTATATCCCAACATCTGGCCTTTGCAGGGCAGGTAGCCAAAGCTGTGTGGTCCATGAGTGCCATTTTCCTGAGCTGCCCATGACACCCACACTGCCACAGCTGCGCTGGTGAGAGGAGCGGGGCATTTCCAAAAGGCAGCGTTGTCAGCGTCCTTGCTCTGTATCCACCTCCTGTCCCACGGGCTCTGGGTGGACTCCTTGCTCTGTGCCTCCCTCCAGATCAAGATCCAGCATCAGGGAAGCCAGAGAAAGCCTTGTTGTCTCCACCCTGCACAACCTCCCAGCAGTCGCCACCAGTTTGGCTCGCTCCCCTCTTCCTTCACACCAAGCTATTCCATTTCTCATCACTCCTGCATTGGCGTGGAGGTGCTCCCTCACTGGGGACCAAGCCTGATGGGCAGTGAACCGGCACCATTCCCACCCGCACCTAGGCTGTGTGGCTGCTCCGGAGCATAAATCAGCCAGGCTTATCTGACTTATCAGGTCAGGACTCGGGGAGGGAGAGAAGTCATTGGAGACCTTGGCCATTGGAGAAAACGGGCACCTAATCACACTGTGAGCAGGGACAGAGCTGGCGTATGCTGCTGACCGCTGGCTGTATGAAAGAAATGAAATTCAAACCGGACCAGTAATATGAACTCTCCCTGCCAAAAGAAAACAAAAACACTGTCCTAATAAAGCCCAGAAATAAGGGGAGCAGTGCATCCATGGCATGCTGTTTGTGCATGGACCAGAAGAGCCAGGATCAACTCTATATGCAGAGGGAGGGTGCCTGGGTGGTGAGACTCCAAAAGGGGAAAGCAATTCAGATGGGACAGTGTATGAGGCTTTGTCAAAAAGACTATGAGACTGCAGACATGATATTGTCTGTGCACTTGGGATATGTAAGAAGAGCTTCCTGTGACTGTTTTGAGCCAAAAAGACTATGAGACTGCAGACATGATATTGTCTGTGCACTTGGGATATGTAAGAAGAGCTTCCTGTGACTGTTTTGAGCAGAAATCATGGCATATCCTGAAGTGACCAGTCCTCAGATGCACAACTGAGCTCCACTTACAACAAACACCTGCGAATCACAGGCATCTCCCAGGGGATCATCTCCACTGTTTGCTATTGGAAATGCCACAAGCCATGGTAAGCTGTAGCCTCCTTTAGGTCTGGGTTACCCCACTGCCCGCTGATTTGGAGAAGACAGGGCCTAGTTTCATGCCACAAATGGCATGGTTCCCCAAAGGCCTCTCTCTTCCAAAAACGCTTTTCCTGCCTAGTAGCATGCCTGAGACCAAGTGCATGTCTTCCCTGGTGTCTCACAGGGGCTGATCTTACAATGCAGCCTTTCTCACTGGTGCCATGATAAATACTGCTCCATCCCTGCCCGTATTGTTTCACAAAATTTCAAAGGACTTGGAATCAGTGAGACGACTGTCAAATTTGGGTAGGATTGGTCAACAGACTCAAGTGCTCTGAGGTGCAACCAACTGTCAGGCAGCATGATCACACGTGTCTTGCACCCTGGGAAACCATGCTGAACCCCAGCTTAGTGACCATGCTTAGTGACGTGGTTCAGGGTTCATGGGTTTTATCGGAGTTAGTTTGGTGGTTGGACTAGATGATCTCAAAAGTCCATTCCAGCCTAGAGAATTCTATGATTCTGTGTTGAGGCAATACTTCCAAAATGCGTCTGGATCAGTCCAGAGATGCCTTTGCCTGAGAAAAGTCATCAGTACTCCCTCAGCCTGATTTTCAACAACCAAAAATCAGACAACACCAGGTTTCAAGTCAGCAGAGAGTGGCTGTTCAGGCTTATGGTGTTGCCCCAAGCATTGTAATGCTGAAAGCATGTTTTTAAAAACTGTTGTATTTCAGAGAGCAATTAAAAACAAACAAACAAAAAAACTCCATGTATCTGAGCTGAGACTCTTCTTGGTCACAGAATGACATTTGCAGATGTTAACGTTAGTAAGTCAGTCTGGTGTTCCTGAGTAACAGGCTCTAGCTCTAGGCAATCCTGCTTCAGCAGGGGAGTTGTACTAGATGATCTCTGTGGTCCCTTCCAACTCTCAAAATTCAGTGAAATTCAGTGTTCCCATGCACTGGAGCCATCTCTGAGGTACAAGCATGGGGCAATGTGGCAGGAAACATCCCACACCCTGTGCTGCTGGGTTGAAGGGAGTGACAAGGACTGACAGAGAGCACTTCTCTTGGGGCCTTTGTGAGCCCAAAGCCCAAATAAATGGCTCTTTACTGCAAGCCAGGGCCCCAGCACCTCTCCTATGTCACAGCCCCATGCAGGAAGGACCACAGGACAGCTGTTTGTAGGGCCCTGCGAGAGGAGAGGAGCCATGCCTTTGCACTTCATGTAGATGGGGCACGGCTAAAACAGTGGGGACTCAAATATGCAAAGCCTACACCCAAAGGCTGCAAAACTCATGGGAATGGTCAAGCTCTTGCTGGTCTGGGGGACAGACATGGCCATGAATCCAAGGTGTGTGCTGAGTTGTACCTGAAGGCTGCATCATCTCTCATGGAGCAACACGTTTGTTCTTACTCAGTCATTAGAACGTGCAAAGGAGAAAGTGAAGGTTAAGCAGGCTGATGCTGCAAAGAGAATTTACTCTGAGCCTTCTATAAGGCTTTAGGAGCCTTCTAACCTTCTATAAGGTTTAGGAGCCCTCTATAAGGCTTCTGGTTTCTTTGAACCTTTGAAGCTGAGGGGCAGGTATGCACACAAAGAGCAGCATCTGCAGCTTTATGCCCATGATGTAATCACAAAAACACACCAGTTCTACAGCTGCATGTACAAACTGAGCCACTCTCCAGAGCTACGATTCATGGCTCCATATATATCTTGCTCACTAGAGGCAAAGGTTTGTATAAGGAAAGTTGGAAAGTAAGTAGGGAAAATCAGGGTGAAATCACTGTGAGGCAGCAGGAAGTCAATTTTGGTGCTGCAGATCAAAAATTTGATGAATACATGTATCTTAATGCACATGTTAGGCTTACTGCCAGACTGATATAGCTAATTCAAAATTCCAATTTCAAAACATATTAAAGTCTGAGAAGTTTTAAAGCAGAAAAAAGGGACAAGTTGTTTGTTCTCAAATATAACAACCTTAACATGGAAATCTGTGCCAATTTAAAGAACATGAACAATGTATTTTAACTCAAAACATGTAGGAGAAACTCTTACTATCTGAGAGTAGTAAGAATATTCCAAGTATTTCTCTTTTCCTGAGAAATCCAATCCTACAGCTCTTTCCTGGACCTATAGAATAAGAGCGAAACGAGACCTGTGTACTTAAACCCTTTTGGCTCTTCTTAAATCCCAATCGAAATGCTTTAACCACTAATATATTACCAGGCCCTCTGATCTGAAAAAGAACTTGAAACTCAAGTCAAGACAACAAGATAGAACCCAAATCTGGTTACACTGTTGTGACACTAATATAATTCCTTTGCGGGGAGGGGATTAGAGTCTTTTAATGCCCTGATTTTATATGTTTGTACAAAATACAGCATCAGTTTAGCTGGAGACATCTGGACTCTCCCTGTTAAATGAATAAAGGCTTTTTTAATGCAGAGGATTCTCAAAGTGGGTCTCTCACTAGTGGGTGAAAAAACATGAAATAAATTTGAAATACTTAAGAGGGAAAGAAAAGCACTGCATAAAATTAAAAATAAAAATATATGAAGTTCTTGATAAATGAAAATAACAGAATGTAACACATGTCAAAGGCTATGCAGCCATGAGTAATGACAAAAGGTGATATTAAACATTGCAGAACCCTGGTTAGTTTTGTAATAGTGTATAAATCTGTGAACGGAGCTTCAAAAAGAAGATTTAAATGTCATTCTCTAAGCAGCTTACCAGAGCTCCATTTTTAAAATCTTCATTATTGTTTCTTGCTAATTTGTTTTTACCAGATTCTCCTACTATCTCCTGTGCACTCCGTTTATGAGGTGTTAAAAGGATTAGGAGCCCATGGATTTCAAGAGCAGTTGATCTTTTCTACACAGCCTTGTTCCAGCAAATATAAGCTTCATTGCTATCTCAAAATAAACTGAAAACTGAATAACATAGGTTATCCTTTGCAAAACACTTTGAGAGAAGATACAGGAAAACAGCTCTGTCTACTGCTGCTGACTTGCAAGTACTCTAGGATGGGTAAAAAAGAAATCAGAGGTATGGCAGATTCACCACTTCAGCAAAAAATGCTGCCCTCATTTCAGAATTATTTTGAGATCATGATGCCCACCAGCACTAGTCAGTTGCTTGACCCAGAATGTCAGAAAGCCATATAATTTCATTCTTGAAGGGTAAGATTAAAATCCCAGATGGCCTTATTCTAAAGGGTGATGCCACTTGTGCATCTCCAATTGCTACGATCCCACAACCTAGAAGAAAAAGTTCCACCTAGGTCCAGGATTTTATATCTGACCTCATAGCAAGGAACACCATTTCCCTGAGTGCACCATAAGGACTCCCTTGGTGCACATATGGGGTGAAGAGCTGCTCCTCGTCCGTCTGTACAGCTGTCTCTTACAGCCTGTCTGCTGAGCTCCTGTCACCTCACCATGGGCCCGATGTTTGACAATAGGATATTGGCCCTGGACAAAACAACTGCATGATACTGAGGGAGACTTTTTAAATTTTCTGCTGGTTAATGACTCTCTAAAGTCAGGCTTGCAGGAGTGGTATTTGATTTCCATTGATGCACACCATCTCCACAATCCCACCATCAGTCCACAGACTGCTGGTCTCTTTGCTCCCTACCAAAAGGATCTAAGCTCCATGTATGTGAAATATGGGGAGCAGTGCAATGAAATGGACTGGATTAATCTGGAAAAGTAGAAGCCAAAGGGAAAACTAATCCCAGGCTGTAGCTTGTGTGGCAAGTACCAAGGTAACAGAGGCAAACCCCCCCCTCAGCAGGTCCAGGTGGTGTAACAAAGGTGATGGCCACAGTTGCAGCTTGGGATGTTCAGGCTGGGCATTGGAAAAACTTTTTCCTGGGGTGGTGGTACATCCCCGGTCATTGGAGAGATGGGGGAATCACCATTCTTGGAGGATTTCAAAACTCACATATGCAAAGCCACAGCTGCCCTGATCTAGCACTTGATGAGAATCTTGCTCCAAGCAGGTCCTCTCTGACCAGTATTTCTGTGAGTCTGTAACTCTCTGAACAACTCTCTCTTTTTCCATTCCACAAACAACATCTGTATAACCTTCTCCAAAACTGCCTAACACCATATATTGGGTTTACATGGTAAGATTTTGACAGTGTGGGGGATGCAGGGATGGCTTCTGTGAGAAGATGCCAGAAGGTAGCCCTCATGTCAGACAGAGCTATTTCTAGCCAGCTCCAAGACAGATCCATCTGCTTGTCAAAGCTGAGCCCATCAGCAATGTTGGTGGTGGCCCTGTGATAACACATTTAGGAAAGGGTAAAAAAAAGCTGCACATCAGCAGCTAGGAGATACTGTGAGAAAACGTGAGACTCTGCAGACACCAAGGTCAGTGAAGAAGGAAGGGAAGAGGTGCTCCAAGCTCTGGGGCAGAGATTCCTCTGCAGTCCATGGTGAAGATCATGGTGCCACAGGTTGTCCACCTGCAGATAGATATCCACCTGCAGCCCACGGCAGACTCCATGCTGGAGCAGGCAGATGTGCCCTGAAGGATGCTGTGAGCCTGTGGAGAACCCACACTGGAAAAGGCTTCTAGCAGAAACTGTGGCTCCGGCAGAGGAGCCCACACATGAGCAGGTTTTGTGGCAGGACCTGTGACCCTGCTGAGGACTCACACTGGAGCAGTCTGTTTCTGAAGGACACTGTGGAAAAGACCCATGCTGGAGCAGCCCATGCTGGAGCAGTTTGTGAAGAGCTGCAGCCTGCATGGAGGACCCACATTGAAGAAGGTCATGAAGGACTGTATCCCATGGGTTACACTCCGGAACAGAGGACCCTGTGTTTTTCATTCCTGTCCTGTTTTCTCCCCACTGTCCTGTTTAGTAAAAGGAGTCATAGGGCGGCTCGGTGGATACCTGGTAACCAACCAAGGTCAATCCACCACGCACCATTTCTCTCCAATCATCTAAGCAATGGCCAGAATTCAGTTTAATTTACAATTTATTTCTCTGATGGCCAAGCCAGTGTGAACCTCGTGCGACTCATTCACTCCTTTCCTACTTTGCAATTCACTATTACCTTGGTTGTGTCTGCACGGCTGCTCTTGGGAACCTCCTTGCCTGCAAGCAAGCTGGAGGCAGATGAGAGCACCTTCACCACCAGAGAAAGTGTCACACACTGTAGCCTCAGAACAGATGTTCCCAATCTGAGCTTCTCTTGAAAGTTGCTGCTTCTATTTTCAGTTTTGAAGGCAGCTTTGTGCACCCCAACCTGGGTGTGTTTCTTCTAAGAACATTATCTTCTCTGACAGAATATATTTCTTTTCCCTATAAAATTGATTTACTCTCTTCAACAATGTCTTCCTATGACTCTAAAAGCTTGTCCACCCTAGAATACCTTCAACATGTTAACCAACAACTCATAGACAAAAAAATAACACTGGGGTGCAATAACCTTCCAGTCTGATCAAAGAGCAGGAAGAATTATTTTTTTCCTTTCCACCTGAAGGCTTTATGATTGAATCTGACAACTTCTTGCTGAATTGAAGCATGTCACTTCAGAAGAGATCTGAGCCAAAATTTCAAGTGATGGAGACCTTTCCCATTGCTAAGAAAGTCACTGCAATATCTAGTTATCCACCTCAAAGGAAAAAAAAGTTAATTTATTGCACTCTCCTCTGTGAGTTTAGCAGACTCATATTGCTAGATGCTTCCCACATCTGTAAGCTTCTACAGCCCCCACATTTCAAAAGTGAAGGCAAACTGAATTTTTCATTAGGCAAACAAATGTATCTCAATTACTGTCTTTTTGAAATGCAGGTAGCCATATGGCTAGGACCTTTCCCCAAAGCACACTACGTTTCCTGGCTTCACCTTTCTTGTCTGCTGAGATTAACGTGCAAGTAAGAAAAGAAATGTGGAAGGAATTTGAAAGCACCCTTTTCTGTGTGTGACTTCTGGGGATAATCCCTGAGAGCCTTTCCACAGCCTGGAGCAGGAGAAAGCAGAGCTGATTTCATCATGGCAGTGCTAGGTGGCATAATCACAGAGCATACCATTTAATAAGAAGTAGCGCCATTGTTAATTAGCACATAAACCCCATAAAAGTTTTATTATTTCATCAATAATTCACTTGGCCTCCACAGGCTCAGATTCTCTGTCTCACGAGAATTGCAAACTTTCTCCCTCTCTCTGCCCCCTGCCCTTCATTTCTTCCCTCATTTCTTTCTTTCCTTCTTTCTCCTGTCCCTCTCCCTGAAATTTACTTCTCATGGATGGCTCAGTTGCCCTCCGTAACCAGCCGGGAGGTATCTCCACATGTCACATCATGCTGGGAGCAAAATGGGGAGCACAAGTCCTGGGTGGAAGAGCACTGAGTGCACCATCAAAGCTGAGACACCGCAGACAAGTGGAAGACAGCAGAGGTGGCATCTGCAGCACTTCACTCCCTCCCTTTGCAGCACCGACAGTTAGTCAAGAAGATGACAAGTACTTTATTTGTGAATTTAGTTTGGAAACCCTTCACATTCATGAACATTCCAGCAGAGAGGGACAACAGCAGCACACAAACTTGGGTACTGCACGTGAAAATGGAACAAGACAGGTAATGTTGTTTGAGATGGAACAAAGGAGATTGAGAGAGAAAGACAGAGAACTACAAGACCTGTAAATGATCTTTGACAAAACAGTTTTAATTTGCCAAGCAGAGGAAGACTTGCACAGCCAAATTAAGCTTTTAAATAGATGGATGGGATTGAAAGGGCAAATACTGGAAACAATGAGATCTGGGCCAAATAAGTCTTGCTGAGCTCTGCATAAGGGTACCTGTGTGTTCATGGGTTCACAGCTCCCACCCCAAGGTTTTATTGGCTGCTAAGACAACTAAGACAACACCTATCACTTGGAAAAGGCTGCAACAGTTTATGGGATGAGGGAAGTGTTTGCAAGGGAGCACTATAGACATCCAGCCTGGAAAAAGAAGATGGCAGCAATACCGCCTGCATTGGATAACCCTTCGGCATTGCTGCAGAGTGTGAATGGGCCTTCATGCTAAGGGAAACGGAGCATAGATTATAGGTGAGCTGGTAGAAAACAATACATTGGGAAGATACATTTTTGGATATTACTGGAAAATGGAGGGAAAGAATAGCTTGATTAGTGAGTTAGGGTTTCGTCGAACGTTTGATCTAGCCAACAGTCTGACCTCTGTGGGACCAAGACAGTGGAGCAGGAGTTTTGAGACAAGTGGCCTTTCAACAGGTTTCAATTCAAAGCTGAGAGCACTTCACTTCTCCACAGACTGGGGACCTGGGAAGGATCCCCTTGTTCTAGGACAGAAACACCTTGATCATGTTGGTGTCCTCTTCCTCTAGAAGTCATAGAAGTAGATCAATAGGCTGTCCTCACAAGTCTCAGGCTGGGACAAGAGACTCCTGGCCCTGCCAAACTCGCACAGATATATCCTAGAAGAAAAAAAATGTGCCAATTCCAAGGGTAGAAATTCTGGAAAGGTGTATTTCTATTCTTTGATAGGCTCAGTGGACTGAAAATAAAATTTTAAGGGCTATTAACATCACTGGGATGTGTTCAGGGAGGTCACAGCTTAGGAAGACCTCACCAGCCTGTGAGACAAGGAACGGTAACAAGGATGGTAGTAGTGTCCAGGGGTAAATCTGGGCTTGGCTCACATTCTGCACCGGCCACTCAGGAGCAACACCTGCACATCCAAGGGTTGTGGAATAGCAGATTTAGAAAGATATCAAGATGCCAAAAGAAAAATCCCTAATCAGGTGGCAGGTAGGTTTAAGCTTGCCTGCCCACTTGGGCTTCACAGACAGCGTTCATGTCTGTGGGACATTATACACTGCAGGAAGGCAAACATCATCTCTACTCAGCCAGGCTGTGTCACCAATAGGCACAGAGAAAAGTCATGTTTCCCTGCACAATCCCGAGCAGCTCTTGGTCCTCAGGGACGTGCCTGCCCTGTTTTCAGACCCGAGACTCCTCATCTGAGGGCACAAAGATCCTGCCGTGGCTTGCAAAGCCCTGCCATCCTGTATCAAAGGGAGCCTGGCATTTCATCCAGCCTCCTCTATGCAGAGGTGACGTCTCCTCCCCACGGAGCAGACAAGCTGTGGCTCGGTCTGGTGAAACTGGAGCGATTCTTTAAAAAGATATCTGCTCTGACTCCAAGGACCGCTCTTGGAGGGGCCGTGCGCGGCGAGCACAGAGACCCAGCTCTCACGACACAGCTCTCCTTTGCCTCCTGCTTAGTCAACCAGAGCAGCAGCAGCCTCTGCCCGTGCAGCGTGCCCAGAATGTACTGGGCTGTGAAGGAAGCCGACCCAGGATGACAAAACCCAGCTGCGTGTAGCTGAGGGACTCCATGGCTATTTTCCCCCTGACTTTGGCCTGCTGCAGACAAGAGATTTCTTGTGCAAATTCTGACCTGACAAAGTCACTTTGAGAGCTGGTTATCAAAATGGACTTTTTTCAGGGGGAATTTATTTTGCAGTGGCAGGAAGATGCCATTGCATGCCCAGAAAAATTCATTTGGAAAGGCTAATTTGCTACAAATCAAAGCATCTTCTTCTCTTTCCATAGGTAGAATAGTCTGTTCCAGAAGCAAAGTGAAGCTTTTTCTCTCCTTTGTGCTACAGCTACTGTCCTGACAGCCATGCTTAAGCTCATTAGCCAGACACTCTGAATTTCAGGGCAGAAAGAAAAGGCAGAAGAGAAGCTAGAATAAGTCTGAGTTGCAGCACATTAAAATCCATGTTTTTAGGGATCACCAGCAAATCAAAGATCAAAATTTAGTTCATGGATTCGTGAGAGCTTTATGTGGAAATTTGCCTTCCTGTCCTGTAAAGCATTTTGTCATTCCTACGGGAAGGGTAAGATCTGGTAGATACAGATCTCTTTTAAAGAATTGTTTCTGATATATCAACGTTTCCCTTTGCTGGTAATTAACAACTGCCATGCTATTTCTGAAGCAGTGCCATGCATACCTGCTGTATACTGGAGTGAGTATACATATATTTTGAAGAGCTTGGAAATCATTTAGGGAGATGCATAAAGTAGCACCATTCCCAGGTTCCCTGGTTTGTCCTCTGCGTGTGAGTGTGTGTATATGTGAATATGAATCTGTATGTCCGTGTGCACATGCTGTTATATCAATTGCAGTCCTCCAAGGAAGTGAGCAAGGACCAGTAGGGACACAAGCCTCCAGGCAGGGTTCACATGAGGGGTTGTACTGGAATAAGTCCCTTGTGCTCAACGCAGCAGGTTGGGATGGTTTTCCCCATGGCATGTTTCCCAGTGAAGGCGTATTTCCCAGGGGACTTCTGCAGCCGTCCTCAACTTCACTGCACAGCACAGGGCATATACGTAAAGACCTTACCAAAAGCTTAGCTCCTGGCTCAGGGTGTTGAAATCTGCCCGTTCTGGTGGGAAGATGTGCACTGGGGGAGATGGAGTCAGTGCTTTTTTTGCTGTTGGCAAAGGGCATTTTTCTGGAAGTGTTCTGGAAAGAAGATGTGGTGCAGAGCCCCAGATGGCAAACTGGCTGTTTTCAGCCTTCACCTTGCCCCAGTGACTATGTAAGACTGGCGTGGAAACAGACCCAGAACCGGTGTATGCAGCTTCCGTTGGTAAGTGAAATGTAGATATCCACAGGGAGTTTGCAATGCTCTGTAAGAAGGAGAGGTCCTGTGAGAATTTTCATATGAGGAAACTGAGTTTTAGAGGGGAAACTTGCTCATCATCAGAGCATGCATATGCACATATAAGCCCATATCTAATACAGACAAGGATGCCAATACCCAGGGCTGCCCCTGATGACTGCAAGCTTTGGCACCAACTTGGCAAGTGTGGGAAAGTGGCTGCTGCTTGAGATCATTGGGAGTTAACCGCTTGTTTCACACAGAACGTAGCTACAATTCATAGAAGTTGGAGGTCTTTTTGCGGAGAAAGAAATGGTCCAGGAGTTTTATGTGTCCCAGAAGGGACAGGTGAGGATGTGGTGGAGCCTCTGGCACTGTGTGGCTCTTCTTTGGACAGCACTGAGCCAAGAGTACTGACAGTCACTTTGCACTGTTGAATTATTCAGGAGTCCTTCACAGATGACTGCAAGCAAGGGGGAGTAGGAGGTCCAGGAGGAAGTTTAGGAGGAAATGTCAGTGTTCAAGGAGAAAGCTAAGTATAAGCCAGACTTTCACAGGTCTTCAGGCCAGTAAAGGGTGGCAGAAGTGCCTGATGGATGCATAGGCTATACAGAGAAGGCAGTTTCACTCTGTTACTGAAAATCCTTGCAAATGAAACTTTATGACAAGGAGAAATCTTAACTTTAAATTAATCAAACCAAAGCAACCAGGTCAAAGAGACAAAGTTAAATATTGCTGAAATCAACTGAAGGCTATATATTGTATTGCAACATTTATGTGGCACCTGTGATAGTGTTATGGGGCTCTTCAGCCACCTATGAAGAGATGACATTTCTTTTTTTTACCATTATAGCAGATCATCATCTACACAGGTTGCAGAAATGTCTCTTCCTTCATGCATGGGACGCATAGAAAAAAATAGGTTAAAATGTGCATGTTTTTTCTTCTGCATGTGTGAAAGAAGTAATAGTGTTGCACCAAAGTGACATTTGACCTGCAGGCCAGAGAAAGGCTAGAACTGATATCTCCAAGAGCATTTTGGAGGTGTTTTCTTGTTCAGTTTCCCAAGAGCTCACAATGCCTTTGAGGCCCAACAGCCCTCAGAGCTGCTGGAACAGTACTTTTGTAGACAGTGAAGAGGAAATGTGGTGCTGTGACCTCCAGAAAATCATCTTTCCCAGCAGCAGCTCATCATCTTCCTCCTCAAGAGGTATCTAATTCAGGTAGCTGCATAAACCACACAGTGGCTGACAATTAGACAATCCTGGATCAAAAGGTCCTAAGAGATACAGCTCAGCAAGACAGCTGGCTGTGCTGAATAGCCTAGAAGATTACCTCAGCAGGATGGTTTTGTACCGTTTGAAATACAGAGTTCCCTTCAAGGACAGGCGGCAGATATTTAATGGTAAATCATATGTCAGAGACAACCTACAAGCGAAGCACACAATAGATAAAGGATGACCCTATCCATTTATCAGGATGTCTGCTCTCTGCCAGAGGACACCAGGAAATCTCTTCAGGTATACTTTTTTTCACTCTAGCTTTACTGTCCCGCTTGGATTTTTTGCTTCCCATTTTTCTCAGCTCAAGAGTGTCAAGGCTTAAGAAAAGCTGGCTTTAGGGATGTTTCTGGTGATCAGGACAGCGAGTTTAGGTGGGAGAAGGCAAAACATTTGTTAGATATTTTTCTGAGGCCTTCAAGAAAGCAGCAGTTCTATAGTTCTAGTAGCAGAATTATAACCTGACTGGCAGGTGCGAGCAAAGTCTGGCAGAGAGCTGAAAACTTCAACAAAGTCTTAGCTGGTCTGGGATGTGCAGAACATACTCATCCTTGAGAAAGAACCACTAAAACATGTTCACACCAAATTTCAGTTTTGATGAACCACAGATTTGCAGGCAGTAAACATACCATCCAAAAGTTCTCAACTAGCACTAATTGTTATAAGTTTTCTTTTCCTCAAACATCTGTTTTTTTTAGACAAAAGCAAGGACACTCACGCTATGACATTGCTCTTGCTGTGAGTATAAATGTCCTTGACGCTTCCTGGAAAAAAGTGTCAGAAATTGTGCTGTTGCTCAATAGTCTACAGAATTGCATTTATAGATTTATAGAATTGCATTTTATTTATTTTATCATAGAATTGTCTAGGCGGGAAGGGACCTTTAAGATCATCTAGTTTAACCATCAATGTAACTGATAAAAACCCATCACTAAACCATGTCTCTAAGCACTATGTCTACCCGTCTTTCAAATACCTCCAGGGATGGTGCCTCAACCACTGCCCTGGACAGCCCATTCCAATGCTTAATAACTCTTTCAGTGTAAAAAATGTACTAATTTTTCTAAATGAAGGACCAGCTCAAGCAAGTTCAGCAGGGGCTACATAGTTCTTAGAGAGTCCCCAGCTAACATAAAATCCTGGTACTGTTCAAGGAATCCAGATGTCTGTTGCTTTTATTGCAGGAATTTGTAGCGCTCTTGCCTCACCTGCGAGAAGAAGGCCCACAGTGGGGTTTCTGTGGCAGATGCATTGCTATTTCTCTGGCTGCAGAGTTATAGAGGTGCTTTTCAGACACTCTCAGTGTTTCAGCGCTGCTGGGGCACACAATACTGAAGAACAACAGTGCATCCACAGGGGAAGAGCAAAGCTGATCAGATAGCCTGAAAAAAGAAAATTGCAGGCTTCATTTTCAAAAAATGACTGTTTTATCCTTACTATTTCTTATCCTTAGGTTTGATGTTAATATTTGATGTCCAGTTATTTCTTTTGACAAAAGCTCTCCAGAAAAAAACCCAAAATTTAGTAAGCGAGTAGAAAGCAAGATTATTGGAAATAAAACACAGTTCCTCTGTGGAGTTTGCTTCTCTGGCACAGAATTTTTTGGGTTTGTTTTTTTTAAAAGAGCTGAACAAGGATTTTGTTGGATTAACTGGTTTTCTCGTAATAAAAGCCTTGAGTAGCTCTAATTGTATACTTGGCTTTGTTTACAACAATTATATCAGCTTCTCTTTTCTCTGTAATTTATTTCCCAGTGTTGTTATCCAGCACACGTTTATGTAATTTTTTTTCCAAATGGGCCAATTGTTCCCCAAATGCCTGAAATTGTTGCTGTGCAAATTCACTGACTCAGGTTGCTGTGCCCTATACTGCTGTCCTTCTCACATTCCTCAGCAAAAATATATCGAGAAGCAGAAGTGTACCTTTTCCCAGAGACATGAGTTACAGGTTGGAAGCAGGACAAGAAACACAGAGGATGGATTTCCCAGATTTTGTGCCACCCTAGAGAAGTGACCGCTCGCTTTTTTCTGTTGAGATGAAATCTTTTCTCAAGCTCTGATAGAGGGTTCCCGTGAGTGTAAACCAGTGGATACAACTTTGTGTTTCTGTTAAAAGGCCAACATTGTGGCATTGCTTTTAGCATAGAAATATGTCTAGAAATATGAGAGCAACACAGGATTCTTTATCTTGGCATTTCCCTTTTCTGTTATATCCATGTTGATGGGTTAAGCTTGACTATCCGGATGTTCTTTGAAAGTGTATTTAAATATATGATATAGTGTTTATATACAGAGGGACAACTGTAGATACAGATACTTGAATATATGATGTATTTTTGCAAGGCGGGAGGAGTGAGAATGACGACATTTTACTTTCATTTTCCATTCATAAAAAAATGTAAGCCCATATTTTAAGTCTAGTGGTCTGGAGAGCGTCAGTTTGACCAGAAGAATTAAATTTGATGTGTATATTTCTGTCCCAAAGTTCAAGACCCTGGGAACACTGAAGGTCTGAGCTCTGAATCAGCTCCTTGTACAATAGATGTCTTCAAAGCGCAAATAACTATTAAAGACTGAGAAAGGAGTGGGGAGAAAATCTCTAACAATCAAGCAGTGGACAGCCTTCAACAATCCAGGCCAAAACCAGTATCTCACTATTCAGCTTACTTGAATTTCTGGGTATTCTCATGTCTTCAGTTCCCTCTCTTTGTTCCCTCCTCCACCTCATGTTTTGCTTGCTTTTCCTTGCATTTGATTTTGTGAATGCTGAAGTAAGTGTAACTCTTCGCACTGGCTGGGACATCCTAGGACCTCCATACGCAGGCTGTCTGTGTGCACCACAGACCCTGCTCCAGCTGCTCTTGATTGTGGCTCTTGGAGCAGATCTGTCCCACCTGCCTTGTCTTGACCCTGGTGACACAGGATTCAGGTTTTGAGTTGACCTCAGGTGTTTTTAACAACATGGAAAGAATGCCTTAAGCAACAACCTGGTTTCAGTAACCGATTCCCTGAAGAGCACATTCGGCAGCCACACTCCTATATCCCACTTTCCCAGGCCTTAGGAAAGAAATTGGCCTCCTTCAAACTCCACGTGCATTTGCAGTGCCACAAAGCATAGTAGCTGCTGAGCATGGCCACATGAATGACACCTGGGGTACACAGCCTAGCTTTACTTTTTTTTTTCTTTCAAAGTGATTCAAATTTGGTTTGAAAACTTACCAGATCTTGAACACAAAAGCCATGGGATGCTGAAGAACTTTCAATACATTCAGTGCTTTTCTCCAAAAAGTGAAACCAAAATTGTCCTGCAGTGCCTTTGGCTAGTCTAGTGCCAAAGTGGGTCCAACCTCTCCATCCCTGTAAGGCAATCCTAGCTCTCCTTATCAAACGCAATGTTCCTGATATCTTGTCCTATCCACGAAGACACAAAGAACAGTTAATGGCCTTTCTACAGAGAAAGAACAGTTTTTTTATGAATGTAAGGCTTTTACCACATCTCTCTTCAGTCTTCTCTTTTCCGAAATGAACCATCCCTGTGCAATTCTTCCACAGATCATCGTTCTCTAAGACACTAACACAGCACAGGACCTTGATACCGCTCTGCAGTTTCACAAAACGTTCCTCACTGATTTTCAGTTCTGCAACTGGTGGTCTTCAGAAGCATGTATTTCTCCTTGTCTTTGTTCTATGCCTGTTACCCCCAGATCTGGGTGCCTACCCAGACCAGAAGAGCCTAAAGAAGCAAGAACTAGGTTGAAGAGTCTCCTCTCCTGCACAAGCCAGAGCCTCGCTCTCCTAGATCCAACTATCAACCACATCTCAGACTAAAATGTGCTGCAAGTTGGCTCCTGGCCTTGTGAAGCTGGAAATGGGAGGAATGGGATGTAAATCACACTAAATGGTTGGGGACTGGTGAAACTCTGACAATCCTTAAGGAGCTAGAGATCCTCTAAGGAAATTGGGAAAACAGCTAATGTTCCTCTGGGACACTGAATCCTCTCCCAAACCTGGTTCTGCTTTTGTCACATATTTTCTCTTTTCCCTACAGGAGGACATCTTTTTACCTGATAAAAACCAGAAGCCCCAGCCCCAAAGCCTTGAAGGTCACGAGCTGCCACAAAACTTTAAAATGGAAATATTTGGTTCACAGGTAAAGCTCAGAGGATGCTCCCCGTGACTCCTGCCTTTTGAGATAACAACCTTGTATGTTCAAACACTTCCAGACCTCTGACATAATTATTTCATTTTCTCATGCAGACACAAGCATGCAATTTTGGGCAATGCACATACACACGTCACAGTATATTGGAGGGCAAGACAGACTTGATACTGGATTTGTAGACCTGGGTGACAATCCCAGTCTGGGAAATGGAGGAATTCTCTCTCCTGAGTGTGGTACACTCACATTTCTGCCCATGAACCAAAGTACTCAGTACATCAAAAATTTCCAGAATTGCAGCTGAGCAAGCCGATATTGCTGTGAAAGGTAGAGACTGTCCCCGAAAGTGTCAATACCAGCCTGAACTCTCATGGCAGAAAAAACAAAATGTACAAATAATCACTCATTTTCAGGAGAAAATAATAGGCAACAGAATACTCCCAGGGTTCACAGCACACAATAAAACCTGACAAATAAAAAAATACACACTATTAATCCGTCAAGCAGCTCATGTTACAGCAGGGAGAAAACATCAAACACAGGACCTAGTACCTCCCATACTTCAGGAGAAACCACAAACACGAACAGCAGAAACTTCAGTTGTGCTGCCACTCGTAACCACTCTAAACACAGGAAAGGACTGAACGAGCAAAGCTGGGCAAAGGGATTGCAGCTTAATTCAGCTCCAAGATGCGCCTGAGCCTCAAGACAGGTTTGCCTCTGCCCACAAAGCTCCTGTGAACCTGTTACCCAGCAGTATTTCCTGCTTTCAGCTTTCCTGGCAAGGCTGCATTCGTAATAGACATTTCCATGTCAGAAGGAAACCCAAAAGTAGTGAAGCACGCAAACAGGGGAAAAGAACAGTAATTCACAGGTTGATTTTTAAGTACAAGAGTTCATTTTTTACTTTTTTGGAAACAATTTTAACTATTTCCGATTTATCTGATCCCAAAACTCATAGGATAGCAGAAAGAGGAAAAAACGGTATCCGGATGGTTTTAAAGGACAAACTAGTCAACTATTATGCTTTGTCAATCTCGCCACAGTCACGTTGTTAGCTGGGGAGCAGGGCAGTGGCAATGGTATCTTTTTCCTTTCTCGGCCAGGCTGGGAGGTGATCTGAAGGGAACCTTATGTGATAGTGGTTGCACATGGGATTTCACTTCACTTGATTGCAGATCATCAGCTTCCTCCTTCTAAGGACTCATTTATGTGAGTGAGTATTTCAGCATCTTTCCTATGAGGGTGGTGAGACCCTGGCCCAGGTTGCCCAGGGAAGCTGTGGCTGCCCCATCCCTGGAGGGGTTCAAGGCCAGGTTAGATGGGGCTTTGAGCAACCTGGTCTAGTGGGAGGTGTCCCTGCCCATGTCAGGGTCATGGAACCAGTCTGGTTCCATGAATGGTCTGATGTTGCGGCAGGGGAGGTTCAGATTAGATATAAGGAAGAATTACTTTACTGAGAGTGGTCAGGCACTGGAAAGGCCTGCACAGGGAGGTGGTGGAGTTCCCATCCCTGGAGGTATTTAAGAAATGTGTAGACGTGGCACTTCAGGGCATGCTCTAGTGCCCAAGATTGTTGGGTTGTGTCTGTCTGTGGGTGGGTGTGGCGTGGTGTGGGAGTTGGGGTTTTTTGTTGTTTTGTTTTTGGGTATTTTTGTGGTTGGGCTCAATGATCTCAAATGTCCCTTCCAACCATGAATATTCTGTGATTCTGTCCCTTCCAACCCAAACCATTCTATGATTTGGGAGCATTTGCAAACGCTCTAAGCTCAGATCTCAAATAACATATTCCAGAAGGACAGCAGAGCAATTTAAAAGTTGGTACCTCTAATTAGCAAGTATGTATTTTCCTATAGGGCAGAGGGGCTGGAGGGTCTGCTAGTCCACACACGCAAGCTGGCTTTTCTTATTTTGGTATTCACTTCTTGTGTAAGCCACAGCCTGCTGATCTTAGCTTCAGCCCTGTGCCTGTGCAGTGCTCTGACTGCTCCTGCACTCAAAGGATGTAGGTTCAGAGTGGGGTTGGGAAGTTCTTGCTTGGCTGTTCATGGCTGAAGTCACTGAGCAGGGAGAAGAGGAACTGAAGTGAAGACTTGGAAGGACACAACTCGCCAATCAGCTAGAAAAGATGTCCATTCAGCCTCTCTAGTGCTCACGGGTTTTCATCTTTCATTGCTGGAAAATATCTTTAGTCTGTGCCATCTGTGTTTAACTTTCATCCTCTCTAAACCCTCCTGCCAACCTCATATCCACAAGGGAAGCGCAAATCCTTCATACAATCCTTTCTCTAGAAGACACTCTACAATTTCACTTAATTGCGGGTTTCTGTTGTGTTATTTATACTCTCACTGCTGAGGCATTCCTACGGCCAAGGCAACACTCAAACAGCAGCTTTAGCCTGCTCTCCTCTGCATAGCACACGTGCCCAGGTACAAATCACTGGGCTTGGTACTGAGCAGAGGAGTGACAATACTGAACAGGAGGATTCACTGGCTCTGTCTTACACGCAGCAACACAGATGATTATAAGAAGGGAAAAGAAATTGCAGTTGGCCTTTTCCAGTCAAAGTGACTGTTTGAAGGTGTAGTCTGTTTTACTTCTGTATTTCACCTTCCATTTGACCAAGAGAGATATTTGCAATCTGCAGAATGAAGACTAACCCTTCACAAGGCACCGCGGCAAGGAGACCATTTTTTCAGTAAGCTCTGGAAAATATCACTCTTGTCTTCAGCCAACAGATGAGAAGCAGGCATCTAGCCCCCGGAAAGCTGCAAAATGCAATTCTATCCACAACATCCTAAAAGCCAAGGGCAGCAGAGAAAAACAGGAGAGGAGCATCAAGACCACTGGATCCATTTTGACTTCTATGTGCTCTGCTGATAGAAGTGACTCCCACACAGCACGTGCCTCCCGTGGTACCTAAACACTATTATGAGACTGGACAGCCCACCTTGTCAAGATCTGATGCTGTTTTACACTATCCTGACAGCTTCCTGGCTTTGGCTTCCTTCTATTTTCATTTTAGAACATGTTCACATTAATAACAGTGGCTGAGAAGCATGTACTCATTATGAATGAAAATCTGCTCTCCAAAAAACTAATCAAGCAACACATTCTTGCCTGAAGCAGCTTTTTAATGGAAGAAAAGCTTCATGTGCATGTTACTAAATATCATATCTTTACAGTTGCATACTGTTTCCATTAATAGACTTTCCTAAAACTCAGCCATGCTAATAAATGTCATTTTTTACTATAATGAGAAAGTAGGGACATTTTGCACAGGTGTTGGTCTATTTCCCATGCCTGCAAAATACTTTGAAAAACAAAAACAAACAAACAAATAGAAATTCTTTCTATTCTTATCCCTCTACCATAGAACAGTGGATTTCCCCGGTTCGCATCCGATGCTGTCCACAAAGAAGCTCATGATCTAGGGGAGTTGAAGATTGTTTTCTGCAGTGAATCGAAATTAATTAATCTAGTCTTCCTAATAACAGCCTAAGCTGGGTGCTTAGCAAGGTATCTTTATTTATAATCATTTTGTTATTTGCGATGTGCTAAAAGACAGGAAAAATGCAATACTGAATTCCCTCCATCAAAGCACTGATTTTCTCGCACCCCTCGTTGTCGGGAATGGGAGAGTTCATTCACCCTGCCACAGCCAACAAGCTACACATCTTTCTAATTGTGGGCATGGTTTCTTCTCTCTTCCATGTAAGGAGAGAAGTGGTCCTTGGCTCTGACAGCTAGACACCGAGCAGTAGTGTGAGCTATGACCTACGGCATCCCGTCCTCTCCTCCAGCCCTTGGCTCAGTCCCAGCCTACCAGAGCTAACCCAGAAGGTACTGACAGGGCTAAATTTAGAGAAGTAACATGCAGCGGGACGCAGTGGTGTTCCTGGTACCTGAAATCTGGCTTGGCAGCTGCAGAATGATGATGCTGCTTCTCCCCATTCCCATGCACACAGTTGTACACCTCCCACCCCCTGAGTAGGACCAGCCATCCACAAGGTGGGTGGAAAACTAGCTGGCCAGCCAGGCTCAAAGTGGGAGCAGCACAACTAGATACCTGCCAACTCTATTTCGAGTGGACTTTAGGAAGACACAATAACTACCTGAGCAGCAGGATTTGATCTCCCAAGGGGAATGCTGGATGCTAAGTCAAACAGAGACAAATATAGAGGTTGCATCCACATCCAGAGGGGCTTTGCATGACCACCATCTGCTGCAGTCCTGAATGTGGGAGAGGCTGGTGTTAGAAGCACTTTTGCCTTCAGCCAGCCCAGCCTCCCCCTGCTCCTGCCCAGGAGATTGCCATGGAACTGAGCACTGCTCCCTGCCCGATCCTTCCCCTCTGAGCTCGGCAGAGACACTTCAGTTCTGCAAATACAAGAGAATTAGCAGCTCTCAAGAAGTGAATGCACTTTTTCTTCCAGTAGCCAATGGCCTGAAATAAAATATTGCAGCTGTTGGTAACGTGTGGGATGGCAAATTACAATTGTGCTTTCTGGGACACCTCTGATGTGGCTTTGGTTGTGGTATACAGCTGCACTACAACTTCCCCAACCCTTAAATGGGAAATTACAGTTTTACTCTTACTGATGACACCCTCCCACCTTGTGAAGGACGTGTCTTTGCACTAGAGAAACATAAGCTGTAAATGTATAGCTCAAAAATAAATTCTTAATAAGGAGTTGAAATGTTGTTTTCACTTTTTAAATGCAGCCTGTATATCAAAGACAATAGAGTCTGAGTAAGGCAAACAGCTGAGGAGCCTACCTGAGCAAACAAACAAAGCTCAGAAACTGAATGAATGGGAAAGCACCACACGGTCACAGCACTTTTACATCTAATGGTCAAAACTGGCAAAGTCTTTACATACTGAGTTCTGAGCTACTCTGTATTTGTCGTGGTATTAAAAAAATTGTGAAACTGGAACTACAGAATGGGGAGAGGAACTTCAGTTCATCTCCTCAAGTCCTTCATTCGCAGAGTCTGTAGCACTGGCAGGTGGCCTAAAGCAAAATACTTCACGAGGAGGAACTTATTCACTGTGGATCAATCCACAAAGGCACACCTAACATTAAAAATATCCTAACCTGTTAGTTGCTTAGAACCATTTTAAACATCACTCTGGGGTTAAAAAAAAAAAAAAAGAGATGTTTGAGTTGTAGTGAAACTCATCATCCCTCCCATAGTCTGTCTACAGTTAATCACTACACACTGTGATTTTCATGGTATGACTTAGGAAACCTGCTTAAAGCTCTGTCCGAAGGGAAGTGTTTCAGTACTTGTGGAAAATAATTTTGTCAGACAAGACCACTTGCTAAATTCAACCCACAAATAGTTCCATCTCCCTGAAATGCTTTTTCTCTGGTAGTTTATTGCTGAACAAAGTTACTCTGCTCAGATTCCCCAAGTTGTCCCACAAGAACAGGGAAGGAAAAACGCAGAATGACAGAATCACAGCAAGATAACGGTGTTGGAAGAGACCTCTGGAGATCATCTAGTCCAACATGCTGAGATTCAAGCCTGTCTCTGCAAATATGCTCTTCTTTGGGAGGGAAACTGGCAATCTGTGTTGGGCCTGCCATAAAGTCACCTACAAAAAATATATGAAAAGACAAACTGGGGTTAGAGCTGGCACTGGGGAGCAGCTGGATCTCGCAGCGTGATGTTGCACCACCCTGGGGATCAGAGATCCATCTCTAAAGCCTGTGGGCAGCTCTCTGCCTGATTCATGGGATTATCTGTATGACCTACTGCTGCCCAGGGAGACAGCCAGGAAATAGTGCACTGTTCTCCCTCCATGCTATACCATCTCCAAAAAACATCTATAGAAACTTATCAAGCGCATCCACAGCACCTCCCCATCTCCTATCTCCGTTGACCAGGCGCACACAGGAGCCATTACTTGGGGTTGTATCAGCCCAGCTACACCAGCCAGGCCCCCAGCCTGCCAGTTCAGGAATCTGCTTTTAGAGGATGGTGTTTGAACAAGCAGCACATTTGCCAATATCCCCAGCAATGGGAGCTACAGCAGGACATTTCTGTAGAGAGGTGGTGGCAGCCTGAAAGCGTGTTCATTTTGCTTTTACATTTCCTACAAAATATCCCTAATTTCTACCTTTTTTTTTGCCAGTACAGATGCGGTTTTTTCCCCCAAATGCTGGAAGAAAAATACATTAAAACTCAAGCCATTAGCTTGACCTCACACTTAAAAATTGAAGTTTGTGAAAAACAGCAGCAAGACAGGATAAAGATGCTGGTAGACAGTAGTTGGCAAAGAGGAGGTAGAATCATAGAATTGTTTTGGTGGGAAGAGACCTTTAAGATGATCACATCCAACCATTAACCTAACACTGCCAAGCCCACCACTAACCCATGTCCCTCAGCACCGTGTCTACATGTCTTTTCAATATCTCCAGGGATGGTGACTGCACCACTTCCCTGGGCATCCTGTTCCAATGCTTGACGATCCTTTCACTGAAGAAATTTTTCCTAGTAATCCATCCTAAACCTCCCCTTGGAGCAACTTGTGGCCATTTTCTCTTGTCTTATCACTCATTACTTGGGAGACAACACCAACGCTCCCCTCTCTACATCCTCCTTTCAGGGAGTTGTAGAGAGCGAGAAGGTCTCCCCTCAGCCTCCTTTTCTCCAGGCTGAACACCCCCAGCTCCTCGCAAGACTTGTGCTCCAGACCCCTCACCAGCTTTGTAGGGAAGGTTTGATCAGGTGAAACCCGTGCCATTGCCTGCTTACCCTTTAGGGTGTCACACACCAGAATACACAGGGCTCTCCTGCCATAGGCACGTGGCATGGCTGTCGGACAGCACTTTCTGGGGGTGCTGGACACACAGCCCATGCTACACACATGTCCACCTTTTGTGTTTTGCCATGCAGCAGAAAGGTCCCCACTCCAGGCAGCAGGCACGGGCTCCGATGCTGAACAGTGTGCAAACCAAGGCTTGAAGCCCAGCATATGTTTCCCGTCCTCCCCTGCCTGCTTGATTGCCCCGCAGTGTGCATGCCTGGACTTTCCTTCCAACCAACGTTTTTCTCTTCTCATGAAGCGTTATTGAAGTTATTGCTATTTCCCCTCAGTCATCCAGGGCCAGCATTAACATCACAGCTTTCTCCTTGGAGATACGATCTAAAAAATGTCCTGAGTACATGTTCCTGACTATCCTGGGCCCAAAGAGCAGAGATCCCCGTTTCTTTCTGCATGTTCTGGCCAAATGAACACTTTTCCCAAGAATTTTTTCTCACATCACTACTTTGATGAGAAATAAGAGAATTTGACAAAAAGCAGGACTCCTGCTGCAAAGTGCTCATGGGACAACACCACACAGTGCCAGTAGGCCTGGCACAGCCTCCGGGTTCCTTCAGGAGCATCTGGTTTCCTCATCCCCAGCTGAGACCGCTCGTGAGACAAGATACTCCAGGTTTTGGTTTTGTTTGCCTCACGTGGGAAATAAAATCAGCCAGAAGGACAGTCAGGAAGCAGTGCTTTGTGTAAAATCTCTTTCCTTGGTGTTTGACATCTTTATGGTTTCACCTGCTGGCCACATGAAAAAAGAGGATCTTCTCTGTGCAGCCAGAAAAATTACTGAGCAGACTGAAAACTCCATGGCATACTTTCATCACTACAGCCACAGCAGTTTATCTCAAACATAAACAGATGATACAAAGGCAGGGAAATGGCAGGGACACCATGATGGAATCATCTGAAGAAACAAGAGCTGCTACTGCTGAATTTGGTATAGAGAAAAACTTTTCAAAAGATCTGAAGTATCTGCTGCATATTAGATGTGAGAGGTAAGGAGAAAAGAACCGGAAAGAAACTAACGCTGTCAATAATCAACTCCTTCAAAGGGCCAAGAAAAAAACCACTACAAACCTCAGTGAAAAATTTCCAAGGGCCTATTTAAAAATCTGCATGTTTGAAAACCTAAATAAAACATACACAAATCAATGTGTCATACTGAAAATGTAATAATTTCATATTTCAGTGTAGATAACTTCATGTCTTTTAAAGAAAAGAGGCGGTCTGAGAAAATGAGTGGTTCTGAGAGCAAAGAAAAGAAAGGAGTCTTTGCCTAGATTCTCTGGTGTCTAATAAGGGCTGAATCTGTTCCCTAGTCTTTTCTTCAGTCGGAATTTCACCTTCCTACTTAATCATCTATTTTTATTACTTTTGTAGGGCCCTGTTGTCTCTTCATCTGCTGTTCCACTCTCAGATTTCACTGAGGTAGGTCTACTTCCAAAGTTTTGGCCCTTTCCTACCTGAAAAAAAAAATCCCCCAAAAGACTCTGGGGAGTCTGAAACTAACAACCCTTCAAAATTATTGTTAAAATGTATGATGCTATTGTAATTACTGTCCCCTTCTTCCCAATGACTTATTGCCATTCTTTAACCTGGACACTTGTAAGAGCACGTGTTTGACCTACAAATAACTAATGGCCACCCCACAGAGAAATCCCATCGCTTGGTCATTTATACAGGTACTTTTAATGAAGTGGGTAGCAGGTAGGGGTAGCTGCTGAAGTTAGCATACTAACAGTGCTGGATTAGACAGTGTGCAATAGAAGGGGTGCTGCTGCCAAAAACAACGAAGAGAAAAGCCAAGACATCAATTAAACTGCCAGTTACTCTTAGTAGGATCCTTCTGATTTAAAGCAATCCTGTCAGAATGTGTCTGTTATCATAACCAGAGCAAGACAAAAGAAGAAATACAGCTAAAAATCAGGCTCCCATTTCAGTTTGCTGCTCCAAGTGCCTTTGCAGCACATGGAAATATCATTCACTGGAGTCCAAGGAGAAAGCTAAAGTCCAAATAAGCAGGTGTAGAGTTCATCTATGGGATGAAAAATGACCTATTTTGCTGATTACCTCCAAGTATGAAACCCATTTTGATGCTGCATCGTTACTGGCAAGTGACCTTTAAAAATAAAACACAAGTGACTTTTCCAAGTCATTCGTAGTCTCTATAAAGTGGAAAGATTTGAGATGAATGACTAGTAACAGGAAATTGATTTGGGCACTAAGTAAACATAAGTGGATGAAAAAAACAGCAAAATGAAAAGAAAAATGGATTATCAGGGAGCCTGACAGGAACAACACAATTCCAAGAAAACAAATGAAATGTAATAATGAAATCACGTTTTGCCTGTGATGCTTCAGTTTATACCAAAACAAGGTTTATTGTGCTTGGCAGCGTGCTGCAAGAGAAGGGAAGCGCAGCAGTTTGAACAGAGCTGTTTCTTTTTTCCCTGGTCTGGCCTTCATCTGTGCAGGACGAGGAAGATATATTTCCTAGAAGTGTGTATCTTCTACCTGAAGACAAAAACTGGAGATCTTCAAACCTGTTCCAGATCAAAGTTCATTCAAAACGCTCTCCTGTTCTCGTCCAGACATAGCAACCATCCTTACAGGAGAGACTTCACTGTCTTGGCCAAGAGGGATGGGATGGCATCTTCATTGGCATATGTGCCCTGGTAGCCCCAAAAAGTCTCTCCATCAGCAGGAAACCAAAAGACCACTCTCTCAGAGTACCACACCAGTGCCAAAAGGCCCTGACTGCCTCTCCTTCCATCAAAACTAATCTGATGCTAACGCCAGCATGAGAAAGAACCTGCCATTTCAAAGACAATCCATGCACTGCTATGGCAGGAGCAAAGCCATCAGACAGAAGCTTCCCTGCAACCAGTCAACTTCAACGCGTTACTGGTTTAAGTCTGTTTTTGCCAGGAGACACCAAAGGGCCAGACCAATTTGACCACAACAATCTGCAGAACCGCCCTGGTGTGAGAGCTGCCCCTACAAGGAGCAACGCAGCAGGGTTTCCAAGGCAAGAGACAGAGCTGCCACAGAGGCGACTGACAACAGCCACAGTTCATGGGCTGCAGATAAGGAACATATTTTAAGTGCTGCACTGAAAATATATGACCTTGCTCTTGCAAGGAAGTGAGGATGTGCTCCAAAACCCCTCAAAGTCAACGCAACAGTTCCAGACCTTGCTGGATCATCAACATGAAGCAATCAACAAGGTTTAGCTGTATCCTTTCTTTTGCTATGCCGCTTCAAAGTGTGAGGAGGCTGTGACAAGACACCCACTATCAGAGGTTTTTAATCCTCGGATTTATTCTGTATACGATCACTTATATAATTATATGTAATATGTACATTTGTCTAATACCTAGAGGACACATCAACTTTGTCTAAAGCAGGGTGAGCAGGCACATTTTCTTTTAGCAATCACTTTTTTTCTTCAAAGAACAATCTATTGCCTCTGCAAATCAAATGCAGAAACCTACAAAATCTCTAATTTTGTTCAAAGAAGAATTTTTATATTTTTTTATTTATATATTTATATTTTTTCTTCTTTTCGAAATTCAGGCTTGAAGTACTTTCAGAGGCATTTGTCTTGTATAAGTTAAGTTGCTACCTTTTCAAATTATTTGTTGTGTATTTCTGTTTTATAAGGCAAATAGAGATCTTTTAGCTAATCCTTTATTTAATACTTAATAGTTAATACTATATTTAGCAGCGCAGAAAAGAGCCTCTCAGCTCTGTGAAAATTTCATCATAAAGCGAATCTGAGCAGTAGCACTGAAACATATCTTTCTTTCCTCTATTGAGGCAAGATGGACACCCTGAACCAAAAGCTTCCCAATTCTGCTACAGGTGCCAGAACAATGATTCAGATTGGTAAGAGACTTTTCATCCTTCTCAGTACCCTGGATCACACGATACAAAGCCCACGTGCTTCTTGATCCTTAGCAAGGCTGGAATTGTGACACTGGCTGGCAATGGTTAATAATTCCAGCTGCTTGCAGTAAAAGAAAATTTTTCTTTGCTATTTGAAATAATTCTGCAGAAACGTCAGTTGTTTTCCAGTTATGTTAGAGAGAGATAATGCATTCCTCATTACATACACAAGAAGGGCTCTCACACCACCCTATTATTTTTGCTAAAATAATGTGAGTTTGACCTAATGTGTTGCAATTAGCCACTAACAACACTTCAGGGACTGACACAGTTCTTCATCATTTAACATCTATTATAGCTGTATTCTTCCTTTTCATCCCAAAGGCCCTCCGTAAGATAACTAAGTGTATTTGTATACTTGGTTTAAAAACTAAAATTGGAAAATTACATATTTCAAACACAGTCCCGCTCAGAGGAAGGAGGATGTTTTGTTTGGCTTTTTAATAAACAAAACCAAATGGTTTTGTACAAACCCTTCACAAGCAAGGGCTGAGAAGCTGAAAACACTTCAGGAACTTCAGGAAAGCTTGAAACTAAACCAGATAAAGAACAGCAAGAATTCACAAAGGTTTCAGGAGACGGTTCCAGTGTTACGTAGAAAAACAGAATCTAACCAGCATTTTTTTTAATCTTGGCACAAAACTACCTGTTTTTCATCTGGGTTTGTGAAGACAGAAGGAGAGAAAAGTCGGTGACTTGAAAAACCACCTTGTTTGTTCTGAGCAGGGAGATGTTCAATACATTTCCAGCTTTTGGACTAGACTCTGCAGTGGAAATCAAAGCACAATACGTGTTCTGATGCCTACAGAAGGAGAAATGAAACTGATCATTGTTTAGCTTCCCTGGTTTTGTCCTTGCTACATCACATACAATAACTCAGGATTTAATGTTTTGTGTAACTTTGTGTCATGGTTTTGATCAACACATCCTACTGGCATAAAGCTCTCTGTAAATCTTGGACGTGTCCATAAGCAAATTCCATTCACATTTCGCAGTTACCAAGCAAATTGCAAAATTAATTTAAAATCAAACTAAAAAATACTCTGGATTTTGGAAGCAAACCTCGTGAGGTATCTGGGCATCCACTGACCTGCATTCACATCAGAGTGGGGCTGACTGCAGAGTGTCATTCTGAATCAGTTTATATTCTCATTTATTACAGTATTCTGAGCAGAACTTGCATAGCAAAGTATTCTCATAATAGTTGCAAGCACTGACATTTTGCTATAGAAAAAAATGGCACTGTCATTTCAGGACGCTCTCTCTGCCTGAAGTCCAGGACAACGTTTCCACTGAGATGATCAGAAGGAAGATGAATATCCTCTCAGGCATCAAAATATAGATGGGACAAACAGACACTAGCCAAAACCAGACAGGTCAGAGTAATGGACATCCTGGAGTGCTGCCCAGCCAGAACTAAGGTGGTGAGATGAGACTGAGAGCCGTGCTCACGGGATGGTGTAACTCTGCTCTGGGAACGGTGACACTCAGAAGCAATTTCTCCCTTGCGCTCACAGTCAGGAAAGCAGCCCCTGTATCCTGGAAGGGACTTGATTCAAGAAGATGTGCATGCAAGTTTTGAAAATGTTTTCCAACATTTTTCTATGCCTAATGTTGATGGTATAGGACACGTGTCAGATGATGTAAGAGAGGGCAGGAGCCAGAAGTTTGTCCATATTGGCCAGAAGTCACCAGCTTTGCCTCAGAGGCTAAAAGGTGCCTAAGTGAACAGGCAATGGCATGCAAGTGGATCAGGTTATGAATGCCTTACATGGAGGAAAAACCTTTAGAGGAAGTAATCCCATCAACTGCAACAAAACATGAGTCAAGGGATTTGCCATCCAGCCCTTCAAAAGGAACAGTCATTTTTAAATATCACTGCAAATACAACACATGAAATCACCACAGTTTAGGCTCACAGTCTATTGTAAGCCTTCATCTAGATTTTGATTAACTAACAAAAGTAGTATTCTCTAATCCTCCGGAGAACATGTTCTTTGCTGTCCCAATAAAGCGAGATAATTTTTTTAACAGGTGCTGCAGGTCACTCACAAATGAAACTTGCATTTTAGAGAAGTTCAGAGCAAGAAAAAGTTACACATTTCTTTCAGAACATCCATTTATTATGTTTTCTGCAGCAATAAGTTAAAAACTTTATAGGTTCTGACTCTTGAACAAAGGATTATGGAGTTTAAACGATGTTACATCAAATCTTCTGTAGGGAGAAAAGCGGGATAAAGACACAAGTAATCACTCCTGATTGCACATATAATATACACATCTCATCCCTTTTGGCTTGATTCCTTACATCCGTGATGCTTAAGAGATTGTTCATGTATCTTTCAATCCCCCACTAATAAATTTTAACCCACTAATCAATCTCACTGAGTAGTCGATGTTTCCAGGTTTTTTATATCCATACAGGTTTTGTGAAAATTGGCATCTGGCTGGAGGAAAGCAGTCCAGCAAGTGTTCTTGCTGTCTTATAAACTGTGCTTGGCAGCAGCTGACGACTCATCAGCACAAGTGTGCTGGCTGGCTAATGAGCATGGATGTCATTCATCATTACCTGCAGGCATCACAGATGACAGAACGGAAGCTGCCTGTAAAGGAAACAGGACAGGAACCAGGTTTATCTAGGAAAGATTATTAAATGCCTTGTTTTACAGGACATTGAAATCCTTGTGGTGTGTCCTGTGCCATGGTTCTTCTAGCATGGGGCAGCACTACCCAGGAAAGAGGAACAGACACAATGACAAGACACATGGAGTGCAAGTGTGAGTCTGTGATCCCTGGCTCTACTGACCATCCTGCAGGGTGGGTAACGGCCCTTTGATAAGAAAATTAGGAAAGAGCTATCACCTATTTGTTTTCCAAAACACTAGTTTTTCTTGAAAGAATGAAAGTATATCATGTAAATACGAGGACTGTACAGAGGCCACATTTTATTTGGTTGGGTTTTTTTCCTTGAGTGATATGTTAAGAACTTTTTGTGTGACTTTTTAACAGTTTACTTATTGCAGTAAAAGCCCTGATGACCATCCATTTGCATAGACAGGAACTTTGATGCTTGCCGGGAATAAAAGGATCGGAGGACTCATAGCAGCATAACTGCCCTTACAGGGCAGACGCTTCATTTTTCACTTGTACCCCCATAGTCTCGGTGGCAAAACTGAAAAATATACCCCAATAAGTAATTAACCTGTAAATGTGCTGACTATGGGTCAAAACAGATCACAGAAGAGATTCAAGAACATGTGAAATAACTACCAGTGAACAGTATTTTCTCTGTGCAAGCAGATACCATATTAAAAATACCTTTGACGCAGTGAAACATTTGCTTTCCAGCAAAGGCTTTGGTGTGAGTAGTCAGAAAACCTACCTGTGTTTAGTTATAATCCACTCCACCATCTGATTTAGAAGTATTTTATTTGCCTTATGTCCCCAGTGTCTTTAAAGCATCCCAAGCCACAGATTTTCTCCTCAAAAAGAAAAGGGAAAAAGTTGTACCTCAGCTAGTGAATCCGACGTGGCTTGGCCCTGAAGCCAAATTGGATGAAATATCTGCATTCATAACATGAAATACTACCCTCCGAAGCAGGCTGGACACATCCAAGTTGACTTTGGGGACAGCAGGGAACTCTTTATCAGTACGTGTAACTGCATCATACTAGCGCGGTCAGGAGCACACAGTTCTCTACAGGACAGCAGCTCTTCTCGTGAAGATCTGATTATAATGGTAAGTTCAGGGGACCATCAGAGCAAGCAAGCACTGGTCATACCACCAGCACTTACTCAGCCTACACAGCAGCAGAAAACTTTGCCCTGTGTTTGTTTTCTCTAGAAAGTCTTCACATCTCATCTGTGGAGATCCAAAACGTGCAGCTCCAGTGTGGGAGGGGTATATTTTTTCCCTACACACATTATCTGTTTCTTGTCATAGATGGAAAGCATTATCTTTATCCAGCATTGGAATAGGCTGCTCAGGGAAGTGGTTGAGGCACCATACCTGGAGGTGTTCAAAAGATAGGTTGACATGGTCCTTAGGAATACGGTTTAGTGTTGTGTTTTGGTTTTGTGGTGTGGGGTTGTTTGTGTGTTTTTGTTTTTGTTTTGTTTTGTTTTATCACAGTTAGGTTGATGGTTGGACTAGATGATCTTTAAGGTCCCTTCCAACCTAGACGATTCTATGATTCTATGGAGCAGAAGGCATTGTAACTTTATTTGATTAAAAAAAAAACCAACTATCTTGCTTAATTTGCCTTTTCTTTTTAATGTGTGTATGTGCCAGAACATTAATTTTACACATGGTAGCACCAGTTTGATCTTTCTTATGAAAAAAGGCATATCTGCCATCACCATGAAGGTTTTGACCTTTGCCCATGCAGCTCCAGCAAGCAAATAAGGGTTTAATAATTCACAGTGGCCCACAACCCTTGCTGAGGCACAAACTCCTTTGGCCTAACAGCCAGGCAGAGCCGATGCCCAGAAACATTACAAGGTCAGCTTAAAAACTAGCCACAGACCAAGGAATGGAGCTAAATTCCCGAGGGGCTGAGAAAGGTCTGGTTAGAAGCATTATCCCACCCAGCCTTGGCTGTGTGGCATCCAAAGCAAGGCCTCCCTTGCTGTAGGACCGTAGAAATATCAGGCACTGCTAGAAGCCAGCGCAGCCTTTGGCAGGGACGCCACAGCAAGGATGCCCAAAGCTTGGTGGAAGGAGGAACAGTGGTGCAACCGATTAACCGAGCTACAGCAGAGTCACTTCGGCACCTCGCTAGCCCTCTCAGGAGCACAATTGCTTTGTACCTTTGAAATGGAAAAGCAAACAGTGCCAGCCATCTGTTAGCAGCTCCTTCAGTGAGGCAGAGCAGAGGGGTTCATTAAATCAGAAAGGGCTTAAAAAAATAAACCCACCAACAGCCTAATACAGATCAAAAAAGACGATGGATGATCTCAAAACACACAGGCAAAGATTAATGAGTTGCACACAAAATAGGGAGGATGCACGGAACCAGAGAGCAGGCACAGGAGATGTATGCCAGAGCCACATTTTGAGGGTTGCTCTTGGTGGAACACAGATGGCTTGGGAATGCACCCCAGTGATCCAGAAGAAAGGTCTGAAAAGACCCAGATGGACTCTGGCTTTGCCACATGAAAAACAAACCAGTGAACTGCAGTAGGCACTTGTCAGCAAGAGACAGAGAAGGGGATCCTGCTGCATGGGCAACCCAAGTGCCCACACACATATCTGCTCCATCTAGCCATGAGGAAGCAGGGACAGTTGAAAATAGTAAGTTTTGCTCCAGATGTTGAGAAGGCAGCTGCCCATACTCTTACACCATGCCAGGCATAAATGGTGCTTTTCTCGGCCCAGGGAAGGGACCTCCAAAGTCTTAATTGCAGCTCCTGCTTGGAGCAGGACTATTCCCAAACACTAGGTTAGGAAGTCCATGGATTAAATCTACAGGGTTCTGGCAACTGCCAAGGTTGAAGAATCCTTAGGTCTCTGGTCACCTCTTCCACCAGAGCAGGGGAGAATCCTGGGATTTCTTTAAAGCCAGACCCTCAGTATCTTGAAATTTGCTCTACTGTGTATTTTGGAGGAGAAGACAGGTTTCTTTGTAAGTTCTGATACACGTTTGAAGTTGGGCATACAGATATGCACTATGGATTTAGACAGCTCCACCTGACAATCTTCCCAATCCTGCTGAACACTGTGACTGAGCCAGCACCGTTATGCATGAGTCAAATTTGCAAACATTGAGAGGGAACTGGAACTGAAACCAAAGCGAGTTAGATAAGGAACATCATAGGTAAGGCAATTTTGGCATTAAAGGCAATAATGGTTTGGAAGGACAGTTTTGATGCCAGCCTTCATAAGGGACAGTGTTGAAAGTGGTCTCACCCTGTTTCAGTGCATACAGTCACCAGCCAGTGGCACTTGAACTTCCTTTTAGTTACTGAACTTTGAACCTACTTGGTGCCACAGGGTTTTAGATTCACCCCTTGTACAAATTATCACAGACAGAGGGCCCTACAGTGCAAAAACCATTTATGTAAATCATTTTATAATATCCATATTCAAATAAGTGTATTCCCATCACCTATATGAATAAAATTTGTCAATGGAATAAAGGTGGTAACAAATTCATAAAATCATAGAAATTATTCTGGACCAAGACGTCACCAAATGGGAGAGCTGGTAGGTGGAAGAGAGAGAGCTTCAAGAAGGGCAAAAGCTGTCTTTGAACCAAAATGGTGAAGCTCAGTCCTACCACGTCCAACAGTGCTGCATTCAAGTCTCTTCTCCGCTTTTGTAGTATTTCCAAAGGTCAAAAACTACTTGATCATGAGATAAAACAAATGGAGCAGGAAATACAGTGTCTGCATCACATCTTGAAAAGGAAAGGTAGGATACGATTGCCATTAGAATATATGGCAACAGGAAAAACTCCTCAGATTTTATAGTTAAGAAAACTTCTCTTTCTGTTGAAGGCTAGGCTTAAGCTGGCAATGTTGCCTCAGCTTTGATTCACATCAACGCTGGGTTTAGGCATCCAGCCCACCTACACCATTGTTAGCACTTCAGTGATGGCTCAAATAAAGCTGCCTTGTACAGAAAAGGTGTACATGGCACCCACAATTCGAACCCGATATTTAATTCCAAAAAGACCAAGACCAGGAGCACCCAACACAACTGTCAGAGGGATAGCCTGCGCTTTGCCCTCCCTTCTCAGCTGAGGAGGAAGGAAACTGAAACAAGTTGTGTGATGACATTTCACTTTATTATTTCCCATGCGCCTGCACCTAACACAAGACCCAAACACATCTCCAGGCACAACTTGCAATATAAATAATAAATTAGTGTAATAATACCAATTACAGACATTGCTGTAGGCTCTAGTCAGCTAATATTGCTAATGTGATTTTTTCATAAGATCATAACAATCCTGCCAGTCTGTAACACACTTTTCTCATTTTTTGCTGAAAAGGTATGAACACCTACGATTCATTTTCAATCATCTTCACATTCTGAAGGAGTTTTTATTACCTCTAGTAATGACTCATAAGAGTGGGAAACAACAGTTACTCCAGCTCCAAGTGTAAACAGTAATGACTTAAAATGCCTTCAGTTTCTGTCTTCTGAACTGATTCTCAATCAATTGGAGGATATGGGAACATATTTACTCTGAAGAATAACAGACGTTTTCATCTCAAGTTAAATTTAAACTCAGCATCAATCTCCCAGAGAGAAATGAGATAACACAGGATCTCTTTCAGTCTTTCAGACATGCCAAATTATCCCTGAATAAACAGATCAGAGCTGGGCCATGGATGTACCTTGCCAGTTTAACTAAATCCATTTCACTGCAGGACTAGCAGCTGTGTGTAGGAAAGCCCTGAAATATCTTTTTTTTTCCCCTAAGTTAAATGTTCCAAGACAGATGCAGTATCGCTCAATTCAGAACATGAATGAATTAATATGCTTTACCTGATGGAAGCAACATTTGCCCACATAACATCCTTCCACTACCTCCCTCCCCCGTGGTCCGTTGCTCGTGTGCCCCGCACCACATGGATGCACACACCCAAGGCTGCTCTGTCTCCTGCTGTGGGGACTGGATAAATTCTTCCTGCCGTGGTGTACATCATGTTAGAGCTGGGTTGGGGATTTGCTCTATGTTTAAGGAAGATGCCCCTGTGTCCACGAATAGTCCGATTTCATATTCACAAAGTATTGCAGCTGTGAATTTTGTAGCAAGGGCCTGAAGCACAGCAACAGGCAATTCCTTTGTGTTGCAAATCAAGCAAGAGGGGCAGAAGACCAGCTTGGCTGAACATGGAACATCTTGTGGAGGTTAAGTGGAAAAAGAAATTGTATAATCTCTGAAAGCAAGGTCAGGTTTCACAGGGAGATCACAGAGCTCTGGTTTGTATATACAGGGAGAAGACACAAATGGCAAAAGCTCAATTAGAATTGAAACTGGCCAGTGTTGTGTCAGATAACAAGGACTTTTTTGAGTACATACAAGGTCTAAAGAAAACATTGGGCTGATACTTGATGGTCATCTGATTAACAGGGATGGAGAAAAAGCAGAGGCACTCAATGCTTTTTTGCCTCAGCCTTTAATAATACTGATAGACCTTGGTCTGCCCAGTCCCCTGAGTAGGAGGACCATGAGTGTGGGAATAGTGAATTTCTGTTTATGAATACTGAAATTGTAAGGGACCAGCTGTATCAGCTGATTGTTCACAAGTTCATGGTGCTCAACAGGATTCATCCTAGAGTACTGAATGAGCCAGCAGATGTTATGGAAGGACCACTCTTGGTGATCTACCAAAGGTCTTGTAGCCCAGGGAGGTCCCTGCTGACTGGAAGTTAGCCAGTGTTATTCCAATTTACAAGAAGGGTGTGAGGGAAGATTCAGGAAACTACAGAGCTGTTACTCTAACCTCAGTTCCTGGAAAAATTATGGAGAAGATTATACTGGGTGTTATTGAAAGGCATTTAAAGAACAATGCAATCCAGTCACCATGGGTTCACAAATGGAAAGTCCTGTCTAACTTATTTAATATCCTTCTGCAAGAAGGTCACTGGCCTAGTGGGTGAAGGGAAAGAGCTGGATGTAGTTTTTCTGGATCTTAATAAGGCTTTTGATACTGTCCCCCACAGAATCCTTCTGGACAAGTTGTCCAACTGTGAGATGAGCAGGTACATGGTGAGCTGGGTGAAGAACTGGCTGAAGGGCAGAGCTCAAAGCGTTGCAGTGAACAGGGCTACGTCTGGCTGGCAATGTCACCAGTGGTGTTCCTCAGGGCTCAATTCTAGGGCCAGTCCTGTTCAATGTATTTATCAATGATCTGGATGCAGGAGCTGAATGCACCATTAGCAAGTTTGGGAGGTGCTGTTGACTCTCTCTAGGGGCAAGATGTCTTAAAGAGGGATCTAGATAGATTTGAGCATTGGGAAATAATCATTGGCATGAAAATTAATGAGAACAAATGCTGAATTCTGCACCTGGGATGGAGTAATGCTGGACACAAGTATAAATTAGTAGATGAGTGGCTGAAGAGCAGCCCTGAAGAAAGGGATTTTGGGTTGCTGATCAGCAGCACTGTGCCCTCGCAGTCAAGTGGGCAAACCGTATCCTGGGGTGCACTAAACACAGCATGAACAGCCAGTCAAAAGAGGTGATTATCCTGCTGTACCCAGCACTGGTGGGGCCTCACCTGGAGCACTGAGTGCAGTTCTGGGCTCCACAACTAAAAAGGATCTTACAGTGCTTGAATGGATCCAGAGGAAGGCAACAAAGCTGGTGAAAGGGCTGGAAGGCATGCCCTGTGAAGAGCGGCTGAGGACACTAGGTTTATCTAGTTTGAGGAGAAGGATGCTGAGGGGTGACCTCATGGCTCTCTGCAGCTTCCTGAGGAGAAGTGGAGAGGGAGGTGCTGAGCTCTTCTCCCTGGGAACCAGGGACAGGATGTGTGGGAAGGGTTCACAGCTGCAGCAGGGTAGGTTCAAAATGGACATTAGGAAGCATTTCTTTACTGAGACCATGGTCAAATACTGCAACAGGCTTCCTAGAAAGGTGGTTGATGTCCAGTGCCCGTCAGTGTTTCAGAGGCATTTGGCCCTTAATAATATGGTGTAACTTTTGGTCAGCCTTGAATTGGTCAGGCAGTTGGACTGGATGATCATTGTAGGTCCCTTCCAGAGGAAATATTCTATTCTATTCTATTTTAGCCAACAGTGTCTCTAAAAAAAACCCACAAAGACTGATGATGTCAAACTTCCTGGCCATGTCAGGCACAGTTTGGCTATTACCTGCCTGTGTCCTGTATAAAGGGTGGGCATTTCACTCTGCATCAGCCAGATGAAGGGAGTTGGGAGCCAATAGCTCCAGAAAGCTGTTGCAAAGAATAAATTTCTGAATCCACATCCCAAGTTTGCTCCCATTTCCATTATTCATGACTTCATGAGACAAGATCTCAAAACTTAACAATGTATAAATAAACAGATGAACTGTAGGATTTGCTCTTGGATGACTTTTATGAATACATATGCCCGGTCTGGCATCACGTGAGTCACAACTCATCCTATGGATCACGACAAATGTCCATGTATCTAGCAAGAGCTCGTGACTTCTAGGCATAGTTGTTTACTTGAGGCACCACTCACTGTCTATTCTCCTTGCCACCCTCCAGGCAGTGAGCAGGGATAATGTCACGCAGCTCAGGTACCCAGCAGCCAGGATGCAAACGGCTGGCTGCACACCCACACTCGTAAAATGACTTGTCCAAACCATTTAACAAATAAATTCATTCAGCAAACAAACACACCAGCTTCACTCCTGCAGGAGGAACATGTCAGCCCTGAAAGGGACCACATTTGCTGATAACATTATTTCTGAAGTCCACCACGCCAAAACCTAGAGAAAACCTAGCAATCTGCTACATGTTCAAGGTTGGCTGAACATTTTATCCCTATTGTTGTCTCAACAGCTCATGTGCTTTCAAAGTTTTGGATATACTTTGGGAAAAGCTGAAGGTTGGGAACTGTTGTGTCTCAGTTCAGTTAGTTTTTGCAAGTGTTCCTTGTGCAAACCCCATTTGGAGCAGGTACTGAGGCCACACAGAGGTTCTACGTTAGCAGTTTCCATTTCAGAGCACAAAACCCAACCTTACACTGGTTGAGTGGCTCACACAATACTTTTTTCCTTGCAAGAAACAAATACCAACACCACCAACAACACAAATACCACTCCAAAGCAAGCACGTGGAGCATTGGGCAGCTGGCAATCCTGAATCACCAGGGGGTTTTGTGCATAACAGGATTTTCAAGGACCACATAAATTTTGATTTCAGACATGCTGTGAGCAAGAGGCCAATTTGCGACCTATTATTCCTTCTTTGTCACAAATAATTCCAGTTGCTACTCTGCAGAGCAATTGTGCAGTGGTGATCTTGTCTTCCTTTTCTACCCTGAAATCCCTTGCAGCCTCTGCCTTTGCTTCCTGCTGCTCTGCAGCTAGAAGTGCTTTTGCATGCACGCGGTTTAGGCGAGGGGTGGTCTCCATTGCTAATGCAAATCTTCCTGTCCTTAGCATCTCTCTTTAACCACGCCTAGCTCTTGTTAGGAAATGAATGATTAAAATTTGGAGACAAGACCTTTGATCAAGGTGAGCAAGCTGCTTTGCTACTGTGAGCTCCTCGCTGCTTTGGGTCCACACTTCTACCTTTCCAGGGCTTGGGAAACAACGGGTTTTGCATTCAAGGTGGAGTGAATCAGGGAGACGAGGACGCGCAATCCCTGTTGCAATATACTGACTGCAATATACTGATTTACCCTCATCAATGACAGCCTGGGTTTCTGTCACCACAGACTCCTCAGAACACTGGTGTGGAGAAGCTCATGGACATCTACAGGTCAGAGCAGAGAGTCAGCAGGTGCACTTCAGAGGGAAAGGGCACGTGTCATCTTCAGTGGTTTGAAAATTTCTGTGGTCCTACACATGGTATGAGGATTTGCAAGGAATCTGGGGACTGACGTGCTCCTGAATATCTTGTCAGTTACACTGAGGGATTGGTTACATAATTCAGATAAATGCCAAGCTCCCTTCTCTGCATTTTCGGGATTAAATGTGTCTGTTCAGTCACAACATTTTCTCCTGTATTTTTCCTGCAAGCTGATTATTTCAAGTAAAGAAATTGCTTGCTATCAAGGCAAAAAATTCTCATCTTACTGATGAAAGTATTATTTCCATTTTCCATTTGCCAAATGTTTTCCTTTTTTTATGGCTTTAGAATCTCCCATGTTTGAAAAAAAATAATGAAATCCCACAGGCCTAGAAGGAACAACAGTGATTTCCTAACTGCACTTAACCATGCTAGGGTAAAATCAAAGCTTTCATCAACAAAAATTTCCCTTCTTGCAAATTATGCTGGATATACTCTGTTTAGATTAAGTATCTGGGAGGAGAATAAATGAATAACTGGTACTGCTTCACCGCAGTCACTGTGCAGCTACAGAAAGTATCACAGCTTCTTTTGCAAAACCAGAGTGAAAAGATATCTGTAAACGGCACATTCTGGACTCGTTTCAGAGCAAACACTAACATTTTTGGTTTGCAGAGTCTCCCCAGGGAAGGAAGGGCCTGTCCCAGGGAGACTTTCCCACATGCCCCCTGCAATGCGTCCCCACAGCCACCGTGACAGGGTGACACGTGTCACAGCCCTGACCTGGAAGCCCCTGCTCATGGAAGAACCAGTGATCCTTGTCACAGCTGGCCCTGGTGGTCAGCTCAGGGTGACAGAGGAGCTTGCTGCCAGCTCCCACAGCCATGGATGTCTGTGGCCTTGCCCTTACATAGACGTGCAGCAAGAATTTCTCATGGCAACATCCCTTCTGTTTAATGGTAAAAACGATTAATCAGGTTATTTTCTTATAAGAAAATCATATGATAGCTCAAATGACTGAACTAGTGGAATCTCTCCATGGATGGGCTCTGCATGGCACGCTGTGCCCTCATGGGAGACCCGCGTAGTGCTGCACAGCTAGGGCTTCCCGGCGTCTGAATCCTCTCCTTTACGGTCCTAGCTCTAATAATCCAAATTATACTTCAGAGCATGTGAGTGCCTTTCTCACTGGGCTCATAACGAAGCAGCACCTCCTGGTGCATAACAGCGTGTCAGTCCACACAGCTTCAGCAAGTTCCTCGTGGAGACATCACGCTGCTGCAGTCCTGGTGAGCGGCAAATGCAGCCCCGAGACCTCACTGACAAAGCAGGTCTCCTCTCAAAGAGGTCTTCTTTTACCTCCACGCCACAGCAAAGCAAACTCCAAATTGATAGAGAATGTATATTTTTTAAAAAGAAAAAAAAGCGTGACTAATGTTTTCAGGGATGTAAAAAAAACCACCTTTGGAAACCATGAGAAAGTTGCCCTGGCAACATTGTTTTCCATTCCTTTTTTGCTCACTGTTTTCTTGTGTGCCTATTTCTCTAGCTTTCGTTGCTGGCAGTACACAATACACGCAACAAATGCAGCCCTTGAAAGGGAAGAAAATCTGCATTCGGCCAAATAAAGGTCTGTCTTTCTTTCCTCTCACACCTTCAGGATGGAATAGTCCCATCTATGATTAACACCAATGCAGTACAAAAGCTAGCTAAGAAATTTTCAAGACTGAAAAAAATAATTATTATTAAGAAAAAATGCTTTTAATAGCTACTATAAGACAGATGACCCAGATTATGTGGGAGGGGCAAGCTCTTAGCCTTTTTTCAACTGAATATGAGCCCAAAAGGAGCTATTACCTCCATGTAAATGCCAATTTTCATTAAGCATACAGAAAGTAATGTAGCAGCTAGGAGGTAACTGGGATATAATTTAAGTTGACAGCTTTGAGATCTCTTCCCTTTGGTCAGATCTTATTGAATTTGGCAAATGGATTCAAGGGCTGTGAGCTTGCAAGTAGACAGGTGAACAGGAAAAAAGAATGACGTTATGTCCTCTGGTTCCCCCCAACAGAAACTATGCTAAAAGCGTAAAATAGTGTTTAGAAAAGCCAACAACCCCTCCCCCAGATTTCTTGAACTTTCTGCATGTCTCATGAAAACATGTTATTATCATATATAAAAGCAAATGGAGTGCACTGACTTCCATCTAATTCAAGATGAATATTTATGACCACAGCACTATATCATTACATTTACACAGGTCTATTCAGTTAAAAGTTCCATTTTGTCTTCTTCTAAACAACTTTCTCAACTGTAGTTTTAGAATCCATTCACCCTTGCAGAGGAGCTGCAAGAGGACAGATCTCATCATTACAAACACTGAGCCCCATCCACGACTTTGGCCAAGCCACCTGGGCTTCACAATATGGAGATGAGCTATTTGCACAAAGCTTATAGCTTCTTGGATGCTCTGTGCTAATATGTGACCTGGCAGCCAAAGTGTCTGCCAGATTCATGTCTTTCCAAGTTGTGAGACAGATTGCCTTTAACAACTTCAATGCTTTATCCCGCTCCCCTTGATGCAGCCCACATCTAGGAGTTCAAAAACATTTATTCCTGTCTGCAATTACCTACCAAGAGGCAACTGACAGTGTGTTGACATCATTTTGCCAGAATTAAATCCTTTAGATTTTCTGAGAAAGCATTTAAAACCTTAGTTATTGCTTAGAGATTAGCCAGACTGCCAAATATCCCAGGGTTTCATATATATAAAACTTTATTTTATAGAAAGTCTAAGGTGTTGAGTTTCTTTGCCTTGAAATTTTCAAATACCTTCCTGTGACCTTGCCTCAGGGAAATAAAAAGAAATAGAAAGTTAATTCAAAACAGTCTCAGTCAGCACAGATATGTTCATTTCCCTGCTTCCTCTAGCATTGCCAGATCTGGCAAAGTTCTCCATAAGAGCAAATAGAGTCATCACAGGATCTCATTTGTATTGTATGGCTAACAGACCTCCTGTAGTAGCCATCAAAACCAGATCATCTGACTGTTTCTGTTCAGAGATAGAAAGCTTTTTCTTTTCTTGTGATGGAGAGCAGCCCTGAGGAGAAGGACTTGAGAGTGTTGGTGGATGGGAAGCTCAACATGAACTGGCAACGTGTGCTCACAGCCCAGAAAGCCAACCCTATCCTGGGCTGCATCCCCAGCAGCGTGGCCAGCAGGGCGAGGGCAGGGATTCTCCCCCACTACTCTCCTCTGTAAAACTGTGTCCAGCTCTGGAGTCCTCACCACAGGAAGGACATGGACCCGTTGGAGTGGGGCCAGAGGAGGCCACGAAGATGCTCCGAGGGCTGGAGCCCCTCTGCTGTGAGGACAGGCTGAGACAGTTGGGGTTGTTCAACCTGGAGAAGAAAAAGCTCCAGGGACACCTCATAACAGCCTTCCAGCACCTATAGAAGGCCTACAGGGAAGCTATGAAGGACTGTAGCAATAGGATGAGGCATAATGGTTTTAAACTCAAAGAGGAGAGATTTAGACTAGATATTAGGAAGAAATTCTTTCCTGTGAGAGTGGTGAGGTACTGGCCCAGGTTTCCCAGAGAAGCTGTGGCTGCCCCATCCCTGGAGGGGTTCAAGGCCAGGATGGATGGGGCTTTGAGCAACCTGGTCTGGTGGGAGGTGTCCCTGCCCAGGGCAGGGGGTGGGACTGGATGGTCTTTAAGGTCCCTTCCAACTCTGACCATTCTGTGATTCTATTACAGCAGCAAGTTGCCACCCTGAGGCAGGGATGGACTGCTGGAGGTCTCTAGTACAGCTCCCATTTGATACTAGCAATACCTTCTTGTATTACTTGGGTCCCACTGACTGCTTAATGGGAAATCCCCCTTAGAGATAAGCACAATCCCATACCCTCAGGAGAAACTCTGACAACACTACAGCCAACAGAAGAGTGATTTTTCCTTCAAGAGAGACAGGATTTTGCATATCACATGACACGCCTGCAACAGGACCTTGGTCAGACCAATAAAAAGAAAGAAGTGGAGAGGCAATGACCAGAAATATGCATGTCTAGGTAGACAAGAGCAGATTCAGAACATCATGAATTGGAGGAAAAAGTGTGAAATACTACCTGTTGAGAAAAAGTGATGCTGGACAGGAAAAATACATAGAGCCTGATGCCTGGTTTGAGATCAGCATTGCTGAGGAACACTAGTTTTGACAACCTCTAACAGAGGACTTGCAACAACATACGACTCCCATTTTCCATACAATGGAGATGATGATCATCCTGGGAAATCACTGTTGCTCAGTGGCCCACCCAGCACTCATTTATCCTACTGCAGATGTTCCTTTCCCAAGTGTCATTGGGCTGGTGAGCTGCAAGAAGACTTGCGAACACACTCGAGTTCTCTATTTCACCATCCCTGCTGCTCAGATTAATTGGCTCTTTTGGAGCTGTTTGCTGTGAGAGTTTTGTTGTTCCTGCTTCACTGTTAGCGCTACTTTCCCTACACCTTCAAATTATATCTCCAATTATATCACAATATTCCAGAATAGGTGGTATAAACACATCTTGAGCAACAGTGGTGGTTTAGGTTTCAATTAATGTTCCTCATGAAACTAACATGAAAGTTGGCAAGGAGTTTACAGAGTGTCTTTGGTCTCCTTGAAGTGAGTCCATGTGTATTATTTGCAAAGTATCTCTGGATATGTTGGTGGACTGTGGACTTCTCAATGGCTTTGCAAAGCTTAGGTAGATGTGAATGACTGAGAAGATATCCAGCCTGCTGAGGAAACCTGTGGGTCACAAATGAAACAGGCATAGTGGGACATCAGAAGTGCCTAGGTGGGCACAGTCTAGTATTAAGTGATTTGCACTGAAAAACTAGATTTTCAGTTAAATGGTGTTTTGCAAAAAAGGTCTGGTTTCCAGCTAAACATATCGTCTTCATCCAAAGCCACAGTCTAGTATCTGAAAGCTAATTGGAGAGAAAAATATTGGTAATAAAACATCGAGACTTGTTTCAGACAGATTGTACTGTGACTTCATATTAAAACATGACCTTCTGAATCCCAAGAGGAAGGCAGTTTGAATGATTTGTGCCAGCCAGGGTATAAAAAATTGTGATGTTTTATACCTCCTCAGCAGGTTTTTCTGCCTGAGCAGGGCAGCCAGTTCCAGTTGTACCCACTCAACAACCTTCTATGAAAAAGCAGTATCCTATGTGGTGAGGCTTTTCATATATTCAAAGGCATCCACATGATCTACCATGCACTTCTTTCCACCTTCTTTCTCTGAAGCACATTTGAGATGTCTCTGAAAGTACAGACACCCATGCAACACAATCATCATGACATTGCAAGTTCATCTTTTCCTCACCAGCAAATCAACTTTATCACCTACCTTGTGGAGATCCTTTCCTTTGCACTTCTACCTCAGGTTCTTTGGTGACTGCAATGTCAATTGTCTCAGAGGAGGAAGGTGCTGACTGACATCTAAACATCTGCAGGACTGCCAAACCTGGGTGGTCATAAGCAGAACCAGAATCTGAGGAGAGCTGAACGTCCATCACACTGTCATAGACGTTTCCAGAATTAACAGAGCTGTTGGAGACTTTCCCATACACGTTTCTGATCCTGTTCACCTTCAGGACTTATTAATCCTACTCTTTTAGGAATCAAATCACAACAGTGCCCAAAACCACCTTTTTTTCCATTTCTCCACTGTTTCTAGGAGCAAAATATTAAACAGAGGCTGTGGAAATGGGATTGGGCTGCTCACTCGAGGAACCAAAAGCCATAGTCATCTGAAGGCTGCCCTTTACAAATTGGAAGTTACCATTGTGTGTCTCAGTCATCTGAGATCTACTCTCCTTGAAGTGTGAATACCCATTCCAATTCATTTCCCAGCCTGTGCAGTGACAAAAACCCTAAATTGAGGCAAATGACTCTTAAAGGTTTGCATTGGATGTCTTTGCAACTTGATGGACCGTAGCAAGAACTGGAGTGACTGCAGAATATGTATAGAACAAAAAAAAATACATTTTACGTGATGGGATTTATTATTTAGTTTAGATTGAAGATTATTTATTAGTCATGCAGTCATTTAGTCACTTGCCCTCAGGAACTGGGATAACTTAGAGCCTCTTAAAAGTCACATTTACCTTTAGCTTAATTCCACATGCTCTAATATCAGTGTTGCTCACTCTGCTGTAAGAGCATCTTTCGTCTTCCTTAATGGGTAAGTTCTACTTCTCCTGCTAGGGTAGAGAGCAGTCCCAGCACATAGTTTGGAAAAGCATTGCAAGCTGCACTCTAGCAGTCAGTGAAGAGGCAGAGGAGACATCTAATAGCTACATGGAGGGCAGTTGTAGCAACAATGAACCATGCTCTTGGAATATGATGCAACAGGGAGCAGCAATGGAAAGCTGCAGGCTCGGGATGGGCATTCAGAGAACTGTCTTCCCCAGGATGTGGGTCACCAGAGAGGTTGGATGGAAAGGATCTCCACCACTGGAGGCTTTGTTGCTGAGTTGTGATAAAGTTGCAGCCACCCTGGTCTAGCGTTGGTGGTAGGAGGTCAGATTACAGATCTCCAGCAGTCCATCCCACTGACACTGCTGGGAGGCTATAAGGCATGGCAAAAATGTCTTTCCTTAGCATCCCACACACCAGCAATTCCAGCACATGCTGGGTCACAGGATCTCCAGTTATACGCTGCATCCTGAGCAACATGAGACAATCAGAGATGATAAACTGAAGAGAAACTGACTAATTCAAAATAACACTGTAGAAAAAAAAAATCAGTTCAAAGAATAGAGAAGTCTGTTGGGAATTGGGAACAAGCTTCCAAAATTATTTTAAACAATGAGATTTAGTGCTTCTTAAAGGCTTTTCTAAAAGAAGTCAGTGCTTTGTTCAATTGGAAATAGGAAGCCTACCAAGTTCACCCTTAAATATTTTCAAAAGCTTTGTAAATGGATTATCTGAACACAGCAGGCATCATACTTTGGGTAAGTGCAGGATGATATAAGCCTTAGGGAACTTTTGAAGATAGTTCATTCAATAATTCATTCACTTCCCTTTAATACTGTGTTGAAGAAAAGTTAAACACTGACTCTGCTTTAATAAGTGAATGAACACTGCAAATGTAGCTTCCTCATAGGATTAATTCAATTTGCTATCTTCCTCAAAGTAACTCTTCACCAGGCAATATCAGGAAAAAGGCTCAGGAGCAAAGTACTGTGCATGCACCACTAGATAACTTATCATCAACCTAGTGCTAGTCCATACTGAAATACAGATACTGAGTTTGAAATGCATATATTCCAGGTGGTGACACATTTTCATGGTTTGGCACAGCTTCTGGAGCTCTTCTAGACCTGATGATGTGGTAGAGGCAGCTTCCTACATAGGAGGGAATCCTTTCAAAAAACTTTCAGCAAGAATTTATTTCGGGAGCTGCTTGAGCGATTCTAGGCAAAACTCAAGAGAATGAAGTCGGAGGACAGGACACTCCACTGTTTTAAGTTTGCAAGCCCCAGCAGAATCCCTTGAAGAAGACAGCAGAGGAAAGGCAGGCAGGAAAGCATCCCAAGTCCCTGCTCTGGGAAACAGTGGGGCGTGCACATAAAAGCTGGGGAAGGCTATGTGCAAGCTGCTATAACTATATCCTCTCATGCCTTTGCTCTCTGCCTTCAAATGCACTCCCGAGGAGCCAGGGGCCTCTTACCACTTTCTGCATAGCCCTGTGGACTGTTTAGATGGCCCAACACTGACTTCAGTGCATGCTCACTGTCTTTAATCTTTGGAACACATCCTCTGTCTTTTGGTCCCATGTTAGACTTCCAACACTGTGTTTTATTTACACACTGTAATCTTACATTTTCCCCCTTAAAAATAAGATTGAAAATGCTAAGAAGTAAATTAAACAATCAAACATACTTCAATGTGCTAGCAAGCTCTTACATCTGCTGAGGTGAGTCCATTAAAGCTCCTGAAGACATCAGTGTCACCAAAACCCAAAAATTTAGCTTAGCCTTCCCTTCCTGTGGACAGTCTTCAGAACTATGGAGGCTTTGGGAGAGTTTAGAAGGGAAAAGGTGGAAAGAACAGAAAGCAGAATGTTGTGTGGCACATCCTCTGAGATCTGCTCTCGGGCATTTTACAGACCCCCTGTGCAACCTCCAACATAGTAAGAACTATTAAGAAATACTTGTGAAGGAAGACTTTTGATATTCACGTCAGGCTTTATGTAACTGGATGTTTATGGGTTCATTTCTTTTCCTGTGTTGGACAGGCCAGAATTAATTCTTTATTGGGACCAATTTTGATTTAGATTTGACAACTCCATTCTCAGATGTAACTCTCCTGACATACAGCTGAATAATGTTTGCTATCGAGATTGGAATATTCTTTGCTTTCAAGTTCTGCAGATCATTTGGGAGCAGGAATGCTGCCATTCTCATTCCAACCATGGATTCTGCACAGTCCTTCATGACCAGAAGTCCATATTTGCTTTCACTGAGCAAGAGGGATTACATGCATCATATCCAGGTTTATGTTTTCCCTAGCCTAGAACTGAGCTGAATTCGGTTATCTGAGACAGCTCCTGGCCTTCTGCTTCACTCCTTCCACCATCCAAGACAATCAAGATCATGAAAGAGCTTTTAGAAAAAAAAAAGTTCACCTAGTTTGAGAAGTTATTCAGGAAAACTTGCAGAATCGTCGAGTAACTCAGCTTCAAGTTTTTAGTCCATCTCTCTGCTCAAAGCAGGGCAACTTCAAACCAGATCAGGTTGATCATGCCCTTGTCTAGTGAAGTTTTGAAAACATCCTTTGAAAACATTCCTTTTTTCCTGCTTTCCCCCCTTTTTTTGTTTGAATGCAGCAATTTCTCAGGCGATTCCTCACTAATGCAGTGCAAGTAGAACAGGCAGTTAAAGGGTTCTTGTAATTCACAGACATCTTACTGACCCTGTAAAAAGTGTTAATTCATTTGTAATTAGTCACATAGCGCTCTCATTTCTCAATTTGTAAGACTGTTTGAATCTAAATGGATGTTAAGAAAGAAGCGTCCAATCCAGTTTGAGTAAACTAATGGCAATATTCCAGTATAATTCAACATGTGTCAGGTGAGTTTCCAACAATAGAAAGCCAACATGGGTTAAAGAAATTCCTTAATATTTAGTTCAATGCCACAGATTTTTTGCAGTGCACTAAGGAAGGCCCCAGGAAGTCTCAACATCAGGCTACAGCACATCACTCCCGTGAAAAGTCACCATTTTCTTATTTGTAGCACCTGTCCTTTCTAACACCTGAACTCAGAGAGGTCTTCCAAGAACAATAGATTCCAGCACAGTTTGCTTTGCAGAGTTTGGCACACCACTAATGAAAACCTCCATCATTAAAATAAATCAAATTGTTAGAGCTGTACCAACAAAACCAGAAATGTGCTCATTAAGGCCACATTCTCCTGACTCACTCTCCAGCACCAAATCCCAAATACCTACTGTGTCTTTCTGTGACTTTCCTGTTTTATCCCACAGGGAAGAAAGAGAGCTTTCTGTTCTGAATCAAAAGAAAGTGTAGGTTCAGCATGAGTGGAGACAATTTGGCCTCTTCTCCTTTCGTAGGAATTTCAGCCATGCTCAGACATCCAGCGATCAGCTGTGATTGCAGAAAAGGAAGCTGTGGGCACAGCGATTGATGAACCAGCAGCTGGGAAGGATGCTCCTAGAAACCTGGATGCATCAGGAAAGACAGACTGTGTGAAGTGGCCCCCACCCTTGCTAGCTAGAGGTACAATCTCCAGAATACAGTGGGTACTAAGGTACTCTTTCTTCCAGGACACTAAAGACCCTTCTTCCCACAGAAAACTAGAAAATGATTGCACCTTTTTTTGCAATCTTTTTTCCCCTGGCAGTTACGGTGAGTACAGTCAGAGCAATGGACAAATCTACAGTGCTTGGCACCTTCAAAACTACCTGGCGTGTCCTGCTGAAGCTAGAGTTGGGAGCCCAGTATCTGGTAACAGGGTAAATTTTGGTGGCCCATGTTACATCACTTTTTCCTGATGTACACACGAATTTCTTGAACTTTAAAATAAAAGAAATACTCTTATTTCACAGAATCCCATGGGGTTGGAAGGGACCTCCAGAGATCATCCAGTCCAACCCCCTGCCAGAGCAGGGCCACCCAGAGCAGGTTGCACAGGAACGTGTCCAGGAAGGTTTTGAATGTCTCCAGAGAAGGAGACTCCACCACCTCCCTGGGCAGCCTCTGCCAGGGCTCTGCCACCCTCACAGGAAAGAAGTTCCTCCTCATGTTTAGGTGGAACTTCTCATACATTTCCTGAGTATGCCTCTGTCTTCTGTGTCGCTGATTCATGCTAGTTCAAATCCCGGAGCACTGCAGCTCCAAACATATGCAGATGCACTGAGGAGATGGAAAGCATATTAAATCATCTTTCCATGATTTGGATAAAGGTATAATAATACGTACTAGCAAGAAAAATCTAGTAAGGTTACTAAAGGGCACAGATCTGTGAAATACTGCAGCTAGCTCATTAAAGATGTATGCTTGTTGTTCAGAGGCAGCAGCATGACAAAGCATCAGGTTAAATATAGTGTTTGAGAGAGAAAAATCTTACAGTGACAAGAGTAAGAAATCCATGCCAGCAAAACACAGTCATTAAAATGTACACATGCATTGCCAGGGACAGGACACAGCATCTTCCAACTCACACTGAGCCTTTCACCAGTGGGTGGGAGGAAAACCTCCCTCACTGAAGAAAGAGCATGGCTTGTGTCTTCCAACTGGTAAACCAAGCACGGAGGTTCCCTCCAGCAGAGGGGAGTGCAGCCTGTGCAGCAGGAGCTGTCAGGAGCTCCTGGAGAAGGGAAGAGCTTGACATTTTCACCAAGCCTGGAACGATGATTTCATCTTGCGCAAATATCAGTAGAAAGCACCACATTCCTTCTCATGAACTCAGCACTGGAGGAAAAGCAGTCCAAGATTATTACAGAGGTGGAGAAGTTTGGAAAGAAGCTGGTGACGAATGAGAAAATTGCTACAGATCAGTTCCCTGCTCACAAAGGTTTACAAAGAGCTGGTCACATATTTCTCTTCTGTTTATAGCATGAAGTGAATACTTGGAAAATGTGTTTGCAAACTCATTTGCTGGGTCAGACCCACAGTTCAGCCTAACTCTGCCCGTTTTACTATTCTGTAAAGTATCTGCCGTCTACTCTTTTTCTCACATGGATTTTTAATGAGAAGTTTTTATCTACATCCCCGTAATGGATTCACATTTTCCTCTGGATACTGCTATGTTCCAGAACATTTCCACTTCCTCTAAAAAAGATACTAGACAGCAGAATATACTTTCACTTTCAGGCTTTTGGTATAAGCAGGTAAGCACATCTGTCACAGTACAGCCTTCTGAGAGAGTAATAACCCATGTCAGTGTGGCTGAGGTCACTGCTAAAAGTTTTGCAGAACAAAAGCCAGCCAAAAATGAGAGCACCAGGCCCAAGGACACACACTTGCACGATTTTTCGTGCAATTCTCATTTCAAAAATTGATTTTCAAAATGTGTTTGCTTTAGTATTGAGCTGTATTGTCTCGCTATTGCTCTTTCAAGATCACATTTGTCCATATCAATCACCATAATTGCTATACTATAAAGAAATTCTATTAAAATTATGTCTGCAAAGATTTCACAGCTCGGTTCTTGAAAGCGCCTGGGCCATTAACAAAGTGTAAGAGTAGTCAAAAATCCAAATGTGTCTGGGTAATTGCCTTTGCCCTTGGGCACATTTCATCTGTTAACTCCAAAAGGGAACTGAGAAATCCTTTTCTCCGTGCCAGTGAGGTCGGGCTCTTCTTTAAAGTCTCTTTTCTACCTAGCACACAGCATCATGCTTTGGTCCTGCCTTGTCCAGTTCCTGACCTGGGCTCAGCTCTTTGCTTCACAAGGCTCTATATAGACTGGGAACATCAGCTTGTTCCCAAGGGAATGCAGTGTCAGCAGATTCAGCCACCAGCTGTGGTAACTTTTAGTTTCGTCTTGCTCTGGAGGACTGGCATCTGATCCAGTGCATAAACATGTTTGCCAGACTTGTTCACTGACGAGGGTAAGAGGAATTGACAGCTCTCATAAGAAATATATGTCAGAAAAGCAAGGATGTTATTAATATGGAAAAGGTAGTAAAAGTAATAAGCCATATGGAACAGCTACCAGACACAAATCAGAGTCCATCAACAGAAAAGCAGAAACAGCACATTTTGTTCCTCTGTCTCCAGGCACAGGGCTTAATTATAAATTATTGTGCCATGAAGATAAGAGATATTTAGATATTCTGAAAGTGTTTAATCTTTCTTATATCTAGAGCATATTTTAAGTTAAATTTCTAACACAGCTTATGGAAAGAGGTGCTATGACTCTTGGCATCTTTCCCAGTTCGGAGTACAACTAAAAAAGTCCCCAGAAATGAGTCTGCAAGTTTGTCCATCACCAAGTTGCCACCTCCCACGTGTATTAAATGGGCTTTGGGGTTTTTTTAATAAAACATTTCTCTTGTCCACAAGATTTTTTTCTTGTTCAGACCAGACAGATTAAGGTCTCTAAACTAGTTTAAAATTCATCGTTCTGCATCATCTGCAATTTTAGATGCTACTTATCACACAGTACTTTGCAGGCAAATTTGTTCATTTCCCCCAGCTCTAGAGCTTGTTGTTACAGACCTTCACCACACAAGTGCACCTGTTTTCACCACACTACTACTAACCAGAGTGTTATTATTCCCATTTTATCAAATGGAACCTGTAATAGCAATTCTGCTCCAGAGAATGAAACATGGATTCCCCTTCAGGCTTACCAGGAGAAAATACCACATTTGAAGTGGCACAGGCTCACCTACCCTCACCTCCACATGGTTTGCCTCCTCTTGCTTGATCTCTGTCAGGGATACTTTGATTCCGTCTTTCGTTAAGCCATCCTCCCTTCAAACTAGCCTGGGTAACCAGTCTCTTCAAAGAATCGTAGAATCATGGAATCATCTAGGTTGGAAGGGACCTTTAAGATCATCTAGTCCAAACATCAACATAACTCTGATTAAAAAAAAACAAAAGAAATCCATACCAAAAAAAACCAACAACCAACATCACTAAACTATGTCTCTATGCTCTATGTCAACACGTCTTTTGAAACCCTCCAGGGATGGTGCTTCAACCACTTCCCTGGACAGCCTCTTCCAGTGCTTAATAACCCTTTTAGTGTAAAAATTTCTCCTAATATCCAATCTGAACCTCCCCTGGCCCAACTTGAGGCCATTTCCTCTTGTCCCATCACCTGGGACTTGGGAGAAGAGACCGACCCCCCCTGGCTACACCCTCCTTTCAGGGAGTTGGAGAGAGCCAGAAGGTCTCCCTTCAGCCTCCTCCAGGCTGAACACCCTCAGGTCCCTCAGCCTCTCCTCATCAGACTTCCTCTCCAGACCCCCCTCCAGGTCCGTTGCCCTTCTCTGGACCCGCTCCAGCACCTCAATGTCTTTTTTGTGGTGAGGGGTCCAAAACTGGACACAGCCCTTGAGGTGGGGCCTCACCAGTGACTGGTACAGGGGGATGGTCACCTCCCGAGTCCTACTCACCACGCTGTTCCTGATACAGGCCAGGATGATGTTGATGTTCCTCTACCCATATGCTCCTTTCCCAGCTCTCTCTCCTCACCTTCAGCTCAAAGCCAGACCCTTCCTTTGCTTCCCACCCAAAATCCTCTCCCAATCCTTTCCCATCCTGTCTGCCCCATCTCTTTCCCCACCTTTTTCATTATAGTCTCCCTTTCTCTGGCAGTCTGCCAGGAGTTTGTTATCCCTCCCACCAATGCCTATCCTCACATTCAGTAACAAGTACCTGCCACCCTAAGCGACCACTGCAGTATCTACTTTATTTATGGATGTGTTTCTCAGTAGCCAGTGCACAGCATACAGGAGGGAAGGGGACAGTAAATAAAGACTTGGTGAATCAGCTGTCTTACCCCTACCAGTCCTGGATCCCCTGTTTCTCAGAGAACCAAGTCCACAGATATTCTACCCTCCCTGGGATTGTCTTCTTCAGCCTGGGTTCCAGGCTCATTACCTCCCCAGCAGCCCTCTTTTGGGGAGCTGGGAATGGGGCAGGTGACTACAGACATGGGGCAGGTGACTACAGACATGGAGCAGGTGACTATGGCTGGTAGCAGAGCTGCTAACCTGGCTTTCCTGCATGACAAAGAGCAGCTCATTGCCAGGCCAAGCTTGGACAAGCCACCACCACTCTCTGTCTTGTTCCAGGATCAGGCCTGACCTCTACCCTGACAGAGCAATGCAGTGCTCTACCAAGACCAGCAAATACAATCACACATCCAGAAGATGACAGGTAGCCTGGAGAAACTGAGACCAAAGTCTTTAAACCGCAAACAGTCAGGGACAGTCTTACAGCAGAAAGCACTAACCAATCTGATTTTAACTCTGCTCATCCAAATGATTAAAAGGACAATTGCTTCCCTCAGAACTACATAAGCCCCCATCTTTTGATAGCCCTCCCCCAAACTTTGGCTTCTCCCAGACTGGAGAAGTTGCTGGAGTCCACAGCTGCAAACTCGACCTTCCTTGTGAAGTAGCTGATGCTGAACACTGAATGATGCAGCAACTCCATTTGTGAGCTCACCAGCCAGCTCCATCCTTCTCCCAATTTCCTCTTTAAACAGTCAGAGAATTCATTCGATCTTTGTACGCACTACCAGTTCATCTGCCATCCACCATGAAGAGCAGAGACAGTCTAGGAGGCATCCCCAACATTTTCACCTGGGGCTGAGCCATGGAAGTTTAGCTTGTACTGAGAAATACCAACTTTTAAAACTTTTCAGGTGAAAGACTAGTAAATATACAAGAGGCAAAATTGCCCATGTCAGGCAAAGGGATAAAATAATTTTTTTCTCCTTTCCATCAAATTGGCAGACAGAAAATGCTCACCAGGTTTGCTCTGCAAGTGAAGCACTTCATAAACAGATCAAAGCACTTCCTGAATCTCGGCAATAGTACGGATCATTTCTGAGTAACACATCCCATGGAGAGAGCTCTTTGCAGGGGCTGCACCAGCCAAAACAGGATTAGCAAGTGGTAGAAATAAAAAGAAATTTTCACACTTTCACTCTAGCAGTGAAAGCAATCACTGCTAGAGTAACTCACAATGTGCAAAGTGCTTTCACTCCGGAAGGTACCCAGGCTCTGGAAAAAATATACGCGATGGGATCCCACGCCACCAAAATGCCACCACTTTTGAGGACAAGCATTGAAACTGTTAAATTACATTTCACATTCTTGTTTCAAGTCATTCGGGGGCGCATGGAAAATGCTGACTGCAAGATACCTTGTACTTGGGCTCTTGAGATTATGTAGAACAAAATAGACTTTATTGTCTCAAATATACTGCAAATGTCTGACTATCACCTGTCCCTGTATGCTACATCGCCATTATCCTTTGGAGGATTTAAAATGGAGAGTCCAACCAAAACAACATGCTTATTCCGGTAAATTCATGTACAGGCCCTCTCTGAATAGCCTGAAAACTGAATGGCAGGAAGAAAAATACACAGGGAGAAAAGTTATTCTTTCAGCAGGTACACAAACCAGACATATTTGTTATACATCTGTCTGTGGAGACACCGCACCAACACCTCTTCCTTGCCATATTTGCCCAGCATGTTAGCCCACCGTGTAGGCCATAGTAACTACTATTGTGTTAAGCAACCATTTACAGATCAACTCTGGAACAATTTTCTAATTTTATTTTTTTAGCTTTTTCTCATTTAGATCTTTAGTCTGTTCAGCATCTTTTGGCAGGGAGCTCCACAGCTTTGTCGTGCAATGAAGGATCCACACGAAAGGATCCTTCCTTCAGCCTGTTTTAATATAGCTTTTTAAAAAATCTTTGAACATTTTTCAGTTATGAGAAACAGCATCTGCTATTTCCCTGCTCTCGCTCTTATTCATGAACATGGAGGACTTGATCACATCCCTTTCAGTTGGGGTTTAAACAGCAGGATAACAATGTTGGCTGCTTTCCTCTGGATATCTCTCCTAATAATTACTCACATCCCGTTTGCCTTTTTGACCACAATGGGATGTGAATTGATGTTTTCAGAGCACTATATACAATGTCTCACAAATGCTCAAATCCTCTTTGTAAATGACACATGATAATTTAGAGATAATCAGCACATAAGCATATTGAAATCTCCCCCCTCCTATGCACAGTTATCATTTTGCAGTCAAATATAATGTATTTAACTTGCAAGATCATTACGCAGCTCTTCGGTCAGTTTGAACCATGCAGAACAGGTCTGTATCAGCAGCAAGCTTGGCCACCTTCTCCTAGATCGCTTTCAAGACATGCAGGAGATTCCACATGCAAGCTCTCCTAACCATTTATTCCTCATCTACCTTCTAAAACATTTGTTAATATGCTTTCCTTCTAGCTTCATCACAACTCCATTTCCTATTGCCATCTCCCCACTCATTCTGTTCTTTATGATTTCTTACTTACTTAGCCTGGTAGATCTAGTCCCTTGCAACACTCAGTGCCACCACCAAGTTTGTAGAACATTTCTGAGCTAAACTGAGGACTCTGCAGTCTTTAGAGATTTATTCACCAGCCTAATGTAACTCCATCTAATTTTTCTCCATCTTTACCAGATAGCAGGGATGCAAATTTAACAACCTGCCAATCATTACAATCTTTGAGAACATTTCCTGAGTTACTAGTATCTTTATTCCAACTTCCTTCTTAGGTAGGACATGAGAAATCTCATTAGTTGCATCAATGAAGGCTTCTGTCTCCTAGCATCTGCCCTTCCCCATCTCCACAGATAAGGGAAAATTTAAAAACTTCTGAAAAAGTCAAAGTTCTTAATCAAGAGGGGAACAAAATCATACCATAAAAGTTAAAATGGGAACAGCGAATGAAGCGGCTGCAGTGGAGAACATATGTTCGTTCTGCGGAGACACTCCAGCTGACGCCAACAGCACACCGGCTGCTCCCATGCTTGTCATAGCACCAGTTGACTCATTTCCAGGCAGAAAGGAAGCTTTAGCAGGATCACTCTGCAGTTTAGCTCTGCAACGGAGTTGAAATTATTAAGAATCTGTCACTGCTTCCAGATACATTGGAAGCACAGACATAAAATTGCTTGGATGTCTCTAAACCAGAATCCTTCCACTTCTGGCAACCTTAAGAGCTTAGACCACTAAGAATAACTACATGGGCTTGAAAAGACAAGTTTAATCCAGAAGAACTCTCTGCACTTTAAGATAAGGCTGCAGTTTAAAGTATAATTCCATTGCAAAAAAAAAGCATAGGGTTTTATGCAGATTTTTTTATTGTTTTGCTAAATTCATGTCTGAAGGTATCACATTTTCTCATCTGAACTGGCATACCTTATGGTGTAGATGAAAACATGCTATGTGGTCACTCAGGTTTCCAGGAGGACTAACCCTTGGTCATAAACATGCTGGTACCACTAGAGGTTTTTTGGTACTTACCCTCTAACCTAATTTCTACCTATGTGGTACTGAATCAGGAGGTCTTCCTAAGAGTTGATGGGTCATCAAATACACGTTACAATGGATCTGCAACTAGATCTGCTGCAGTTCTTGCACTGTATAGATAACCATAAGTGCTAGAAATGGATAGACTCAGGAATCACATGCAGTTTGTATATGTGGTCAAACACCTCACTAAGACACCCATTGACCTAGAGACACCATAGGTACCTTCCCACCAGCATATCCAGGAGTCCACCTGGAGCAGCCATCTGATGCTATACAACAGAGCAGCCAATGGCCTCCACCCAGCAGATCATAAAGACTTAAAACAAGCTACTAAACTCTGTGAAAAGGTGACCTTAAAATGACAGAAGTTATCTAAAAGCCAGATGTTCCAGCTTTTCTCGACAGGCCTCAATATGTCACTGCACTTAATAAACCATAAAAACTAATTCTTTCCGTTTTCTTTCTTTGGCGCACATCCATGCATCCTCAGCTGCTTGTGCTATTTAACCTCCTCCAAGTCAGGAGATGACACCAAGGAGGCTGAGGCACAGCAGTGCTGTTAACCAGGGATAATTGTGGGGAGTGGACAGAGAGGGAGACAAAACATCAGACTGCAACTGCTTTGCCAGCAGAGAGCTGGGGTACCAGCCAAAATGCCATCTCTGCCAGCAAGGTTTTTCAAGGCTGAACCAGGCTTTCCCAGACCGTACCAGAAAAACAAGGTTAGAAGAAAAAAAAAAATATCTAAAACAGTTCTGAAGAAATTAATGGAGGTATGGCAGGCCCTTTCTGAACCAAGAGCTAACTGTTACAAAGAGCTTTTGTTAATTAGCATCACCTTCATTACCGGAAACAGGGGAAGGGTGGGGAGAACACTGGAATAACCTCATCTGGATAAACCTCCAGGCTGCAGCCCTGATCTGTGTGCACAGGCAAATGTACACACAGTGAGACCTATGCCCATTTCCTTCTTTTGTGCTACATCAGCACCTACATGTGAAGCACAAGATTCCTGCTCCATACCCCCCACTTTCTCTTGCCATATGGCAGAGAAGCCACATAGTGTGACACCAAGCAAATATAGCTTTGGAAGACACCATGTCTTTCCTTCAAACCCCTACCCCCATTCTTTCTAACATGCAGATGACCAGGCAGGTAGTAATGGGTCTAGAGACAATGCTTCCTCCTTCCAGGAAACTCTTGGTCCAGAATTCCCAGTTAAGAGCTTTTTCAATTACTGGGGACAAGGCATGGATACTCATGGTCTGTAGCAAAACAGAAAAACTATTAGTATTGGGGAGGCTCAGGCATTTTTCTGGACTTTGATGCTCTCTTGGAGATGTCCCAGCCCCCTGCCCCATCCGCATCCTGGGGAATGGAGCAGCGCACGAATGAGAATAGGCATTGCCTGTGCAGAGGTGGAACTATAGTATATAGACACAACACCACTTCCCGATCAACTCCTTCAAGTCCATCCTTGCTACAGTATTTTTCATGTGCTCGTAAGCCTGTCTCAGCCAGCTCCTTCCAGCTGTGGGTTGTAGCCATCTCTTCGGAGAAAAGGAGGACTTTCATGCCACTTTGCAAATATTATCCCACTGTCCTTGCCATAGGACAGAGGAGAAAATAATACCTCTTACTGCCCTTGCACTGCCCCTCCCAAAATATAGCTGCCTAAAGCTGTCCTCAGGCAGAGGCTCAGCATGGAAAATTTTAGCCCCGGAGGTGACTATCTCAGAAATGTATAGGGAAATGAAACAAAAGGGATTGAGTAGAAACTCATTTGTGACCTCAGTGCCAGTGGTTGCTACTAGATTCCAGAGCAGGGCTTGCTTATGACAGGGTGAAAGCAATCTTCCTTGCACCACTCACGAAGATTAATCAAAGACCTTGGAAATTTTGATTTACAGATCATATATTCCTAATAAGCATGTATTTATTATTATATCTCAGAAAATATCCATGACACATTGCTAAACTAGAGCTGTCAGATATTTATTTCTGCAGTCACTAGAAGTAATGTTATTAAATTCTCCAAAAGCAGCCTTCAAAAGCAAGAAAAATAAATTCCAAGTTAGTTTAAATTAATTAGTTCATAATAATCACTGTTAAAGTATCAAGTGATCAGTCTCTGTCTCCACTGCCTCCCAATCCTGTATATTAAAATAGCCAAAGATAAAACACAGTGCAAAGATTCGGGTGTCTGTCAGGGGGGCGAATCTGGAGCCAGCCCACTCCCAGGAAAGAAATGCTCATCTCTGTTCTTCTGCCCTGGGCCTGCTGGTGGGTAAGTGACAGTCAGCAGCTCCTGAAAACTCTCTCTGTTGAAGCTTTGGAAATACAGAGAATCACAGAATAGTTGGAAGTGGGAAGGGATTGTGGTCAGGCTTGGATGGGGTTGCTCAGGACCATGTCCAGCTGAGGTCTGAGTGATTCAAACGATGAAGATCCTACACCCTCTCTGGACTTCCATGCCCATGTTTGACAGCTCCCATGGGGAAAGAAGGTTTCCTAGCATATCTTTTATTTTCCTCTGGCTGCTGATATCATCCCCTTTTCCATGCCTTGAGAGAAGAGTCGGAATGTTGGGGGCAGTGCTGATACGGTGAAGGCCAGCGTTGTGCCTCACATGGTGAGAGTCTTCTGGGGATTCTTACTGATTGGCAGTAGTGGGAAGATGAAAGTGGTCTCTGATGCCTGAGATGCTCCTGAAATGTCCTCTCTTGAGCAACATCTTCCAACCCACAAGTCTGTGGTTCATGGCAGGTTGGGGAAGCCACTTCTTCATCCAGGGCCAAGCAGGTCTTTCACTTCTGAGGGCCCAGAGGCCACCATTTAATCAACTCACAAAAAAAGAAGTGGTTGGGGCGTGTTTCTGACAGTACAAAAGGAAGCAGCGGGCAAAATCAGCTCCCTTCTTCCCCTTTCTTCCCTTGAACTGAGAGTGAAGCAAACCTTTTAGGCAGATAGCCTTGTGGAACTGAAAAAAATTAGGCAACATCATAAAATCGTGTGGCATGCCCGATGTGGCTGCTTTTCTGCAGTGAGACACTCGTGCCTACAAAGAGCTGAGATACATTGGGCACCATTAACAGAGAGGGGCAGGCACCCCCTGAGAGGCTGTCAGGGGTGGAAGAAGGGCTCAGGCTGCCTTAGGAAAAGCCTTTCCTCCACTAAGGAGTCAATAGCAAGTATCTCTGGTGGTGGCAAGAGATCAGACAGCAAGGTCAACGGAGTATGTGCACATGGCATCTCTTGTCTCAAGGGCATTCAGGTGTCACCCAGAGACTTCTCTCCCTACCCTGCAGGTGGGACACTGTCACAGAGAGCCCTGAGACATCCATGGACATTGACATCCATTGACATCCATTGACATCCATTGACAACACTGGGGAAAAAAACCTGAATCTTTTCAACAATGTGTGGAAGGTGGTGGAGGAAGCAGTGAGCAGCTGCCAGCTCTTCCAGAACAAGCATGGGCTGAGTTTTCTGCTTCTGGACTGTCTTTCCTCTGGGAGCCGAAGCTGCTTGCTGCAAGTGTCTGGCCAGAGGACAGCATAAGGGGGAAGGTACCACGGGGCAAATGTGAGGTGTGAGAAACATCTTTGCTGGGGTTCCCACAGAGGTGCCACCCCTCTGAATGCAAGCATGCCCGGCTTTGTCAGGATAGCATGGAGTTAGTGGATATCATCAGCCATGGATCAAAATACATTTTCCCAGTAAAAGTAATTTTGCTGAATTTAGACTCTTTAATTTTAGCAACACTCATCAGTGTCTCTTCATCCTGATTACAATGTTCGTCTCCAAAAGCACTGTTTCCACAGAAATGCCGATTAATGTTATCACACCAACAAGCTGATGAACAGAAACGAAAACACTTGGAGAAAAGCAGTCAAAATCCCATCACCCCAACGTGACTGCAGAAGCAAGGAAGCTCCTGAGCCACACTCCTCCCACAGGATGGAAAACTCCTTCCTAATCCCAGAAGGCTAAAAATGACTGCTGGAATTCCCAGGACGATGACCAAGCTTTCTTCAGATAAAACTTCACTTCTACCTTGGCAGCTCCACTGGCCTGGGTGGATCTGGTCATGGTTTCATGGCAGGGAAAGAAACCAAAAGATGGGCTCTCCTGTCTACTCAGGACAAAGGAGTATCAGGCCATAAGGAAAGTGTGGGAGCAGGGAAGTTTCTGAAATTTGCAATATTCAACCATTCAGGGCTTCAAAATCCCCTCTGGCTGCAAAATGCTTGGCAAAGCTGTGCCAGTGACATTCAGTCATGGCTGAACAAAATCTGCCCCTGGGAGTCTGCTCCCGGGTGGTTTGCCATGATTGGAAGAGTGCAACTCCATTCTTTCTGCCTCTCTCCTCCCTCCATCCAGCATAAGACTGTGAACATTTTGAAACCTTCAACTTTTGCATTGCTACACTTCATAGAATCATAGAATGGTTCAGGTTGGAAGGGACCTTAAAGATCATCTAGTTCCAACCCCCCTGCCATGGGCAGGGACACCTCCCACTAGAGCAGGTTGCTCAAAGCCCCATCCAGTCTGGCCTTGACTTCAGTCAAGTTTGCTCATGTTTTCTGGGACAGATTAATTTTTTTTGCAATTGCAATTGTTGCATGTGCCACCTGCTTCACTGGGGAAGAAAAGAATTGCTTTTCCTAGCTGCATTAAAGCCATACCTAGAAACCCAGCAGAATAAGACCTTCTCTTCTAAGTTCCTCCATGCCTCCAGTAACAGACAGAATTTTCCCCCTAAATCCAGAGAGATGCAGCAGTGGAAACAAAGTCTTATAATTTCTGTTTTGCACAGGAATGAACCAGACAGAGAAAGGCCAAACGAGATACCCAGCTTCTGCTCGTAATCTAGGCTGCCAGTTGCTGATGCACCCGGCACTGGCTTCTGTGGAGCAACGGGTTGGTTTTCATCAGACACATGGCATGGTTTGTAGGCAGAGGCCGTGAGTTGGATTAAGCAAGCAACGCAGCAGGAAAAGCCATGCGAAGGAGAACCTCCCATTTTCCACTTTCATGTCAAGTGCAGGTGTAGAATGGGTTTTTTTTGGTTTGTTTGGGTTTTTTTTATTACTTGTAGTCATGCAATTTGAGAGAACAGGGTGGTGTTTGGGCAGCAGGCAGGAGTATCAGAGAGGAAGGAGATGAAGAAATGGCTTAGATCCCAGCAGTGGTTGAGAAAGAAAAGAAAGCGTGGTCATTCTCTCTGGACCACCAAGGACCAGCTGGAGAAAAGTCCCATGCACTGCAAACCCAGCACTTCCTGTTTTCCAGGATCCACTGCAGGTACGAATTTTTGGTCACAGTGGCATCTTTTGATGACATCAGAAGATCTCCCTTGATGAGACACCTTATGGAGATCATCTAGTCCAGCCCTTAGGGGGTTGGACTAGAAGATCTCCACAGGTCCCTTCCAACCTTATATGATTCTGTGATTCTGTCAGTTTGATCAGGACAGGAAAATCAGAAACAAAGGGGATGTTTTATGCAGAATGCTCCCTCGTTGTTAACCGGGTGTGCTGTCCTTTACAGACTGGTTGTGTCTGTTTGTGCAGTGTGTGTACAGAGGTTTCTTGGCTTCCCTCGCGTGGTTTCTGTGGTGCGTTGGGTGCGTTTAAAGCGTATTCTGTTACATAAAGCAGCTCATTTTAACGTGGCATGAATTGTGCCATGGCCTCCCTGCCCTCGGCTTCAGGCACGCAGCAGCTATGTGATACGTGTGAGAGATGTGACTGCCACACTGAACTCTGTGCAGACTCGTACGGCTTTTATCGAGCAAATGACAGTGCTATCAGTACGGGGACTGATCCTCATCAGGTGTAAACTGCTGCAGCCACTCACACCAGGATGTTTCCAGGAAAACAAATAAATCAAGAAAAAATAGCAGCAGGGCTTTTTCTTCTTTCTTGGCAACCAGCGGTTCATTTTTTTCCAGCTGTGGTTTTCAAGTTTTAGATGACAACCCAAATATTTTCACTGAAAACAAAGCTTTCAGGGAAACCCTCTGTCTCTCTTACTTTATTTCCAAAGGCAAAACTTTCCTTCAACAAAATTGCAACCAGTGTTCAGACACTGCCTGGATCCTCTGCTTGCTTCTGCTGGCTGGGAATCTGGCCTGTTGAGACCCGAGGTTTCTAGCAGGGAATTTCAAAATTGTCATCTCTCTGATGTTTTAAATAAATGTAGGCAGCTGTCTGAGCCATCCGTCTACCCTAGCCAAAATATTGTTCATTCCAAGTGGATTTGCTCCATTATAAATTGTCTACAAATAATTTAAAAAGCAACAGTGTTTCTTAAATTATCTTATCAAGCTCTTTAAATATTGAAATGCATCAAATATTAATGCTCGGCAATTCAGGGTATCCTTAGTCCTGGTTACTGCAGTATTCTGCTCAGCATTAGAGCTGTGTTCTGCCAGCCCCAGGATCTGAAGAGGTGGTACTAGCTAAGGGAAGGGTCATCTCCACCACCTCCATGGGTGCTCAGCTCCAGGGGTGTTCTTTGCAGGAGGGAAAGGTGGGAGTCCAAAGAGCTGGGGTGGTTTCAGCAGGGGTGGAACAAAGGAGTGAGCAGGCGCACGCAGAGCCAGGAGCAAACATACAATGATGCCTGCAGCATCTAAGCGTGCTGCTGGTCTCCAAGTCCTGCAGTGTAGGTCCAGGGTGAGCTGAGACAGGCAGACTCCTCCAGCCACCACCACAGAAGCCCAGAGTTGGTGGGCTTTTCAGTTCCAATCTGGCCATGGAGCCCTCAAATGTCTTCAGTTACATGCAAATTGGAGCCCGTGTGGCTGTTTCTGAATTAAGGAATATCACAGGGACCAGGCTCCTGTGATCCTCGTCTCCACAGCCTCGGAGGCGGCTCTGTCAGAAGGCAGGAAGGTGTGAGACACAAAAAATCACGGCATGCGGATTCTACATGTCAGGGATGGAAAAGCTACACCTGTAGAAACCTGAGTCCAAACGAACACAGCTAGAATCAGACCAGCTCCTCCTCTCTTCCAGGAGAAATCCTAGAAAAAAAAATCAAGTCTTTTCTTTTGGAAGCCAAAGGAGAAGGTCCCATTTTGCCAACTGAAGTATCTCTCTTGAAGCATCTCATTAATACGGCGTTTTGCATGCGCGTTCCCAGGCTGACGTCCAGTGAAAGGGAGCTGGGGAAATGAGGCAGGATCCCTCATTTCTGTATTTATCACTCCCATTCAGGAACCAGGAATTTTCAGGACTTGTCCACCTGCATGTTGTCTGCGTGACAGATTGCCCCAAACTCCAATCCCTAGCGCTGCCACAAGGCTTGCAGCCAGGCAGATAAATTTGCAGGGGATCAGCAAGAGGGTTTTGATGGATTCCCTCTTTCCTTACTCCCACCCACCCCACCTCAGTCCACCAAGTAGTATTGGAGATCCAGCAAAATCAACATGTTCTTCTGGAGCATTTCAACTTTGACTAATCGGGAGAGTTTCTGACAGAAAAATGTTCCACTGGAAAATTTCTGACCAGCACTAATTAGCATTTTTTCTATTAGCTTTGTCCTGAAGGCACAGTAATTTATGCCTCAGTGAAATAAACAATCACTTAATGATCACTAAGAATTGAACACTCCCCAGGTTTGAAGCATAGTTGCTTACCCTAAACAGGAAAAATCTTATTCATTTGCAAAGCTTTACATACTTAACGCAAGGAAAGAACGGCTGCCTGACTTGTGCTTTACCTGGGCACAGACCCAACTGCATTTTAATCACTTTGCTTTAAAAAAAAAAAAAGGGGGAAGTGGTGGATTTTCACTTGCAGTGCAGTAAGGTTTAAGCAACGTTGGAGACAAGTCGTGTATGTGAAATGAGAGATGGACCATGCTCAAAGAATTTGCAAGATAGTCACAAAAAAGAACAGGAAAACAGAAAATGTCCCAGGTGCCCTGGGAGTTCAGATTTCCTTGCTATTCCTCTGCCATATGACTATATTCTAAACTGAGTATCTCACTAAATCACATAATAATTTGGGTTGTGAGGCACCCCTAGAGGTCTGATCCTTGCTCAAAGCTGGGCTGACTTTCACAGCAGATCAGGTTGCTCAGAGATGTGCCCGGCTTCTACCACATGTAATGCCACATCAGTGCACCTGAGCAGCACAGCTGAATGTGTTGAGGATGTCAGCTGCAGTCTGTCCCTCCACTCTGTCTGCCCAGCAAGCCTTTATTTTGGAACGCTGTGCAAGCCAAATGCAGAATAAGAGCAAGTCCCTGGTGGTCTTTGGGAAAGGGCTGCGGATGCTGGGCATATGGTTCAGCTGTCTCTGCAGTGAGAATACGGCTACAGGGTCTCCCAGGAAAGCAGGCAGCTATATTTAAGTCACTCTTGTGAAATTCACATTGATATTCATGAAAGACACTTCAACACCTCTTCGGTGGCTTGAAGCTGCAGTGCACAGCATGGGAAAGAGTTCTGGTGGCTCTGAAGACCAAGACTTCATTTTGTCTCAGGGCCACAACATCAGGAGGATGGAGGGCACAAAAAGAACCAGAGCCTCCCAGAACAAAATGCAGTGCCTGGTTCCTGAGAGAAAAGCTGGGGAGGATTTTCCCCAGGAGAGTGTGCATCCCTGGGAGGGGACCGGGCTGGACGGGGGGATCCCCACAGAGGGACCAGTCCTCAGGGGATGGAGCCAGACCAACCCATCTGGTGCCGGCACCAGTCCTGATCTCACCAGCTCACTGCACATCTGTCTGGTGCCAGACAAAGCAGAGCTGCTGACATCTCACCACCAAAGATGTGCTTTCTCCCTGTGCTGTCCTGCCTGTTTTGGGGAGGAAGAAACAAGTCAGTGGGCACGAAGAACAATGGTGTTTTATTTCCACCTCTCTGTGGCCCACTGTGGCAACACCGCACTGCCTATTTTTGCTTTTGCTTTAGGAAAATGCCTTTCACCTTATCACCCACATGCCCTGATGCAAACTTCACCTCTCCCAGCAGGGACGAATGGAAAAGCTCTCAGTGGAAAATATGAGCAGCTCTTTGGCCACTCCATGTAGGGAGTGGAGTTCACAGAGGGTGGTGTCGCTGCTTCGGAGGGTGACAGGCAATGGCTGTGCAGAAGGGCAGATCAAAGCCAGAAAACAGCCCACCCCCTTGGCCTCGTGGCTACCAAAACTCTGAGTGCAGCATTATCATGTTATTCTCAGAGGCACGTAACTTTTTCTTCAGTTTTGCACACCTGTGGTTTTCAGCATTTCCTTCACGGAAAGGAGGACACATGCAATGGACTAAAGCAACAGTCTTGCTTTCCTTAGCCCATTTTGGTTAGCCCCAAGGCTTCTTAGGAGCGATACATGGAAGTCAAAAGACCTGTGTGAAACACAAATATGTTAGTGCCAAATCTTGTTTGATTTTTATGCTGCTTTGTGGCAGCTTCATGTCTGTATCTGGACAGCCTAGAGATAAAACCACATGAATGACCCCAGGGAAGGTAAAAGTATGGTTCAATATTTCAAATTAAGCAGGAATTTAGATGCTTTGCTGAATCATGATCTTATTTGTTCTAGAACATAGACCTCCTGAGTCACCAAGCCTGTTTACAGGCACCAGCAGCATATATTCCCCTTCAAGCACCCTCCTAGGATGAGCTTGGCTCCTGCTCTTGAAAGGCTGGAGAAACCCCAGGACAGATTTCCAGAAGGGATTTTTCTCCTCCCATTACATCGCACCACCCCAAATGACAGGCATTGATCATTCAGCTGGTGTGGTAGAAACCAGAGGGTCCCTTTCATACTTACTCATCTGGGGGTTTTTTGGCAAGGGATTCCTTTTGCTGCCTGTTTCATGTTTCCATGGGCCTTCTGCTTGTTCTGGGACGCAGGGCTGTGCTCCCACAGCATCTGTCTTTGTTCTGGATGCTGAACAGACAGGGAGACCTACCAGGCTCCCCATCTGTACACACACACACACACACATCCCCTCAAATTCCTGAGACACCAAACAGCAGGAGTCAAACACGCCATTTGAAGCAGTATCTCCAGTTGGGCAATCTGTAACATAATAATAATGTAGTTTATCACCAATTGTAGAGGTGGAGCTGGCGAGCTCTAAAAAAAAAAAACACTTTTATTCTGCCAAGTGTTCAACAGATGTTTAGGAAAATTCTCAAACCATCAGGGTCATTCGTGTGTGGGAATATACAAGGAATTTCCTTCTCCTGCAATGAATCAAAAACACCAAGTTTGAGGCTGACAGGTTCAACAAAAGTGGCCTGAGTATGGACACCTACAGATATGGACAGCCTCAGACATCTAACTGCCTAAAGATGTCCCTCATCTTTTTTCTTTCATACAGGGAGCCCCATCTGAAGCAATAGATTATGTCCCTAATATCTTCTTTACTTCCAGTTGTCACTAAAACATAAAATAGTAATGACATACACTTAGTCTTGCCCTTTCACTGGAGCCCTGAATGTTCCTATTTGCACAGCAGAGATAACAAAGGGCAGACTTAAGGTTAGTTATAGGACTATGTTTCTGACCTGTGACACAGGGCTCCTTGTGCATGTTTTTGTCCTTTATCAGCCCTTTCTGAAACTGAAACATAGGAAGTGTGGAAGGCGGAAGAAGAATGAGGAGTGATTTATTCATAAATATATCCGCAAGGAGTTTCCAAACTGCAGCTTCCACTCTTCAGTGTATCAGGCATGTCCCACGGTGGCTACTGTAATATCAGAGGAATGCTTACTCCTGCTACTGCTGCTAATCTGGGAGCAGTCACGTGGCTCCTCTATAATCTCTCTCTCTCCAAAAATTTGACTCTTAACCTTCCCCTGCTACAGACATGATGTATGTTTCTTTGACATGTTTCCAAGTAGCAAATATGCAAAACCCTGAACTATCAGCAAACCGAAGGGGGAAAAAACCCACTATATTTCTAAGAATAAAATTATGTGAAATTGCAGGAAGAAGGAGAAGAGGAATCTGCCTTGGTCATCTCTGTTTGCCCTCACCTAGGAATTACTTTGGAAAAAATAACAAAATGTTACTCTGGAAAGAAGGGAGAAAAAAAAAAAGGTGTTCTGAGGTGCAAATGAAAAAAAGGTAGCCAGCAGAAAAGATTAGTATTTATTTATTTTTGCTCATTTATGTGTCAGATGAAGCTGAAAGCTGCCAGATAGCTTCTTTTCGACAGCTTGAAGTTGCCGTTGGGAACAGATCCATGTATGGAAGCAAAAGCAGAAAAGCATAGATAAGCTGAGATCCAGCTATGCAAACCATCTTTAGAGACACTTAAAGGACAAGCACCCCAGCTCCTTTCTTTCTGGTAAATTTAGAGACACTATCATATGAGGGCTTTTTTCCATTCTGCTTTACCCACAACTGCTGAGACTCAGCTGAGGTAAGTGAAAAGCAACTCAAGCACTTTTTGGGAAAACCTAGGTATTTGGTTAGACTGACATCCTGAGAAAAGCCATAAATCTGGGGCTATGAGGTGACTCCAATAGCTGGATAGTGGTTGAGCTCTCCAAGTAAGGAACATGACATATAACAGCTTTGCCGCTGGAGGGACAGAAACTTTCCAATAGTCTGAAAGAGGCAGGAGAAAAATGTTGGAAAACAAAAGTTCTATCACTCATGAACCGGATTTATAGGCTGACTGGTGTTAGAGCTCCAGTGAACAGAGGGGCAGGAGGGATCAGTGGTGGTTTCCAGTGTCTGAGACTTTTTGTGTTTCGATTTAGAAAAAATCATAAAAATAGTGAAGGGTTTTTTGCTCTCTGGTCTGTCCTACTTTCGTTTTGAGAAACATGTCTCGTTTGGGTTGAGCTGACTGGACATTAGGAAGAGCTTGTTGTAAACGACTGCTGTTTTTCTTGGCACTTGAAGGCAGTTTCTCAATGTTTCTCTGTAGATTTGAGGTTGATTACATCCTGTGTAAAGATTTTTGGTACAGTTTTAACTGCCATTGCAGTGTTGTGAAAGTCGACTTCAGCGAAAACAGCTGTGTGCTATTGTGAATATTTCCAAAACACAGAAGTAATAGCTCTCCTTCAAACCAGCGCTGAAATGTGTTAGCTCTGTGAGCTGGGCACTCTCAAAAAAGCAGAGTATACCCTTGGCAGAAAGGCTTTCTCCACGGAAGCGTTTTGTTTAAAAGCACACAAAAAAAGCTTTTTGTAGCATTGGCTTAAAATCTTGGTGGTTTGCGGTACTACAGTGAAACCTGACATTTTTCTTTAAAAGCTGCAGAACGGCGTTTGGGTAACAGTTCCTGTGCTTTCAGGTGTTATAATACAGCATTCATACTCCCACTGCAAAGTGGTAGGTAAAGCTTTCTCATTTTTCAGGTGGTTAATAGACTGGAAAAAATGTTAGAGCAGGTGAAGTGAAATTATACAGAAAGAACTGAAAATAATATCAGGAATATGAGTGAAATTGGAGGAGATTTCCAGAGATATGAAGGATGATTGTAAAGGAAAATTACTAGACCACGGATGTCATAAGCATTTCCATTCATGAATGAAAACGCTTTCCCTCGTCATTACATAAAGAGAACATAATGCAAGTGTTTGCTTGTAACTCCGTAGTAGAGTCTTTAATTGAGGGGGATCGTGCATACAGCCCTCTTTTCCCCTTATTTAGCTAGCATTTCCCTCAATATTTCCACATTTTTATACACAGTGAAACACAAATCTTCTCTTTGTTTGGTTTCCTCTCAAGTGCTGAAAAAAAAAATAATCAAAATTGAGCTGCAGTTGAAATTTGTGCCAGGCAAACTTTTTTTTGACAGATACCTTTTAATATATATCACCTGTCTATAGAAATGCTAGCACAGAAATTAATCTTTAAGTAATTGGGGTCAATAGATAGCTTTTTAATTGCTATTGAGTCATTAACTTTTTGCTGTTATTGCTATGAAAGAACACTTCTGCATTTCACACTTATTCAGGTTGCTTCTATTTTCTGTTGGATATGGTTCTGTTAAGAAATGTGTAGATGTGGAACTTCAGGGCATGGTCTAGTGTCCAAGATTGTTGGGCTGGGGTTTTTTTTTGTGTGTGTATGGTGATCTCAAAGGTCCCTTCCAACCATGAAGATTCTGTGATTCTGTGATCCTGTTTTATAGGTTGCTGTATGTGCTGATGGACAAAATCCTTTTCCCCAATTTCTACCCCCCCAACACCTTTTTTTGTCTCTTTGAGGCTATGGGCTTCCCTTTCCTCAGAGGCAAAGACCAGCTGATGTGCATGGTCCCCGAGCAAGGCATTGCCCATCAGTTTTGCTGGGCTGGTCAGGAAGACAATGGCAAGATGGAGCTGGAGAAGCTGGGACCTATTTAATTTGATCTTTCCATTTGGCCCAGGGCTGGGGTAGTGTGACCTAGTAGACAAAGCCTTGGTGGCAGGAGTCATCGCTCAGCCCCCCAGCCACAGGGACCTTGTGAATGACATGCCATTTTTGCCTCCCTCTTTCTGTCAGAAACATTTTCCGGCAGGCGGTGTTATCACAAATGTTTATTTTTATTATCTTCAGAGTATTATCTATTATTAATATTTACTATTGATTAGTCACAGATGTTGCTAGTGTTTGTTTGGTCCCTTGTGCAGAGCTGATGGGATCTCATTCAGAGACCCTAGACGTGAGTATAAATAGTCGTATAAAGCATCAGCGATAGTATCACTAACATGTCTTTTATAAGTGACTAGTCATTATGAGCGCTGCAGTCTCCAAGCATTCACCACGAGGTCCTCCCACGCGCTCTTCTTTGCCAGAGAGGGGGAAGGGGGAGCTCTGCTCTTTCTCACAACCAGACAGAGCGAGGCTGCCGAGCTGAGACGGGGCAGCACAAAACCCAGGAGACGACAAACAAGGGCAAAGCTGAGCGCGGGTATTATTCTCACTAGCCGTGAGCAGGGGCAAAGCTGCCCTCACTCTGGTGGCACTTGGAGCAAGCAAGAACCTGTTGAGTGTCTCCTGCAAGGAGCCAAAGGCACACAGGACTTCTAGGTGCACTGGTGGTTTGTGTTCCTAAATCCTAGTGGCTTTCAAAAAAAAAAAAGGACAACACCCTTGGTTTTCAGACATAAGGTCTGAAGAAGTCTGCACCAGACATCCACAACTGGGCCCTGAATTCAGAATTTCTTGTGCGTAGGAAAAGATGTGTTTGTGCTTTATAGTGCACCCAAGAAGAGAGCATCCTCAAAATAGTCCTCTCACAGAGGAGAGCTACACCCTGAAGTTGCTCAGTGAGGATTTCACAAACCAGCTCTGGCTTGAAGTAAGCCCACTGTATATTCTCCTCCTTCAGACAACTTCAACATTGTTATGGTGATTCCTGAAGGATGAAGCTTGGACACCCTCTCTGTCTTTTCTCTAATAAGTCAGAAGATTGGAGCAGATTCTGAGGGCACATTGACAGACTGATCCACTTCTCTGGCCAGATAAATTTTATTGCCTATGTTCTAGAGAAATGGGCTTTATGTGACAGCTCTGCCTGTTCCCAGCCTAGAAACATGCAGACCCATTTGCCAATTCGAATCTGGTTTGACCAAGGAATTGAAGCCTGAAAAATATGATGTTCCAAAAATAAATTCTGAAAATGGGCAGCTGTCTTCTTTGGTTTTCTTGCTCCCAAAACACCATCTTCCTATTCTTGTCTCTCCTTCTTCAGCGTAAGGGACAATGGTCTATTTGGGAAGGGTTTCACCAGAATGCTCACAAAGACAGGCAGTTTTCTAGAAGGAATAGCATTTTAGGAAAAGTTTGTGTTTGCATATAAATCCTGAAGCATGTACCATGGCACTTGCTGCTTGCAATTTCATGTGTAGCAGCACCCATATCTCCATTACATTCTACACACATGTGGACATAATCCTTTTGAGCAAGAGTAGAACTTCAGATGGGAATTGAAAATAGGCTGTGTTTTAGAGAAACTGCTGCCATTTTAGTGTAACTCTGGGCAATCCAGCCTCAAAACCACTTCTTCTTTATAAAAATTTTGTGTATCATAGCTGACTGCACAGCATGGAGACATGAGTAAATTACCCTAAATGGCCTCAGCTGGTGTAAATACAGCTGTCATTTTTGGTCACTTACAGAACTACTCCTAAATTTCCATCCTATGGTACAAGTTGCCTTTAATGCCGAGCTGGAGTCTAGGTCTTACAAAATAGCTCTGGATGATACTAACTTTTTTGAGGTACTCAGCACCTCATTAGCAAACCGAACTATGGTATTGCTGAATTGTGCTCACACAGGAGGAATCCCGATGCTGGAGTTCACAAACAAGGCATTCAGCAAATGGAGAAAGCCTCTTTACAAATGCAGGAAAAAATAATCTGAATTCAGAGTTGCATGCCCCTGAGCTAAAAAGCTCAGTTTTAGAGTTGCCCAGGATGTTTTCCCTAAGCGTTTAGCAAGATGTGCCAGCAGGCTGGCTAGGGACATGGCTGCAGAGATCTCCCGTTCCAGTGTGCTTCAGATGGACTCCAGCCGTGAGTCTCACCCTCCAGACCCACCACCTCCTGATGTGTGCTGCTATGGGGAGAGGCAGCAATGTGACATCTTTGAGCAGCGGTGGTGTTTTCTGCCAATTTACAGGTAAAGCAGGCAATTTATGAGTTGACGTTCATTTTGGAGTTGATCATCTAAGAAACTCAGTAAACTCAGAAACTCTGGCAACACATGGGGGAAAAAACATAGCAACAATACAGTAAATCTGGAGGTCTTCAAAACTTAGTTTATTCTTATCAAGTGCTCCAACCATCACTGTGATCCTATCATAAATGTATTCTTATTGCATGGGGTCACTGCAGGGCAAAGCTGAAGTTGTTTTGATTTCCAGACTTCAACATATTTGGATTTCTTTTACATCTAATGCTGAACTTGCTCCTGAGTTTGGGATGTTTCTTTTTAGGATCTTTCCCAAATCCTTGGAATGCTGAACTCTGATGTTGCTAACATAAAATGCAGGTTTTGGTTTGTGATTTCTCTAGTTGAGCCTTTTCCAGATGAGAGGAGAGGAGAGGAGATGAGGGAGTTTTACTCCCTGTGGGAATACACTACATTGAACAGTGTGCAAAGCCTTTTTCCTACCCTCATTGTCCCAGTGCTTTAAAGCCCCTCATCCTGTGCAGGATGAGTTTCACCAGAAGTTTTCCCCTGGGATGTTTCCCAGGTTATTCCACAGACCGCAGTATGCCCTGGAGGTTGCACACTACTCCCACATGACACCACCCCACACCATTTCCTGCTCTTCCAGAGAGTTGTCCTTCCTTTCACTGGAACATCAAATTGGCTTTTCTCTCCCTCTTATATAAGCAAAAGCAGGAAACTAGAGGAAAAAGTGAAAATGGAAAAATAACAAAGCACGTGAAGTGCAGGGATGTAGCCTGCAAAACTATTGGATAGATATTCAGATTGGATATTAGGAAAAATTTTTACACGGAAAGGGTTATTAAGCACTGGAATAGGCTGCCCAGGGAAGTGGTTGAGGCACCATCCCTGGAGATTTTCAAAAGATGGGTTGACACAGTGCTTAGAGACATAGTGTAGTAACATGAGGGGGGTTTTTTGTATGGTTTTCTTTTGTTTTTTTTTATCAGAGTTAGGTTGAAGGTTGGACTAGATGATCTTAAAGGTCCTTTCCAACCTCGATGATTCTATGACTCTATGATTGCTGTCTTTCTATTCCCCCCCAAGGCTTCCTTTAGTCCCTATTGGAATCGTCTGCACATGAAATGTTCCCTTTTTGCATTTTTTTCTACCTTGGGGTGTATCAGACACCCTTCTGTTGCAACATGGCCAGAATGGGGTTGTGGTCTGCTCTTTGCCAGCCAGATGGGTCCCTGCAGACTGCCTGGACGGCAAAGTGCAAGGAGACAAAAAGCATGCTGCCATCCTGGGTCACCCCTCAGCCCCTAACTCACCACATGTGGGCTGGGATCCTTTGATGCAATCTACCAAATGCTCCTCCAGGCAGTTGGGTCTCCCAGGCTACAGGGAGATCTCACCCTGATGCTGAGTTTTATATTAAACAACCATTAGGAAGAAAAGAACAGCACATGAGCTTAGTAGAGGTGGTGCAAGGGCTTGGCTCACAGTGATTTGGGCAGGGCTTCAGCATGTTGAGCCTTAGGCAGAAGAAGAGTCCTGAAGAGTCCTGAAGCAGCCGAGGGGTCGTGTTTTTCCACCTGAGGCACCTCCAACCACTCTCAGGCTTTCTGCAGGAGTCTAGGGCTTAATGGACCAGTCTTCTGTCTTGCCCTGTAACCTCTTCACCCTTCCAAATCAGCTTGGAATGCCTATTTCCGAATGTAGCAACTATGCATCAAGATTTTGGCTTTAGTGTGGGAATGGGGAGCCCTATCCCCCTCCCATGCTGACTCCCAGCATCAGCAGTTGCCGTATCTGCACACTGGAAGAAGGAAGCAAAACCAAGGTGACATCCACTGCCCCAGCCTCTAATTCTCAGCTCGTTGCTTTTGCTGCAGTTTGGCAAGCATGATGTTAGAAATACCCCTGGTTATCTCGTTGGCTTACAGAGAGGGTCCAAGCAGAGATCTTGTACTTCTGCTCTGGATGCAGCAATAAACATTTGGATTTGCTTCTAGCGTGTTGAGACCGCCAACATGTACACAGTAAAAGTAAACCCTTCCTGTGGCCACAGACCACAACATGCTAGTGATCCGTGATATTATCCTGTTATTTAGTGAGTCATTGTTGCTGCTGAGAAACACACATAATCGAATAAGTTGCTAACAATAACACTGGATGTGAGAGACAAGTGTTTGTTTAACTCTGGTGTAACTTATTCCATATGCTCCTTTAAAGCATGCTAGATGTTCGGTCGCTTTGGCCCGCCAGCTATTATTTCAAGATGGCCTCATGGATTTAGCCTGCTTTTCTGAGCACAGCTACTTGAAACAAGGCTCTGAAAGCATCTCCTGTCCAGGATAAACGCCCAGTTCAGGAGCAAGACAGATGTTTTGGATTGCCCTATCTTTAGCTGAATAAGTAGGCCTCCATTTTTACTGATTTGCCAGCATAGTGATGTTTACAGCTGCTCTGCTGCCTGCTGTGACACCTTTCAGATGTAAGCCACATGCTATACCAATGTTCTGACACAGGGCAGAACCCATATCCTGACTGAGGAGCTAATATAGGCTTAACTTCTCGCCTTTACCTCCCATGCATGTTTTTCCAAGTTGCTGATGAGCCAAATCTTTGCAGGAACCTTCTAGCAGGTTTTCCAAATCTCCTTGGTAGTGTTAATTCATGGGCAAAATACTGCAGAAAGAGAGATGTGCAGCTGTGAAAGGTGTCCTTGTTGAGCTCTCTGGGTACATTACTCAAAGGTTTAACACAATGAGCTCCAGCACTACCAGTGGACCCTTGTGTGATGTCCTGCTATTGTGTTCCTATCATGTCCAGTACTGGGTCTGGTCCACAAAAAAATGCATTACAAAGTTTCTCTCATTTTGAAAAACTTTTTGCCACTGATTATGGAAAATAGATGCTCTGAGAAGCATCTTACTCAGTAACTGAGATATTTGCCTTTTGGCTTGAGCTGATTTGATCTGAAGTGAATTTCTGAGAACAAGAGTAACAAGATACTTAAGAGCATTTTAGAGCCCTGCTGATAAGATCATCCTTCCCCTGAAGGGTGGCATATCTCCAACTTAACCTAGACAAGAGTTGATCTTGAAGGTTCTCTTCTGTGAGTGTGTATCTCTGAGAGGATCTCTGTGATCCTGAGTGTGTACAGAGCATGCACATTTTATTTTTGGAGAAAATTTTGTACTGCCTGCCATTGAAAGTCTACCTGGTGGGCAATGGTTCGTCTGTTCAGCTACAGATCATTGGGTACGATTCAGGACAAATAATGAGTATTTTAGAAAAAATAGTCAGTCCCTTTCTAGGCACTTGAGAAGCTCCATTATACCACCTGAGGATCCATAATTTTGTGAAAGTCCTTGAATTTTTAGAGGGTGGGCCAAGCCTGTCAAGCCTGTCTAGGTGTGCACCTTCACAGAATCACTCTGAGATCATCGAGTCCAACCACAAAAAAAAAAAACAAAAAAAAAAACAAAAAAAAAAAAAAACCCAAACACAACAAACCCCCCACAAA
>NW_015094507.1:3520422-3530607 GCF_001431845.1 Calidris pugnax
CCCCCCCCCCCCGGCTCCTTCCTTGCCTATTCCTTCTGAAGAGCTTATAGCCACTCATTGCAGCATTCCAGTTATGACTATCATCCCACCACTTTTCCGTGATGGCGACTATGTCGTAGCTGTTCTGCCACACAATGGCTTCTAGCTCATCCTGTTTGTTGCCCATGCTACGTGCATTAGCGTAGATGCACTTGACCTGGGCTACCGATTTCACCCCCATCTTTGGCCCTTGACACTCAGGTTCATTACCAGCGGGCCTGGTTTTATCCCCTTCCCTCTTAACTATTGGCTTAAAGCTCTGTCCGTGAGCTTTGTTAACTCTTAGCCTAGTACCCTTTTCCCCTTCTAGGGAAGGGTTTTCCCATTGTTTTCTAGCAGTAATTTCTAAATGTCTATCACCTTTCTCTGATGAAATGTCAGAGTGGGAGTCCTCTCTAATGTGGCCTCCTTCAAACCGTGGCATGCTTTCCCTAGGTTTAATCTTCACAGGATCAGTTATCTCCCCTTCCCGCCTCATATCTAGTTTAAAGACCTGTCAATGAGCCCTGCTAGCTCCTGCCCCAAAATTCTTTTCCCCGTATTGGACAGCTGTGTCTCACCTGACAATGGCATGCCGCGTGTCTCATAAAGCCGCGTATGTTCGAAAAACCAAAAGCCCTGCCTGTAACACCAGTCCCGGACCCACGAGTTGATCTGTTGCCTCTTCCTGTCAATATCTTTATCCATAGTTGCCACTGGTGGGATAGTAGAGAAGACAACTTGTGCTCCTGACCCCTTGAGCTGCTGCCCTAAGGCTCTAAAATCTCTTTTAATTGATTTCGGCCTCCTCCTACCCATTTCATCACTACCCACCTGAAACACTAACAGGGGGTAATAATCAGAGCGGTTTACTAGGTCCGGGAGCTTGTCTGTCACATCCCTGACCCGTGCCCCAGGGAAGCAACAGATTTCCCTGTGTAGCGGGTCAGGGCAGCATATTGGTCCCTCTGCCCCCCTCAGCAGAGAGTCACCCACAACTATGACCTTTCTCCTCTTCCTTTTGGAGCTAGTAGTGAAGTTGGGTCTGCAGTGAGGTGTACTTTCTGATTTTTCTAGTTTTGGTGTTCCAGCCTCCTCTCCACCGGCCAGTTCCTCCTGCAGGACTCCATACCCGTTCTGCAGGGGTAACTGGGAAACTGGCAGAGACAATGCCAATGACAATGGCCGTTTTGCACGTTCATGTGCGTCTGGAAAGTCCCTTAATGTGTTGAAATGCCTGAAGATATACCTCCATGATAATGCACTAGAAGATTTTTGGCCTTTGACCCTTAATTTCAATGTTCTTTTCTTAAAAATAACCAGGCAGACTATTTTTAAGTGTGCTTTGAAGCACAGACCTAGAAGAATGCTACTAAACAGGACAAGTTTGTAAGCATTACAAGCTGTGCCACTACTCATGTTTGGTTTTTTTGTCCCTGTTGATAAAAACATACTCAATTTTAACATTCTTCTCTTTGAAACAGACAGTCTGATTATCTTGAAATGTGCCTTGATGTATGCAGCCTACAGAAAATTACAGAACAAGACAGGTTTGAAGACTCTAACCTTAATAAATCTGATGTTTTGCCAGCACAAACTCCCTGCCTTCATCCTGATCTGTAACTTCATTTCTTGTCTTTGGAGTGGATTTTATTTGATGCATGTCTTTTCTTCTGTGTTTGAGACTTGTGTCAAGACTTCACTTTAGCTAGTTCTTTCCCCCAAAAACCATCTGCAAGAAGGCACTGCAGTGAGCCAGGCTCTTTGAAGAGCTGGAGATGTGCTGAATGTGGTGGGACCTGACTGCCTTACATACCACATGTATGTGTAGCTTATTTGTCACGTGGTTCCCTGGATTAGTCCTCAGCTACTGAACTCCTACAGTGCCAAAGTCTACACTTAAAAACCTCTGCAGAGTCAAACAGGAGAAATGGGGACTTGAAAGACAGAGTCAGGCTGTCAAGGAAGGGAAATGTCCCCTTCAGGGCTTTCCTTGCTAGTCGCAGGGAGACGACTCTCATTAATCCCTAAGCACACCAAGTCCCTCCTGACCATGAAGGCAAGTTGGACACAAGAAAGGCAGAAACAGCAGGTTTATTGTCCTGCTTCAAACCGTCATAATTAAGCACAGAGCTGACCAACAGCCCCAATCAGTCCTGAGTATGTCACTTGCTTTACCTTATATTCTGTTTTTTCCCCATTATTATTATTATTATTATTATTATTATCATTATTATTATTATTATTTTCTTCAGGTTCTGCTTCTTTACCAAATTTCTCTCCTCCCAGACAAGCCATCCACCTGTATTTACTTTACCCTTGCTGGCCCCAGGTTTCCTGACTTAGGAAACACACTTAGTTGGTACTCATGATATGGTTGCCTTGGTAATTTCTCCCTCAGTCAGCAATTAAGCTAGTACCCTGCTTTTGTTATATGTAAAGTTTCTCTTTTCTACCATTTTTCACGTTGCCATCTAGTTAGTGTAACTGCTGGTCAGGGGTGGCCAGCTGCATATACAGTACTCCTCTTCTTAGAATCTACAGGTTCTGGTAGCTTTTCATCATAGTGTATCTTATAGAGCCATAAGTCAGGGTTAACTGAAGACATTTGTGGTGCTGTGGCAGTAGTGTTGCAGTTTGATCAGGGACAAGATTTGCCTGCACAGTCCAACTTGCAGTTCACAGTGGGACAAGCTCCCAGCACGGCACGTGAAAGGGACCACCACCAAGGCAGGAGGAGTATCTCCAACACAAACCTTCCTGTGCCACCAGCTCCCAAGAGCATTTGGGTAAGCTTCAAGGTTCCTACAGCTGAGCACAAAAAAACTAGCAGAAGAGGTTGCTAAGTGAATTAAATGGCTACGAGCCTGGAACAAACCTTGACAGGACGAAACCCAAGTGGGATATTCCATGGGCTTCAAAGCAGTAACAAGCTCTCTTCCCCAGCGTCCCACTGGCTAAATGGCTCACCTGCCCAGGAAACTGGCTGCCATCCTGGCTCCGAGGTCTGTCTGCTCCCAGGTTGCGTGAGCTTGGATAGCACTGCCACCTAGATCTGCTCTCCCAGCATGGCCTAATTTCCAGTGCTCTGACTGTTTTCCTAGGCCAAATCTTTGTCCAAAGCCTAAAGGCAGGCTTTCTTTTCTTTCACCCAGCTAACCACTACAGTGTTTTTCTTTTTATCATATGCTGAAGGTCTCCTGATTGTTCATCTCAGATGCATCTTCCTGACGAAATGATGTTGAAAGCTAGGTCACCTACACCTGATCTGAACTCAACAGTTTGCTCATCCTGATCTTAAAAACTTGCCATGGCACAGACTTCTCCCTCTCTGCCAACAGCCCAACTGCCTACACCATTACTCCCATGGCTATAGAAAGCTTTACCTTGTGCCAAACTTCAGTCTCTTTGCCTGTAGTTTAACCTCCTGGCTTCGTATCTTATTGACAGTAGGAGTGGGAACCATCTATTCTTTCAGATTTGTGAGGATATATGTCTTCTTTTGACTTGACAGTCTGCATTCCTACACCATTTCCTCTTGAATCATATATTCTAGACCTCTTACATTTCTTATTTCTTCCCATTGGTGGCTCTGCAGATGTTGTCTGCCTTCCTGATGCCACTGGTCATGTCAGTACAGGTGTTAACTCTGGAGTCTACTGATGGCAAATAAAATGTCAGATACTATTAGCAGTCCTGGCACAAATATCAAAATACCACACTGATATCTTGAGATGCAGTGGCCAGAAAATTTCTTGGTGACTAAGGTGTGCATGGAAGGGAGCTGAATGAAGAGGAAAGCCTGCATTCCCATGAGCCCTGCTAAGACACTGGTCTACTAAACATGCAGCTGCCTACACACCAGTGGGCTGGTTCTACTGCCAGCTTTCTGCTCCCTCCCCATCATGGCCACGCTTTCCCATCCCTGCCATTCCCTCCACACCTGCCACTGCCATTGTGCACTGCTTGCACAATCTGCATTAGGGAATACCTGCACACACACACACACACGCACACACACGCCCCTCCGGCACATAGAATCATAGAATCATTCAGGTTGGAAGAGCCCCTTGGGATCATCAAGTCCAACCATCTACCCTACTCTACAAAGTTCTCCCCTACACCATATCCCCCAACACCACATCTAAATGACTCTTAAACACATCCAGGGATGGTGAATCAACCACCTCCCTGGGCAGCCTATTCCAATGCCTGACCACTGTTTCTGTGAAAAGTTCTTTCCTAATGTTCAGTCTAAACCTACCCTACATACAGGGATACAGCCTCAGAACTTGAACCTGAAATCTTCTCTTCTTATGGGAACAGAGAAGATTTTTATAAGAGACTTGGGGATTTCTAACCACAAGGCAAGTGGCCAAAGAGCATCTTCAATTGTTTCAAACCATCATCACAATCCAGAAGGACGTGAAAAAGCCACTCAGCTCAGAACAGCTTTTGAACAGGCAGTGTTGGAAGCTCCAGGGGGCACCCGGCCTGGCACGTGACAGCACAGGGAGTTGGGAAGGCAATCCGGTTTCACAAACCCTGCAGTTTCATTTCTCCAAAATCTCCAGCAAAGAAAACCAAGCCCATAAACATTAAGTAATCTGGAAGTTAAATCTGGTTTTCTTACATTTCTCTCTTTTCTGGTTAAATTCCCCTTACGTGCAGGGGGAAGACGTTGGGTGAACACACGTTGCTGTGTTCAGGACGTGCAGCACTGGGCACCACCTCACCACGGCGTGAGTGTGCAGCACGGAGAAGACAAGTGTTGTTGGCCTACCCATCCTCAGCAGTGCAAATAGACCCAACTGTGCTGAAACAGCACAGTCCCTGTGTGCAGAACTGGGGGTCCCCGTCCACAGGACTCGTGTCTAAGGTAGGGGGAGAGACAGGGACTGGGATCAGAACCCTGCTGCTGCCTCGGCTGTCCCAGGGGCAGAGTCAGCCCAGAACAAGGGCACACACGTTCTCCAGGGTGCCTCGGGGAAGGCTGAGGAGCACGGAAATTCCCAGTCCCATAGGTCCTTGTGGCCTAAAATTGACTGCTGCGTGCTGGTAACAGCTGGCAGCATGTTCCTCAGCTCCGCTGTATCCCTGGGACTCGGGGGCTAAAACCACCAGCAGACCCATCAGTGATGGAGGGACACCGAGGCAGGCAAGGACACTCTGGGTGAAACGAGGCAGAGCTGAGGCAGAGGTCAGTAAAATCAAAGCAGCAAGGAAGCAAGGAATATTTCTGACCATTCATGACAGTGAAGACAAATTTCCCTTGAAGCTTCACATCCTTTTGCCTAATGGGCTTGGGTTTTGCAAGGTGTTCCAGCACCTGGAATATATACATAATATATAAATAAGGTGCTCTTCGCAGCACAGGTGAGCACTTTTCACTTTTAATAAAAAAGTCTGTTTTCCCTGGAATATTCCACCTTGCTCAGGGCTGGAAAACAGATGGTACAGAAGAGGCCAAATGAGCTTCACGAGTGGGGGCTGCGGCCGGAGTCACGCACTGCGGCCCGTCCACCCTCATCTCCCGTCCAGAGCAATGGGAACCTCACACACAGATCAAATGAGGGATGTGGCTTCATGTGACACCAGAGCTGCTGAAGAAGCATCAACAGTCCTCACTTTGCAGGACACAGGTCCCAGATCTTGCCACATTATCATGGCATTTGCATATTTGTTTTTTTCTTAAAGTCCCAGCTCCTGGAGTCATGTGATTGCATGTCACTATTTCATCTCTTGGTTTTTTAACTTACTTCTTGTTACCAAGTAAATTGAAAAACATCAAACCCCCGGGTTTCAAAAGGAGAAGGCAAATCCATAGAGAGCCATATTTGTCACTTTTTAATTCTGGATTTGAGGAGGTTTATTTTTTCCAGCCAAATTTTTTCCAGGCCAGGGCAGTCATTGGGATGGTGGTGAAAAGAGCTGGAGTGTCAAGTGGAGAGTGCTAATGCCTGCTTGGGTGTCGTGCTGCCCCAGCTCTGGCACACCGCAGCTCCGTGGCCTCTGGCAGGACACTCCTCTGAAGGCAGTGGAGTCCCAGGGCTATTGCCTTCACTGGGAAACACATCTCAGTTGACCTTGCGTCTGTATTTTTAGTTCCCGTATTCTGCAGTTTTGTAACAGCCAAACAAAGCTGCTTTTTTTTTTTTTTTTTTTCTGGTGGGGCAGCTAAGGGACAGGCAGTTCAGCAGGGGACATCTGGTCCTTCATTTTCCAGTGACTCAGGCTAGGAACTGGGTTTTGCCTGTGAAATGGGGCAGGAGTGAAATGCTAGTATTAGCGTGCACTGCTGCAGAGACAAACGACAGCTGTCAGAAGGCTTTTGAGTTTTGAGAAGGGCAAGGAGACAGTTTGCACCTTGGACACCTCTTACGTTAAGCCAGGTCACTGAAGTAATTCTATGCATATACTGAGTTTTTCTTGTATATCCCTGATGGCCAGAAAGCAGTTTTTTTCAAAAAGAAAAGTGAGATTTTGAAGCGAAGAGTGTGTGGCTTGTTTGGTGGACGGTTTGCAAAATACATGTAGCTCTTCCCATTTCCAAGCTCTGAAAATTCATTCCCAGCCTCTATAACTAGTTCTGCTTTCAGCCCCCACACAGCAGGTGGTTTCCAGTGCAAATACTCTTTTGTGTCTGCCACACAAAAACAGTGCTCTGCAAAATTTGGCCAGTCAATGCTTCTTCCAGGAAAACCCTCTCCCGAGCTGTTTAATGCTATGCTCATCAATTAGTGTTCCAGATTTGTTGCTTAAACCTGCATAAAACGCAGCATAGGGCAAGCACTTGGGGGGAAAGCTTGAAAGCAGCACGAGCATGGTTTCTCCAGTTGCCTCTGTGGGGTCCCAGGACATTGGGGTGAGAGCAAACCATGCGCTGCCAATTTTCCACAGCCATGCCCAAACCTCCCGCTGAGCACTGTCTCTCAGTTTTCCAGGAGCAGAAGACACCTTCTACACCCAAGACCTCTGACTGGCCAATGGGCAACGCTCATGCACTCAGACCTCCCTGGGATCACCAGGACTCAAACTGTACCAGCTACTTGGAAACAGCCAAGGAGGCACTGCCTGGAGAGCTCAAAAAAGAGTCTATCATGTCCAGGACATAGGATTAGCCTTCCTATTCACTGCTGTGTCCCACTCCATCCTCCACATTTCTAAATGCCTATGATTTATCCTCAAAGCAGGTTTGAAGGTGACAGTGAAAGTGAATGCTCAAATTGCTGGAAACTATGTTTCTGAGCATCTTTTTTAGAAACGCTGCTCTCAAGGATCTCCAGGTCTCTGCCAAGAACATGCAGAGGAGCCAGAGAAGGCGTAGTGGGCGCATGCTCAAGTCTGCTGCAGTGAGGAGCAAAGACAGATGGATGGCAAGACAGAGGTGACATCCCATCTGCTCCTGCGGGATCTCTCTGGCATCTCCTGAGGGACTCAAGGAAAACCATGACCAGAGATAACTAGCCAATGAGGACTCCCTGGTTATCCTCCAGCATTATCTGAGTCCACAAAAGCTGGAGTGGAGACTAAAGCATCCCACTGAGGAGATGCTCCAGACAGGGCCAAGAAACGGTGGTAGGACAGCTGCTCAGAGGTGAGCATGCTGGGGCTGAGCTGAAGACTGACCTTGCCCTGGCCACATGGAATGTAAGGCGGGAATTTTTCAATTCAAGGGTTTGTGTCCCCCTCCCTTAAAACATGCAGGAGCTCAGATGTATTTTTTCATAAGGCATTGAGCAGAGAATTGGCCTGCACCATTCTGTCCTGTGCTCGAGATTCCACTAACTCCATTCTTCGCAGGGAGGAATTGTCTTTCTGCTCTGCATATGTAGACAATACCCAGAAACCTCCTCCAGCAGCTCCAGAGAGATGCAGACTGCTGTCGGAGAGAGCTGTGGGTGTACATGAATGAATGAATGAATGAACCATTCGTTAGCATTGGCATGAAAACCTCCATGATTTTGAGACTACTAATTAATGGTTGTAAGCGCCTTTGCAATGGTAGGTGTTCACTCGCATGACTCCGAAGAGAGACAGGGGAGGAAAGGTAGCTGGAGCCCACCACCTCTCCCAGCACAGCCTGGGCTGCCATCGTGATGAAGCTCGGATGTGCCCACACTGCGACAAACCTGCTGTGTCAGGACACCAGCAGCATCGTCGCGTTTGTGCCTGGAGCATTTGCTCAGCGTGTCCAGCACGGGCAGATTTCACAGCCTGTGCAGAGCCCTGTGCTGTTACAGTGACCACTTCATCCGGCTTGGCTGAGAAAAAGCAATGCCAACCAGAGGCACTGCAGGCTGGAGCAGCCCCATCACACAGTGTCTCTGCTCCTCCATTGGGCTCACTGTCTCTCCTGCTCCCCAACTCCTCTCCTTCTTCTGGAGCCCAGCTCCACCTTTCTCTTGGGGACTGGGAGAGATGAAGGTCTGACTGTGCCTGGAAAGGGGTGTGTGAGGGACGGGGAGTGGGGGACATCTCCCAGCCTCATATCCCTCCAAACCAGTCACTTTTCAAGCAGATGAAAGCTGTTCATAAGTGCAGGTGGGATAAGGCTGTGTCTCTGTTTCACCTTTTCTGTCCCAGTGCCATTAAGCCAAAGGTTTCATTTGCATGGACTAATGAGCATCCCCACAAACGCTGACAAACTCTTGGGTTTTTTTGCTGCCCTCAAATGTCACCAAAGTCCCTCAGCTGAAGCAACCTTTCTGAGGGTCTCAGCAGGAGCAGTGGGAGATGGGAACAGGCACTGGAGGCTGCAGAGAGAGGTGGGCTGGGAGGAGCTGGGGATGCACCTGGGTCTTCAGAGAGCAGCTCACCAGTGGCTGCCCGTTAGCAGCATTAATGTGTTGGTGCTCCAGAGGAGTTGTGTACCCTATTCAGTGAAAGAGCTGGGAAGTAGGTCAGGAACGTAACTGAGGGAAACGGGGAGCTTTAGGGAGAACTTCATGGCTGACAGCTAATTAAAATCTGAGTTCCACTGCTTACTGTTGCAATGATTAGATTTCAGTGTGCAGGGTGGAAAGCACCAGCAGGGATTGTTTGCTGCAACCATGCCAATTTTTTCTGCTCACACTCTCTGTTCACCATGGCAGCTTGTGCAGCTCGTTGCATCCCACAGCCGCTGCCAAACCCAACGCCAGCAATGCACATCCACTGCTCCACGCAGGTCCTGAGCAGAGCACGGCACATTCAGGTGTGCTCATTGCATATCAATGGCCCTGCTGGGAGAACTGAGTCCTATCAAAGTACCACACATGGCCAGTCCCTCCTCTGAAGAGTTTGAAATCAGAAGAGGTGAGACAATCAATCAGAGCTAGCTTACTGGACACAAAACCATGGCTTTTTCTAAACCATATTCTTATTTGGAAACGCCTTTCACCCCATGTGTAGGCAATAAGCTCTTAAATCGAGACTAAACTAAATAATAGAACATGGTGATGCAAAAATATTTAAAAAAAAAAAAAAAAAGGAAAAGGAAGAAAAGCACAAATGAAATCCAAGTGTAAAACTCTTGGTTGCTGTCTTGCCGGTGGTGACAAAAATTACAGACACAGCTGACAGGACAAGAAGAAGAATGTGTAAGAGGGTGCAGGAGCTAGAACAATGGCTCTGCTCCTCCCAGGTCTTGTTGCACCTGAGGATCCGGGCACAGAGGGCTACCCAAGGTCGCTGGGTACTTGCAACTACCAGTGTGTGTTATTAGCTTTGGTCCTATTTTAAGTTCCTAAAGCCAGAGTTTAGCCTGGAGGGTGGGACAATGGGTTCATCTGCTCCTTGCTGGAGCCAGCGAAGGGTGGAGGAGTTGTTCAGCCATGGTGAAAGGGGAACTGCCCGCAGGAAGGACACTTGGGCCAGCCCGAGGTGCAGCAAGTTCTTCTGTGCCGGGCTGCTGGCTTCCTGCAGAACCTGCCCGTCCCCAACGACCCTCCCGTGGGGACAGGAGTCCCTGTGGGTTCAGGGGCTGAACTGGACGTAGCCAGATGCAGGGGCCGTTCCCAGGAGAGCCGTAGATGACCCATATACCCCTTGCCTGTCACCCCATGGCCCCCACTGCCCTCTGCAAACACCAGGGTTCGGTCATTGGGATTATTGGTGATGTGAGAGGGAAGCGAACCTCAACCCAGGGCCCCTTGAGGTGCTCCTGGCCTCCTGCCCCCCCCAGAT
>NW_015094507.1:3531557-3663807 GCF_001431845.1 Calidris pugnax
CCTCCCCACCACCCCAAGGTGGGGTTAGGGGAGGGGGCTGGAACAAACCGCCTCCCCCCCCGGGGGGCTCACGGGCATCCTCCCCCCCGCGCCGGGCCGGGGTGCGGTGCCTCCGCCCGGCGGGAGCGTTCGTGCCTCCGGGCAGGGCTGCTTTTCCCCCGGCCCCGGGGATTTCTGCCTCGAAACGGGCTTCCAGGCGAGTGGTCGGAGGCACCTGCAGCCACGCTGAAAAATCCCGTTTTCCTCTCCGTCGGCGTGTGTCACTAAGGGCTGGCATTAAGCAGCGCTCATCACGTAGGCTTTGTCTAGGTGGAAGCATGGCTGGGGCTCTTCCGTCATCTCGAGTTTAATTCTTTAATCGTAGCCTTGTTGCTTCCCTCCCCGCCGAGCCACGCTGAGCAACCCCGCTCTCAGCTCTGTCTCCAGGGCGAAGAGCAAACTGCCAAATTGTTGTAGAAATGCAGCGAGCACCAGGGAAAACTGGAGCCTAAAAACGAAAGCTGTAGTAAAACCACAAGGTCACAGGCGTGTGGGTGCAAGTGTTTGATTTCAGGGCTCCTCTTCGCTTGCGCTTTGCAGGAAGCAGCTCCTCCAGTCCCAGATGTTGGGAATCCGTGAGTCAGGCCATGGAAATGGGGGCTGAGAGAGGCTGGGGTTCTCTACGCACTCTCCTGGCACCTGCCTAGGCATCCGTGTGCTTTTTCTCACCACCACAAAGAGAAGAGGTGCACTTTTATTTAGAAAAGGGAAGCTGGGACACTTGCATGTTGATGTGATGATGGCAGCCAGGAAAAAATAGTGCCACGCTGCATGGGTTTGGCCGGGGCAGTGGACATCACCAAAGAAAGGCATTTGTGTTCCCTTGGGTGCATCTGATAAATGTGTCTTTCTCCACTTTTCCTTCTGATTGGTTCTTCAATAGCAGCTTTGCCCCCTTTTCCAGCAGAGGCATTTAGCCCAAATAGGGAATAATCTAGCGTTTCTAGAGCCATAAACTACCGGCCAAGCCATGAACCTCCACCACCATCTCCCCAGGAAAGTTGATGCATTGCTTGGCTCCTCTTATACCCTACCAGCTCTGTTCCTCTGGAGGCATAAACAACTCCTAAGCCAGCGCTGGGGAGCCACGTTGCTCAAAGCTTCCTCTGTACCATGGTTGGTATTCAAGATATTTGAGGAGACTGGATGTACTCTTTATGCCTAGCGTCCCTTGAATGCCAACACCAAGTGGCACACTTTTAAGCTGATGAAACTTTGCTTGCTTCTCTCTTCCCACTTTCACTAAGCTTTTTGTGATCTTTGGGGCTGTGAATTGCTCCTGAGACTTCAATATTCACTGTCCTGCAGCTGCCCAGGCTGCACCTAGTTTGCTCTCCTGGCACTGCTGTACGCGGCACGACATGAACTGGGCTCATGTCCTTGCTTTTTGGACCTAGCATGATAGGCACAGCCATTTCTCTGCCTGGTTGGCCCTTTGGTAGTGTCCTGATCCGCTCAGGACTGTCAGGGTTGCAATTTTCCAACATTGTATCTAGGGCAGAATTCGGTTTTCTGCAGTGTTTTTGGGTGGATACAGCCCTACTGGCTTAAGGGGGGAAAGCCACTGTTCTCCAGCATCCTAATGAAACTTAGATCCTACAATAAAGCCTAGTGTCGCCCCAATGCATGAGCATCCTTCGACAACCAACCAACAGGTTGGTCATAGACAACACAGATGGCGTGCAGTAGTGGCTCTCCTTCCAACCTGGAGCTCTCCCAGCCCAGAGTGCCAGGCCCTGCATGTGGTCCCAGCTCACAGACCTTGGTGCCCACAGCTCTGCAAATCCTGGCTGCGCCCAGGTCTGCTGCAGGGTGCTCAGGGTGCTCAACCCTCGGGACTCTGGCACCCAACATGAGCCCACTGACCTGAGCTCACTGACCTGTTGAGCTCACTGACCTGTCTTTCCCTCGCCAGGGCTGTGAGTGGTATCTCTCCAGCTGTTTTCAGGAAGCTTGTAGGAACTTGGCTTTCTCCTCTATCTCTATCCCTCTGGTGATTTTAGCTGAAATTGGGAGGGATACGAACAGACAGACAGACATGGAAACTGTGATTTCATATGCCTGGCTTCCTAAGGAAGCCTGGCTACAAATAGAAGCGAGATTTGCTGCTGCAAAGAGCTCCTGGGGAGACAGAGAAGGCGGGGGAGACCAGGGAGGAGGAAGGGGTGATTAACCTTGCTTTTGAGATAGGCAGCCAAGGGCTGGCACACGCCTGAGCTTGGACTCCCCTTGCTGAGATCTGGTGGTCTAAAAACTGGAGATCTGCTCGGCACTTGTGTTCAGCTCCCTCTAGAGTCAGCGGTGTGAGAGCTGTACCTCTGGATGGGGACTCTCCTGGAAGGTGCTACCACCACGGTTAGGCATCTAGCTGATGGGTGGAGCATGTCCATTTTGGGCCTCCAGCTCAAAATAACCTGCCCAGCTCCTGTTCAGGATTGTGTCCAAATCGCCTAGGTCCACAACCTACCTTTCCCTCACCCCTTCCCCGCATGTATTCCCAGGGATGCCTCCCACCTCTTCATCCCTGGACGGGTGCAGGGAGATGGGGCTGGGGATTTGTCTCTGCTGCCTTGGAGCTCTCTGCTCCTGCCTCCCCCAGAGCCCAGGAGAGCATCCCATGGCACAGGGGACCCCCACACAGCTACAAACCCAGTGCAAAAATGGGTCCAGAGGGAAGAGCAGACACAGGCAGACAGAGAAGAAAACATCAGGTCTGCTAATTCCTCTCTCCTGGCCCCTGTGGGGTATCTCTGGGCAGGTGCTTCCTCCCCAGGCTACCCAGGAGCCTCAGTCTTATGAGCACTGATTTATTCTCCCAACACTCGTGGGAGGTGCTCTTCCCATTTTGCAGAGAGAGACACGGAGCAGAGGGAAGCGAAGGGCTGCCCTGGGATCGTGGAGGGAGTCTGGCAGCAAGGCAGTCCCAAAGCTGGCTCGTGGGGACCAGGCAGAGAGACCCCCGATTTAAATGGGCGAGGGAGATCTGCAGGCAGAGGAAGGCATTAACGGCCCAGGAGGAATAATGGGGAAGAGCCTGATGCTGCTTGATAAAGAAGAGACCAAAAGCAGGTGGTAGGGATAGAGAAATGGTCTGGAGACAGCAGTGAGTAGGTGGGGAGATGTAGAGAAAAAAAAATACAACCCCAAAAGAAATGTAGTATTTCTCCCTTACTTCTCGTTTTCTTGGCATTTTCCTTGCTGAGATCTTGAATCACGGGGGAAAGGGAGGACTTGCCGCTTGGTCTCCATGTGCTAGAAACAAGGCTGGAATCTCCCTGACAAACACTTCCAAGCTCAGTCTCTACAAGCTGCCCCCAAATTCATCCAATCTAGCTGAAATTTTGCATTGGCGATGTTTTATTTGCTGTATTTATTTTGGAAAGTTGCTGGGGAGATTGTGGGAGGAGATTGGATGCTTCATTGAAGAGATAGGATACTTGGGAAAATCAGTTGCAGACTGATAATTGTTCTAACTTTTTAATGTTCTTTACAGAAAACAGGGTGGCCTGATGTGTATTTTACTTGATTGGCTTCATGGAGGGCTTGTGCCTCTGACTATATTTGGAAAGATTTTGATGTTTTTTTGGACTGATGCAATCAGGATGCTGATGGCCTGGAAATCGTTCTCCTGATGTGGATGGAGATGCGGAGGGTCACGGGCAGGGGATGCCAACAAGGCTGTGCCTGCTCTGGAGTGGCAGAGGTGCGTGGAAGGGAGCAGGAGCCGGGCAGAGCCGGAGCAGGGCTGTGAGCCAAGGGTTTTCCAAGCTGTGTTTAAAGAGCTGTCACGCTGTGCAGCCCTGAGTGGCAACACAGCGTTTGGACGTCGCAGCTCTCCTCCACGGGTGTACAGCCAGCGTGGTGGTAGGGTCCTTCTCCTGCTTTGACGGGTAAAAATCACAGCTGGCAGGAGCTTCTTTTTACCAAAGCTGTGCTATGGGTCGGTGTCACGATCACAAGTGAAGCCAGCGGAGGCTGTGGCTGCCGAGACAAACCTCCAAACACCCTGTACCTTGCAGGGCTGTTGGCATTCATTTTGTGTCCCTTGGCCGTAGGAAGCTGGACCTAAGCTCTTGGCTGGTTTACTGATTGATGATCAGAGACCAGACAATTTGTTTAGGCTTTTTTTTTTCTTTTTTTTTTTTTTCCTCCAGTCATGTCTTTTCCCAGTACAAGCTCTGCTGGAGCTGCCCTGCTGTGAAGTGGCTGCTGCTTTCAATGAGGCCGAGGTGTACAGGCTTCAGCAGGGCCAGGGGGGGTCGGGGGGGAGAGGAGAGGTGTGCTAGCCTTCTGGGGATGGGGCAGTGGGTATGCCTCCCACCCGTGGAGGTGAGCTGTGCTCTGCTTTCAAAGGATCATAGAATCATTCAGGTTGGAAAAGACCCTTGGGATCATTGAGTCCAACCGTCAACCCCACTCTACAAAGTTCTCCCCTACACCATATCCCCCAACAGTACAGCTAAACGACTCTTAAACACATCCAGGGTGGTGACTCCACCACCTCCCTGGGCAGCCTATTCCAGTGTCTGTCGTTTGCAGGGGGTTCTGAAGTGCTGCTCTCCTGCAAGAGAAACTGGGGAAGGGGTGCTGTGACTGGGAGACTTCAGGTCTGACCTTGGCGTAGGAGCACAGGGCATGTCACTTGAAACAGCCATTTTTGCCGGGGCTGAGGGACTCTTGTTGGCTGGAAGAGCCTGTCCTCTCACTTGGGGGCTTTTGGGGGGGGTTGCTGTCTTTTCACCAGCAACACTGAGAGGGCAGTGGGTAGCTGCCTTGCTGTCGAGGCTCTGTTTCTCTAGCTTGCAGGTTACCTGTGCCTTCCAGTAGCTGCTACCTGCTGCTTTGCTATTTGGCCCCTCTGGCTGAAGGGAGACCATCTTCCTCCCATCTTTCTCCCACCCCCAGCACCAGCAAAGGGCGTTTTGAGCTGCCTTCTCTGTGCACTATCACTAGGAAAAGCCCCTCTTCTCTAGCTCTGGCTATAGGGTAGGGAAGGGCTGGCTGGCTGGGAGTCCCCGTGGTGTTGTGACACACTCCTGGTTGTGTCCCCATGGCAGGTCAGAAAGCAGACCTCCTGCTGCCCCCCAGCAAGCGACCTGTGGGGAGAGGGTGCTGGTCCCACCGCCCTCCTACCAGTGGCAGGACGATGGGGACACCCTCTCCCACGCAGGCTGGCAGTAAATTCACAGTCACGATGTTTATCGCGAAGCTGGTGTCGCAGTGGGGCAGGCACCGTCGGCTGGTGGCTGTCATGGTGCGAACACGGCTGTGTGACGTTACAGCTGCTCTGTACAGGTTTTCTCTCCAACGCTGAGAAAAAAAATTCCCCATGGGAAGTCTCTCACTCGCTCTTTGTGTGGTCCCTCGTTTCTCGTGAGCCCAGGCCATTTCCTTCCTTGCCCAATCCTGCTGTAATGAAAGTGTCTGGGGCTAGCACTTTTTCAGTACTCTGACAAATAATGGTGCTACCAGCTTATTGCAGGTGGACATAAACCCCTGTGTGATACAATGCTGTAGGAAAATAACGGGAAGGGTCTTACAGCGGGTGTTTCGAGGGGGAAGTGCCCAAAGAGATATGGGATTTTGGGAGGCTGCTGCAAAGGAAAAGCTGTGCCGTGTTGAAACGCAGAGCAGCTTTCAGGCTCACTTTGCATGCAGCAACCAGCCAGCCCGGAGGAGTGTTGCTGCCAGCGAAAGGTCAGAGCAGAGTCTAAAAGGTTGTTTTCCCCCCATCTGGCAGCTCCTGAGCTGGGGGGCTGGAGCATGAGCTGGCAGCAGGAGTCCTCTCCTATCGATTTGTAAAACCTAGAGCTCCCATGCCCTGCAGGGAGGCAAGAATCTCTGCAGCCCTGCTGTGGGCAACAGCTTCCCTCCAAGGGCTGGGGTAAAGGCTGGACCAACATTCTTCATCCCTTGGCTGGGAGCTGTATCCAAACAGAGCTTGCCATGATGGGACCAGGCAGCCTCTTTCCCCTGTGACTGCACACAGCCAGCTGCTAGAGCTGGGGGCAGATCGTCTGCAGAGGGAAGGGGCACTGCTGAGGCTTCAGGAGAGCCCCTTCAGTTGAGGTCTGGCTCTCCTGGTTAGCTCCAATTCCACCCGAAAGCTCTCAGGCAGCTGGTCCCAGGGAGTCCCAGCTCCCTCCGTGGTGGAAGGGGCTCTGGGTGCTGTCCCCAGGCACGGGGCAGTGCTGGCGGTGGTTTGGGGCTCTTCACCCCACACCTATGGCCAGCACCAAGCCCGAGAGCTGCTTGTGCCCCTGCCTGGTGCCACCAGGATAGATCTGACCGAGAGGCGCCGGGGAGGGACACCGAAGCGGGCAGGGTTTGCTGGGGCTGCTGACCTGGCACGCTGTGAATCAGCCACCGCATTCGCTTTTATTGTTGATGGCCGGGATGGGAAATGCAATTGAGACACCTTAATGAAAAGCTAACAAAGTTGGGTTTTGGAGGGAGGGCTGGCGTTCTGGTAGCCTTGCTTCTTGTTAGAGAATAATATGAATGATTTGTCTGGGGATATTCCTCCCACCGTGCCTGCAGCGTTCTGCTGACCGTGGGCAGGGACCCTGGGCTAATGCAGAGTCTCCAGGGACTTTGGGATTATAGAAATAAAGAAATGCTTTATAGCATTTATAGCAGCTTCTTCTCGGGGATATTTCATGTGTCTGGTTGTGTCTGTGTAACCAGCATGTTGTGGCCTAGTATTTTCTAGCCCCTCATAGGGTTAATAACTCTCATCGTGTTACTTCTAGTAGGAAAGCTGGTGAGGGTGTGTGACTCTTGCTTGACGACTGCATCCCAAAATGCGGGCAAAAGTCCAACATAGAGTTGTGGGGTGCTACTGCTGGTCCAAGAAGACTCACGGCACATTGCCACAGCCAGTGGGTTTTTCTTCCAAAGCTCCAGCCTTTCCCCACCCATCAGAACTCTCCAGAAAAGTTCCATGTTTCTTATCTCCTGCCATCTGAGAAAAAAATGGTTTTTGTACTTGGAGAGCTGGATGGGAAGGCTGGAAGATGGTTTACTCAGATGCAAGCCTCTAGGCCTTGTTTCCTCCTGTTTAACATAATATGTGACTTTATCTAAAAAAAAACAACAAAGCCAAACCAACAAACCAAAACCAACTTATATTAGAATGTTTGAAACGGAAGAACATGGCAAATAAAGTTCAAGTGACTTCTTAATCTGATTTAGTGGGTGTCTTTTTTCTGGCTGAGACTTCTAGCGCTCAAATCCTTTTAAGACTGTAGAGTTGGTCCAAAGTGTGATGGGACTCTCCTATTCTTTATGACCTAAATCAGTGACCCAAAGCATAATATTTTCTCTAGAACCATCTGTTTCCTCTTCTTGCCAAGGGGATTTCACAATGCCTGGTTGCTCTGAATAATTGTACATGTGCAAGGATATGACTTGCCACAGGGAGAAAATTAACTGAATAATGGCAGGTGGACGCTCTTGAGTGTTTGTTGAAACTACTACCCTTTAGAAAGAGAAGGTGAAGAACCATGCTGCTGAGTAATACTTTTTTTCCCACAATATATTTTTTTAAGCCTACATATTTTTAAAACCCCCTAAAACTGCACTTAGGAGCTATCAAGGATAAACAGAGTAGATACCAAGTCAGCCCGTGTTTTGATAGACCCTTTATCAAATGTCTCCGAAATTTGGTTTGGAGCAGTGTGGAACACAGGAGTACAGATGTTAGGTGACTAATTCATGCCTCGGCTAAACTTCAATGACCATGAACACACATCTGTTTCAACTTAGCTGTCTGCCAAATGGCCTGCAACAAGGTATACTCTTCATTACAAACATCATGTTCTCAGTTTTTACTTCAGATTTGTAAGGGGTGGCCACAGCCTGCATTCTGGGAAGCAGAAGGTACCCAGGGACTGTGATCAGGGGAGCAGTGTTCAGGGCTTCTGACTCTGGCAGTAAGAGCTTTTTGCAGCATTAGCAGGATTTCCAACACAAACAACTCCTTTCTTTTAAATCTGTCTTCATACAGGAGACTTGCTTTTTCTTGTTGTCTTAACTGTTCTTATCACCCAACTCTCTGACTCGCTCGCTTCCTGCTCTGCCTATCTTTTACTTTTCTTAATTAGAAAATTGGGAGCAGGGGGAGAGACAGACCAACAGTTCCTGTTGAGGAAATGCCGTTTGTATAAAACTGTCTTCATAAATTCTCAGTATTATTCTTACAGCCCAATAATCCTACTACAGCATCCTTACATAAAGGCAGGTGGAGGAGAGAGCTTTGATCCATCCTTGCAACGTCTCCTTGTGAAGTCGATCCCGAAACGCGGCTGTGGGATGGTACCCATTGCTTCCTCCAGACAGTTCTCCACTTGTGTGCAGCCCTGTCCCTGCATAATATGCCCCTACCCTGACTAGGAGAGGTGATTTCTGTGTTGTGGGGGGGAAGGAGATGGGTGGTGGTGACCAGGTGCTTCTCTTCAAGGAGGCACTGGTGTGTCCCTGCTTAGGAGGGTCAGTGCTTCTCCCCAGGAGCACTGTTTGCCTGACTGTACTTTTGCAGCCAGCAATCACAGCTCACAGAATCACCACAGACTGGTAGGGCTTGGAAGGGACCTCTGGAGATCATCTAGTCCAACCCCACTGCCCAGCAGTGTCACGCGGAGCAGGTCAGACAGGAATAGGTTTTGAATGTCTCCAGAGAAGGAGACTCTACACCCTTTCCAGGGCTCTGGCACCCTCAAAGCAATGCAGGCAAGATGTGTGACTGCTGTGTGGCTGGAGAGCCAGCCCGGTTCCCAGCTGTGCTGTGAAACAGCGGTGAAGGTGTGCTCAGCCATCCTGCTTGGGTCACACTCATGATGACTGGTCCCAGGTGACAGCTGCTGGGATGCCGTCGCTGGATGCAGCCTTGGATGGGCAGGTCCGTGTCTCCCAGTACATGCAGCTGTGTTTGCTGGAGACCCTGCAGGGGGCAAATGGTAAGGGGAGACCTGCCAGGCGCTGCGGTGGCTGGGCTTCAGGAGGCATCAGCTGGGTCTCCTGCTTGTGACCCATCTCTGCTATGGGCCTGGGAATACCATCCTTCTCTTAGAAGTTGGAATCTTTCATGGCTGGAGTCCTTTTTTTTTTTTTTTTTTTTTTTTTTTCAATTTTTCTTTCTGGTTTATGGGGGTTTTTTATGAGCAAAACCAGTTCAGCCTTTTGTCTTCTCCAGCAAAGTGAAGATATTGACATATTAATTTTCCTCTCTTCATAGAAACATTTTTAAGTACCGTGTGATTAAATTAACTTGGAATGGAGAAGTGTAGTATGGCAAAGGCTCTCCTTGAGGAGAAAATATAGCTTTAATAACTAGGAATCTGGCTTTTATTGGCTAGTAAAATTGAGAATGTAACACTGAGCATGCTCAGGTTTTTGCACTAAGCATCTCTATGCACTTGAAGGCATCTGTTCTGCGGGTTTATGCACTGTTAACTAACTGCAAACCTCTTTAACAGCTCCTCCACACTGCTGGAAAATCCTGAGGCAGGACAAGGGCAAGTACTGCTGTCATGCCTGATGACTGATGTTGTAAATGGAGTGAGAAAGGCCTTGAAGGGGAAGCCGTCAAAGCTGACCTAGTGGGAAAAGAGCGCAGGGACAGGTTTCCTCTTGAAGTATGCCAAGAGAGCCCGGGCTTGGATGCATATGGGGCTCTTTCCAGTTTTGGGAAGGTGCAAAGTGATGCGCTGTGGAAGGAATGGCTCCAAAATCATTAATTAAAGACTGCCCTTCTGGTGCACCTTATGACCGAGTTGCTGTTAAGAATAAGGTTTTGCCAGGGCCTGAGCATACTTCATGCAGTTTTTGGACGTGGAGTAGATGCTTGGGAGGACTTCGAGCAAGAAAAGGCTGTGAAATACGTAGTTTATAGTGGCATGTATAAAACTATTTTTAAAAAATGATGGAGGGATAATAGACTTCCCTACCTTCTCCTGCTCTCTGAACTCCAGTGAGTGAGGGAATTGTAATTTTGAAATGGGAAACACTTCTGCCAGCTGTGAAGTAGAATGATGGGCTTTAATTAGATGAGAAACAAGAAAATGCAATTGAACAAATAGGCTTTCAGCGAGGAGAAAGAAAGTGGCATTAAACATCGTAGCAGCTAAAGGGATAGGTGCTTGCCCACTGGTAGCATCTGAATCTGTTCTTGTTCAGATAACTGAACTAGGTGAGTTGTACTTGGAAACCAGCAGTAATCATGACACAAATGGGCTCATTAGATGGTCTTCTCAAGTAACAGGGTAACTGGATTGTATGTTTGGGAAAGATGGGAAATAAACAGGGTGTAGGGAAAGATCCACTATCTCTGGTTGGCCTCACTTAATGCGTCCTTCCTTTTGTCTCTGCAGCTTGAGGACATTTGGGACCAGTTCAGTGGAAGCGGCCATGTCGCAAGCAACGCATCCACCCACCTTCCCAGTGAGCTTCCAACTCCTCAGTGTTGTGCTGGTGTTGCTCTTCCATGCAGAGAGCATACATGCAGAGAGCCCCAGCGAACTGCCTGTGAATGACACGGAGGAGTGCGGGGGCTCATACATCTGCAAAAAGGGTGTGATTTTACCAATATGGGAACCCCAAGACCCCTCATTCGGTGACAAAATTGCTCGGGCAACAGTCTATTTTGTGGCAATGGTGTACATGTTCCTGGGAGTATCTATCATAGCTGACCGCTTCATGTCCTCCATCGAAGTCATTACATCCCAAGAGAGGGAAATAACCATCAAGAAGCCCAATGGAGAGACCAGCAAAACTACGGTGAGGATCTGGAATGAGACCGTTTCCAACCTCACACTGATGGCCTTGGGCTCATCTGCCCCAGAGATCCTCCTGTCTGTTATTGAAGTGTGTGGCCATGGCTTCACGGCAGGGGACTTGGGGCCAAGCACAATTGTGGGGAGTGCTGCATTTAACATGTTTGTCATCATTGCGATCTGTGTTTACGTGGTTCCAGATGGAGAGATAAGGAAGATCAAGCACTTGCGAGTGTTTTTTGTTACAGCAGCCTGGAGCATCTTTGCCTATACTTGGCTTTACATTATTTTATCTGTATCTTCTCCTGGGATTGTGGAGGTTTGGGAAGGTTTGCTCACCTTCTTCTTCTTCCCCATCTGTGTGGTGTTTGCCTGGATAGCTGACAGGAGGCTTTTATTTTACAAGTACGTCTACAAGAAATACCGAGCTGGCAAGCAGAGAGGCATGATCATTGAGCATGAGGGTGACAGGCCTTCGTCCAAAGCTGATATAGAGATGGATGGAAAGGTTGCTAATTCTCATGTGGAGAACTTTTTGGATGGGACATTGGTGTTGGAGGTAGATGAGAAAGACCAGGATGATGAGGAAGCCAGGAGGGAAATGGCTCGGATCCTGAAGGAGCTGAAACAAAAACACCCTGACAAGGAAATTGAACAGCTTATAGAGTTGGCCAACTACCAGGTCCTGAGCCAGCAACAAAAGAGCAGAGCCTTTTACCGTATTCAGGCCACTCGGCTCATGACGGGAGCTGGCAACATCTTGAAAAGACATGCTGCAGACCAGGCCCGCAAAGCTGTCAGCATGCATGAAGTCAACAGTGAGGTGGCAGAAAATGATCCCATCAGCAAGGTCTACTTTGAGCAGGGTACCTACCAGTGTCTGGAGAACTGTGGCACTGTTGCCCTGACCATCATTCGCCGAGGAGGTGACTTGACCAACACAGTGTACGTTGACTTCCGGACAGAGGATGGGACAGCCAATGCTGGCTCTGACTATGAGTTCACCGAAGGGACAGTGGCCTTCAAGCCTGGAGAGACCCAGAAGGAAATCCGTGTTGGCATAATCGATGATGACATATTTGAGGAGGATGAGAACTTCCTGGTCCATCTCAGCAATGTCCGTGTGAGCACTGAGACCTCAGATGAGAGCATTCTTGAGACCAGTCGTGTCTCAACACTTGCCTGCCTGGGATCACCATCTACTGCCACCGTCACCATCTTTGACGATGACCATGCTGGCATCTTCACCTTTGAGGAGCCAGTAACGCATGTCAGTGAAAGTGTGGGGACCATGGAAGTGAAAGTGTTGCGAACCTCTGGTGCGCGAGGAAATGTTATTGTGCCCTACAAAACCATTGAAGGCTCAGCCAAAGGTGGAGGAGAGGACTTTGAAGACACCTGCGGGGAGCTGGAGTTCCAGAACGATGAGATAGTGTAAGTGAAGGTTTTATTTGTTACTTACAGTCTCTGGTTCTCCTGAAATTAAATGCACATGGCTCTCAGAGCTGCATTGGAGGTGTTTGGGTGCCAGCACGTTGCCATGAGGCATGAATGGCCTTATGTGCTTTGGGGAGCCTGAAATACTGCGTTCCTGCCTTGCTAACAGACAGAGTGATGCCTGCTCAGGGGCATGCCACCCTTCCAGCAGCAGGGAGGTGGGACTTGTTTGAGAGCCCAACCTCCCACACCCTATCCATGCACTGAGCAGATCTCTTTGGGCTCAGCTCTACAGTGGAGCAGAGAACAAATCTGAGCTGGCAGTTACTGCTCACTCATGAGGACCTGTCTTGTGAAGGGCCTAAACTGAGGGTATGGATTGCAGTATCTACTTCCCCTTGCCTGTTGAGGGTCAGGTCATCCGGGGCTGGGCCCGGATGCTCCACTGATGCTCTGTTCAGAGCTTTCAGAGGAGGTGAAGGTCACTGCACCTCCTCCTCTTCTAAAGGCTGCAGGCCTGGGTCATTGTCCAATGCATGCCCTGGAAAAGTATCGTCATGAAGAGAAGCCTCATAGTTAGGATGCAACTGCAGGCACATTTGGCTGCTTGTAAATATAAAAGAGGCTGAAAGCTGTCGGAGGCTACTCCTGAGTGTTGCTGGGTGGATGGTGGAAAAATTATTTGTGTTGTAGCCTTTTTATTACATTATGTGGAGAATATAAATTAGGCCCGTAAATCATGGTAGAAAACATCTATCCTTGGGTATGTCATGAAGACATTTCTTTGCCCATTTGAGGCTCTGGGACGTGCAAAGGTTGGGAGTTGTGTTGTTCCGGTCTCAGGCTCTTCCTACAGTGAAGTCTGTGTCTGTAGATCAGTCCCTGCCAACAGCAGACTCTGGAGCACAGAACCATTGTGTAGAACTCGGAGTTATCACTGATAAAAGGCACTGCTGTGTCAAGAGAGAGCAAAATGTCAGCTTGGGTGTTGGTTATCATACAACTGGTCTCTTAGGAGCTGAGACAGACCCATGATGGGTGCCGAGAGTGGGCCCTGTGGTCCGTTTGTTACTTGTGTCTGCTCGTGTGCACAGGGACAGTGAAGCAAATGGAGAAATCATAGACCTTCTTGAAGAAGGGGGAAAAAAAAAAGTGATTTGTGGTTCTCAGACAGGGTATTAGACCAGTTGGTGTTTTGACTTCTCAGGAAGAACTGAGCAAGAACTTCACAGCCCCAGCAATCTGGAGGCCAGAAGAAGCATGTTGCTTGCACAAGGGACAAGAGCACACGATATGCCGTTGTTACTGGTTCCTGAAAGATAACTGTAGTAGAGAGGAATGGAGTTATTTCATTATTATTTTTTTTTCATTTTGGGAGAAGGAGGGAGTTGTCTGGAGAGATGCAATGAACTAGGCTATAAGGATATCCCCCAAAGGCTCTTTACGTTCTAACCAGGTCACCCAGCACTAGCAGAACTGGGCTACTGGAAGGAAGACTTTGACGCTTGATCTCAGTTCCCCTGGGAGGTGACATGTTTACATGGCAGGCCAAACACATGGCCACAGGCTCAGAGGGGCTTGGGCTTCCCCCCCATCCTGGATCCATCACTCTGGCCAGGATCTCTGTACTGTCCTTCATCAAAGACAGGTAGTGTCACCTGTATTGGCACTGCCTGTTGGTCCTCAGTCTGTGGTGTGGGGCTTGCAGTGGGACGTCGGTGCCTTCTCCCCGGTGTTGCCTGGGGGCTGGCTGTGCTGTGCCTCTGCTGGTGGCCGTTCCTCCACTGTGGACTTTTGCCAACAGCCCAGTCACCAAGGGGTGTGCTGGAAACGGGCTGACAGCATTCTGCCAGAGCTGTTGCCTGGTCCCCTCGGCAGCAAGCCTCCTCCTTCCTTTTCTTACTGGCACAGCAAGCAAGAAACAGGGGAAAGCAGCTTGCTTAGAAACCCAGGTGTGGATTTGCTGTGCAGATGCCAGGGCATTGCCATCCTGCCTTCATTGCCTTTAAACTACCTCTCCCTGGAATCGCAGGGGACGGTACATGGGAAACATCACTTAGAGTTGGTAGCCTGTTTCAGGTGAGGGCTTGGGGAATGGGGTGGGTGGAGGTGGCAATTGCAGAGCCGTACGTTGACCAAGGGACTTGCTCCATTCAGGTAGGTAGGAGAGGACATGCACATACCTTATTTTCCTGGGAGAAGGATGAAACTGATTGTACAAATGGCAATGTATTCATGTGCCTGGAAGGCAGCAGGTATTAATCTAAAACTTAGCTGCTACAGTCCATGTTCAGGTGTTGGACAGTGCAATCTGACTTGCAGAAGATTTCCTGGAGGTCCATGTTTGCCTGGGCACAAGTTTAGGACAGCCTTGCGGCACAAAAGTGGTATGGTCCTGAAGCTCAGGCGGTGTTTAGAGGCATTCTCCTTTGGAAGAATTTGCTCTAATGGGTGTAAAGAAGATGTGCTGTCACAACATGTGGACTATAGAGCTAAAATCTGTTTGCTGTGTCCTTGCTTGTTAGTGGTGTGCTTCAGCTAAATCACAGCTATGTAGAATGGTGCAATTCCCCAGCACATTTGACTCAATAAAGTTCTAAAACTTCAGGTTTTCCCATGGTCTGCTGGCAAAGAGGTGGGTTTGCTGCCCTTTCTAAAGGTCTTTAGTGTCTCTTCACCTCTGTCATTCTAGGCTGCATCAATCAGCTTGAGAAAATCAAGTACAATGTGTTTTTCTGGGGCACTAACAGCGAACGTAGGGTAGTGCAGGGGGATACAAGGATGAAAGAAAACTGTGTACAAGCCTCTATTTTTAGAGGGCTGGCTTGCTGGTAAGTCCCAGTAAAATTAGAAAGCACTGGGAGGGCCCTGATCTTCTGGAGAAGACCTTCCTCCAGTTCCCAAGAGGCCCAATTACGTAACGTGTTGTTTGTTTGCAGTGTCCAGAGAGACTTTCCCGTTTTGCAATCTGTTGATGTCCCCTTTCCCAGAGCACATAAAATAGCTGTATAACTGCTGAAGCTATGCCACTCCTGTGCATTTAAACAAAGAACTCATTCCGATGCTACCAAAAAAGAGGTATAATGGAGACGACGTTGGTCCTTCTATGGAAAATTTTATCCCAGCACTGCCTGGTAGCCTCTTGGAGTGATGCTTTTCTGCTCCTTGCTCCTGAAGCACAGCTTGTGTGTTCAACGGGTGCATGATGGCAAGTGAAAGAAAGAGCAAAATGGTATTTTGCAAAGGGGTTAGCTGTGTGGGAAATCTAAAGATGTCTGACCTGGGTGTCAGCAAGGTGAGTCTCAATGATGCTGCACGGGTACCCGGGGCTCTGAGACTAGAAGACAGTGTGCTATGATTTAAAGTGTGAGAGCCTTTCCTGTGGGGCCATCCTCACCAAGGTGACTCCCAGCCTTGTCTTGCATCTCCATTAATGACTAAAGCTTTCATGATAAGAACACGGAGAAGATGTGTAGTTTCAGGCTCTTCCTGCCCACCCATCTACCACAGCTATTGTGATCATAGAAGAGGTCGCTGGTTCATCCAGCCAGTGTATTTTTGTCTCTTGACCAAATACCAAATAACTCAAAAGAAGTCAAGCCTCTTGTCTTAGAGGAGGAAGCAATCCTTCCCCCAGCTGATAGGATCTCTTCTTCTTGCCGTCTTGAAATATCAAGAGGGGCACCTCTTCCAGACGTGATTGCAAAGGTATATGAAAACTGTGTGTTCTTTCATGTTCAAAAAAATAATAGTTTTTCTAGAGATAACATTGCAACTACAGATCCACTACAATCTGCATTCCAGATATACGCACTCAAAAGAAGAGTTTTTCTGCATTCATGAGGAAGATGGTACAGACTATTATATCTAAAACTGATTAAACTGGTATTTCACCTACGCAGTTACGCCTGTGACTGCATGGAGAATTTTATGTCAATAGATCTTGCTCTTGTTCATAAGATATAGTTTAGTTGTTTTAATAAAATATGTCTGCTGCTGGTTTAGGAAGTGACACTCTTGGCCCATTGAATTTGACTTGTCCACGCCAGCTTTGGCATTTCTCTGGAAGCATAAATCTAGGAGCCAAATGCTACAGTGACACAAACATAGCTAAATCCTCTGATTTTTTAGGTTAAGTGTCCCCATAGACCACATAGCTTCCCCGCCAAGAGCCCTTTAAAAATGTCAATGTGAATAAATATAGATTGTGGAAGGGGAAACCAAGTTATAAGTTCTCCTTGTCTTTTCCAAAAGAAGTTGGGTGAGGTATTTCTAAAGAAACAGCAAAAATAAAATCCTGAGTCAGCCTGGGACCTCTCTAGCTCAGTTTTGCATCCATAGCCTGCAGCTTCAGAATAAAAAATGAAGCTTCCAGCATGGTCAGCCTTGAGGTGGGATGCAGTTGAAGAGCAGCGAGTCTTCTGGCGTGGCAGAGAGACTGCTATAAACCAGGCTGAAGGTGAAGCAAACAAACATTCCCCTTTTCATGGTTCGTCGTTGAACACACGGTATTTCTTTGTCCATCCTGCTTTGTTTGCCTGGGTCCGTACATCCCTCCCTCGCAAGCCCTGGCTTGTGCAGGGTTAACATCTGGAGGTACAGCTTGGGATTTAGAGCCTGTTTTCCCCTCACCACCTGCAGTCTCACCTGGCCCAGTGGGACTTGCAGGCAGCTCAAGTACAGCCACCAGGATCTAGGTCTTGGGTCCTCAGCAGGAGCATCCAGTGCCCTGTGTCCACCTTATGGGAGGTGGCCCTGGCCATGGCTCACAGCAGATAGTGGAGCACGTGTCCCCCACCAGGCTGGGGCATGGCATGGGAGCCTGTTTCCCTTTCCAGGGGAGTGTTGCGGAGAAGTTTCCTGGGGCTGAAATGTATCGTTGCTTTGGGTTCTGAAGGCCAAAAGCTGGTTGTCCCCTCTTCAGGGGAGAAGATACAACTATAACAGGGTGAGCTGTCTTGTTTAGGCTTTCCTGAATGCTCCTAAAATGTTGGCCTTAGTATCTCCCAGCCACGTGCATCCCTCTTAAGCTGCTGTGCTCTTATCGTGGTGGCACTGGACAATCCTCGTATTGTTGTTAGAGACAGCAAGGAAATACAGCCACCTGGTCTTCGCAGACCTTGCCTTTCTCCTGCATCCAGGTGCCTGCAGGTGCTTGCTGTTGTGCTGTGCACAAGACACGGATGTGGTGTGTACTGAAAAAATCATTCCCAAGTGCAATTTCAGGTCCCGAGCCTGCAAAGTGCACGCTCACAGCTGTGTCTCTAAGTGTCTTGTGCGTTCATTAGGTCCTCTCCTCTCCAAGGTGAGGCCAGCGAGCGTGCTCCTGTGGCATGTCATCGGGTTGGTGTGGGACCAGTCCTGCTGTAGTTGGCTTGGGGAGGGTGAACACGGGATGCAGGCTGCACCGTTTGCCCAAATAAGTCATGAAATCTAGGAACTTGATTTGATGATGTCCCCTGTGGAGGGGATTAGGCAGCGAGGTTGTGTTATTGGATGAAGCAAGTTGTGCCAGCACATCACTGGGGTGAACGGGGGGGAGAAGGGTGAGGACAAGAGTGGTTAGCTCTCGCTGAAGAACTGACACAGTTTTTGTCCTTGAAAAACCAATGTTTCCTTATTTGTAATGAGCTGTTGTTGGCAATTTACTGCTGCCAGCTGCATCTCTGTGGTTGATTAAGGGAGCTTGGATCTTAAATATGTAATAACTCTCTGAAAGCCATTGAGAGGCAGTTATTAGCTTCATCAGGGCCTGCGTACACATCCACTGTGCTCCTTTATGAAAAGGCTACCTATTAGATGCATTGTAGTAATTTATAAAACACAAGATCTAGGCTTGTTTTAGGAAATTAAAGCAGCAGCCCTAGCGAAACTTGTGGGCATGGGAGAGTTATCTTGGAGTGAAGGGCTGCTCCGCAGCTCCTTGCTGAGGAGATGAAAGCAGGGGGTAGGAGAAGCCCTGTCCCCCCTCGCAGGCTCTCTCCTTTCCCTGCCGTGTGCTTGAGCACGGCTGGCAGCAGCGTTAGCCCCAGCTGGGATACACAGGGCTTGTCAGCAGAGCAGGGATCCATCCATCTCCCTCCTGAGCCCATGAGATCCTGTACTGTGGCCAATCCTTGAGCAGGGAGAGGTAAATGAGGTAAATTGGGTAGACAGGACCCTGATGCAAGTGCTGAGTTTGCGTTGGGCATGGCCTTGGAAACAGACTTCTTTCCTCTGAGACTTTCCCCCCAGGTCTGACCCCGGTGGATGGCACTCGGGAGTTTTCTTCCAGCAGCAGGGCTGCATTTGTGGGCTTAAAACGAGCGCGATGGAACAAAAAGCAGACAGCTGACCACAGCCGGCATCCAAGCATCTGTGCAGATGGGCAGAGAAACATCTGCTGTCATCCAAAGCCAAATGGAGAGGAGAAGCTGGACCTGGCAGACAATGGGCTGAGTCAGAAACAGACCATCCCCGGGGAGGGGGGGAAGGGGGCCAAGCCTGGAGGCTGCGGGCCGATGGAGCCCCATCGGCCGGCGGTGCTGCAGGGGGACGCCATGTTGCCATGCCCTTGGCAGGCAGGTGGACAGAGTGGGATGCAGAGTCTGCCATCTCTGGGGCTGCCCTGCGCGCGTCCCTGCTGGACACCGGGGACGAAACTGCACGTTCATAGAATCATAGAATCATCTAGGTTGGAAGGGACCTTAAAGATCATCTAGTCCAACCATCAACCTACCATCAACCATCAACCTAACTCTGACAAAACAAAAACAAACAAACAAAAAAAAACCCCACCACACCACAAAACCAAAAAAACACACCACTAAACCATATTTCTGAGGACCATGTCAACCCATCTTTTGAAAACCTACAGGGATGGTGCCTCAACCACTTCCCTGGGCAGCCTATTCCAATGCTGGATAACCCCGTCTGTGAAGAAATTTCTCCTAATCTCCAATCTGAACCTCCCCTGGCCCAACTTGAGGCCATTTCCTCTTGTTCTATTGCCTGTTCCTTGGGATACAAGACCGACCCCTGCCTCTCTACACCCTCCCTTCAGGTAGTTACAGAGCGCGATAAGGTCTCCCCTCAGCCTCCTCTTCTTCAGACTGAACAACCCCAGCTCCCTCAGCCACTCCTCATAAGACTTACTCTCCAGACCCCTCACCAGCTCCGTTGCCCTTCTCTGGACCCGCTCCAGCACCTCAATGTCTTTTTTGTGGTGAGGGGCCCAAAACTGGACACAGTACTCAAGGTGAGGTCTCACCAGTGCCCAGTACAGGGGGACAATCACTTCTCGGGTCCTACTCACCACCCTGTTCCTGATACAGGCCAGGATACCATTGGCCTTCTTGGTTCACTAGCAAGGACACACGTGTCACTGCCGTGCAAGGGGAAAGACACCTTTTCTGCCCCTTGTCTCTGCTCCTCCCCCTGTTATCCATCACCACAGGGGTAACTGTGTGAGCTTAACCTTCACAATCTGGTCTTGCTGAACCACCTGTACTTCTACAGTACTCTCAGACAAGGAGCTTTGATTAAAAGTTAGTCTTTCCTAGAATCATAGAATGGTTTATGTTGGAAGGGACCTTAACGACCATCCAGTCCCCCCCTTGCCCTGGGCAGGGACACCTCTCACCAGCCCAGGTTGCTCCAAGCCCCCTCCAACCTGGCCTTGAACCCCTCCGGGGATGGGGCAGCCACAGCTTCCCTGGGCAACCTGGGCCAGGCTCTCACCACCCTCAGAGTGAAAAATGTATACCTGATACCTAATCTAAATATCCCCTCTTTCAGTTTGAAGCCATTATCTCTCATCCTATCACCCTATGCCCTTGTAGAAAGTCCCTCTCCAGCTTTCTTGTAATCCTCTGTCAGATACTGAAAGGCTGCTATAAGGTCTGCCTGGAGCCTTCTCTTCTCCAGGCTGAACAACCCCAACTCTCAGCTTGTCTTCATAGCAGAAGTGCTCCAGCCCTCGGAGCATCTTTGTGGCCTCCTCTGGGCCCACAGAGCGTTTCACAGCCACAGTGTTTGTGATGGCCAGGTGCATGGCCTAGCTGCACTGGTACTCATGGGTATGTTCTCTGCTTTGCAGTCTCAGGCATGGATGGAGTTAAGGTCAGCCCACTCCAAGTCATAAATGCCATTTAGCCTGAGGACATCTTGGGAGATATCAAAAAATCTACTAATAACATTTCTGACACTGACATTGGAGGCGTTGCACTGATTTCCAAGAATGGCAATGCTGAATCCTGGGTGACAACAAATAATAACAGCATTCTCTGTTTTAAAAATATCTTAGTGTAAGAGAGAAAGTATTCCCACTGCTGTGCAAGTTAGAGGGTGACCAGCATGTGCCTCCTCCGTCCAGTCCCTATATGGTTCCATTTCCATAGTGTCTGGACTCCTTCCTACACAATCAAAGTAACAATAAAATGCATCTGGCAATGAGAAACAAAGCAATAATGAAGAACAAGGCACAAATTGGATCCCCATGAACTGGGTGCTGGAAGGAAAGAGTTGAAGCTGACAGCATACGCCTGCCCCATCAGAGCAAAGTCCTTTCCAGGGGAAGCTCCTCTGAGTGCAGGTGCCCTGAGATGGCTGAGGACAGGGATGGAGATGGGCTGAGTGGAGTCCAGTGTGGAGATACTACCTTCGGATTCTTTCTAGAGGTGGTTTAAATTTAACGGCGTTGTTGTCAGGAAGCTTCCATGCTCTTTGGAGTGCTTGAGTGGTTCTCCTGGTTGTTGGCTCCTGTGTTATCTGCTCCTGGTGGCAGTCACATACTGCACTATTCTGGGGTGATGCCACGTGGCTCTAAATTAACCACAGGCGCAGTACACCCTGAGGAGAGCTTTGTCCCAGAGGCGAAATGCACTGTCCCCAGGTGACAAAGCTGTTGTCTCGCTAGCTGGGACGTAAGAAGAAGATGAATTTTCTTTCTGGGTCCAGAAAAAAAAAAAAACAGAACCAAAAAAAAAACCCAACAACCAAATAGAATGGATTGCTTTACTCAGAACCTGCTGCCCTAGCTGTGTGGCTCTCACATGGATACACAGCCCTGTCACGGCGTATGAGGCAGAAAAACTGTCTGTTCTGCAGGGAGACTGGAACAAATAGAGCTGTGATGAGCAGGGGAGAGACACGCTGATTTCATTGAGAACGGGAGGCTGGATCCGCAATGAAACCTGTTGTTTGGGCTCAAGCAGGTTTTACCCGGCTCCAGAGTCTGCACAGGGCTTTGTGTTTGCTCAGTTCAGTAGATCTGCATTCACACTTTAGGTTTGATTATTGAACTGTATACTCCTCCTTAGAATTATAGAATAGTTTGGGTTGGAAGGCCATCTAGTACAACCACCCCGGCCGTAAGCAGGGAATTCCTCAACTAGATGAGGTTGCTCAGAGCCTCATCCAACCTGGCCTTGAATGTTTCTGGGCATGGGGCAGCCACAGCTTCTCTGGGCAACCTGGGCCAGGGTCTCACCACCCTCACAGCAAAGAATTTCTTCCCCAGATCTCATCTCAATCTCCCCTCTTTCAATGTCAAACCCCTCCCCCTCATCCCATGGCTCCCCTCCCTGATCAAGAGTCTCTTCCCATCTTTTCTGGAGCCCCTTTAGGCACTGGAAGGGACTCTAAGTTCTCCCCGGAGCCTTCTCTTCTCCAGGCTGAACCCCCCCAACTCTCTCAGCCCCCCCTCACAGCAGAGGGGCTCCAGCCCTCCCAGCATCTCCGTGGCCTCCTGCTCCAACAGGTCCATGTCCTTCTTGTGCTGACGGCCCCACAGCTGAATGCAGTGCTCCAGAAGAATCATACAAAAACCTGACAGTGGGTCAGTTTATAAGGGAGGATTGTACCAGCAGCGTGGGAGTGTTGGGTCAGAGTCAGGCTGAGCATGAACTGGATGAGAATTAGAGGGGAAGGAGGAGGTGTCCTGTCCATGCCTTAGCAGCACAGAGGGAGAAGGGAAGAGAGCTGGACAACAGATTCCACCAAGAAGTAGGTCCCTCTGTGGACATCTGTGTTCCTGAGATGTGCAGGTGTAGGACAGAGGTGATGTAACCCACCTGTCCTCAGACCCAATGAGCATACTGAGATCTAGCCTCACGCTATTAGGGGAATGCCTTAGGACCTCTTAGAGTGCTAGCAGCCCCTCTGGAAGGTTTCCTGAGCAATAGGTGAGACCTGCAGGCAAGCTCAGGAGCTGTTGTCAAAAGCGGCTCAGCCAGATCAGATCTCCTTCTGTACCTAAAAGAGCCTAGAATAAATCAACACATTATTTGTAAGTACCTCAGAGATAACAAGGCGATGAGTAACAGCCAGCATATATTTGTCAAGAACAAATCTTATCAAGCCAACCTAATTTCCTTTCATGCCAGCCTTTTGGGTGAGGGATAAGCAGTGGTTGTCACATCACCCAGCTTCAGAAGGGCTTTTCATGCTGCCTTCTTCAGTACTGTTGTAAGGAAGCATTGGCTAAATGGGCCACTGGGCTGATGGACTCAAACTTGTCTGGAAAGGGAAATGTGGCACTGGATGGGGGTGAAATGGTGTTCAGCAGGTGCTTGTCCTGAACTGGACTTGTTGGGCACAGAAACGAGAAGTTTGGTGTTTAAAATTGCAGTTAGAAAGAGTAGAGAGACTGGAAGCATTCATTATTGAAGGTAGGATGGGGATTTACAGGGATGGGCTGGGAAAAGCCTGAGCAGAAGAAAGACACTGTAAAGTACTTGTGCAAGAATAGTCATAAGCACAAATTCCAGAGGGAGGGGAATGACTGAGTCAGGGGGTGCCATTGTGACCCGGCAGCCCAATCTGAAGTTGTATCACACTCTTGCAATGAATGAGACAGATGTCATACTGAAGGTATTCACAAGGAACGCAGTCATCGTTAGGCTCTCTCTGCCCAGCTGTGTCCAACTCTGAGCACTCAACTCCAGAAGAAGTTGGGGAGAGTCCAATGGAAAGCACAGAAAATGACTGGTGGTTTGAGAAATGTGGCCCATGGTGAAAGACTGCACAAACTGGGGCTGTTTAATGTAGAAAGAACAGGCGTAGAGAAGGTCTAAGATTTGTACCTTTACCTTTTGTAAAGGGTAATAAGATGTTCTCTGTGCCTGCAGAGTATTGGGGAAGCAACAGAGGCAATCTAGATTAGACAGGAGGGCAAATTTCCTCCTAGTACAGATGGGTCCACTCAGGACCAGCTCAGGGTGATCTCTGTCAACAGCAGAGGAAAACTTAGAGACACTATTCAAAAATTAACTGAAGGTATCAGGGATGTTGTCTCTTTTAGGACAGGATTTGGTCAAATTAGGTCTTTAGAACTCTTTCTCTCCTGTTGTTACGTGCTAGCCCAGCAAAAGTGTTCATCATACAAGTTGCACTTCAGACAGGCGGCCTCTGTTCTACGTGGTCTTCTTCTGCAAATGTGTGATGGGGTAACGTGCAAAGCAACTGACAAATGGAGCAGAAAGACCAAATGCATGCATACACATCCAACCTTCAGAGCTTCCCTGTGGCCACCCAATCTGGGCTCTTTGCTCACAAGGGATATCTGGGACAGGGCCAATGCTCACCTACTGTCTGTCTCCTGTGCTAATAATTAGATGCAATCCAGGCTTCCCTGCAGGAGAGCCCTGTCCCCACGGGGGAAGAAGCAAGGCTGCACAGATTAAGGAAGCTAATTAGAGGGGAAGAGAGCATTGGTACTGAAGCCCCAACAGTAAACTTTGAAATCTAGATAAGGGAGCAGTATTTAATTATATACAATTAAAACACCGCATTTCAGCCCCCTGAGAACCGGCAGTCTTGGAAGGCCCTGACAAAGGTGCTAATGAACGGATCTGAAGGCGGTGGTGGGCTAGGGGCTGTGTGTATTAAACTTCACCTGGGAAACACATCTGAAAAGAGCTAGGAGAATTCCCCTGGACCACTGGTTCCTTATATGTGTACGGTGTCCTCCCTCTCCCAGAGCAGGTGACGGGAACCCAAAGCTCTGGCACTGAATGGAGATTGCTCTGCTCTTCCACGCACAGACCACTGCAGCCACCTATGCAAGGAACGGCTATCCTGAAAACGTAGGGGAAATTGGAGAGGGTTGTAGACTCCTGCCCTGAGAAAGGGAAACAGTCTTTGTGCCCTTCTTTCCCAGCGCACAGAGACAAAGCTCCTGCCCCTGAGCCTGCCAGCCGAGGACCTCCTGGTACCTCCAGGGAGCACCATGCCCATGTTCCCCTTTGCTCCACAATCTCACAAAGTTATCTTAGGTTATTTTCCCACAAGTTTGCTCTAGCCACTAAAGCAGCTACTTCCCCTCCCTGCTCCTTTGCCACAGCACATATATAGCCCCTGATTTCTGATCCTTTAGCCTTCCCTCTCCAAGCCAGAAGGGCAGTCTGATTTCCCTGTAAAGTGCCTGCCTTGTGTTCAGACACTGGCTGCTGCACTCTGCCAGCTAAGCCAGCAAGCTCTGTGGACTGCAGCAGCAGCTTTTATCCCATAGCTCTTTCTGGGTGTTAATGTAGTAAAACCACGATGACGGAAAGCTTGGACGGATTCATATAATCTGGCAGAGTAGAACTGCAGAACCAGCCTGAAGTTTTCCAAAATTCCTCTTCCTCAGCAACTTTAAATCCTTAAGGAAGGCTTAAGTTAAGCCTTGGGTGCCAAAGAAGGTGATGCATGTTTTAATTTGTAAATATAAAGTGCCAGAGGACGTCTACCTCCTGAAGGCAGTAACTTTGAAAAACAAAAGGAAAGGGCTAGAGTTCCTTTTCCTGCATCCTTTTCCTCTTCCTGGTATTCCTCTTTTGCCTGGTCTTTGCCTCAACTTTCTTCTAGGTCCACATGCACAATTTCTGAGTGACACCTGCAGTGTTGTCACAAACAGCTTCCCTGGTGATTTGGCTGCTTAAGGTGTCTGACCTGAAAGTGATGCCAATGCCATTGAGGTTATTTTATTTGCCTGAGCCTTTCTGGTGATGTTTTTCCTCTGCCGTGCCAAGAGCTAAAGCCTCAGGGGGTTCTTCACTCATTGTGTTTCAGGTGAAAATTAAATTTCTTGTTGAATCCCAGAGCTCCAAGAGTTGGGGTTTTAAGAAAAATGCTGACAAGCATCTAGAGTGCCCTGTCTGGTTCTTGACGTGCCAGGGGAGAATTTGCCGTGCTTTGGGGGTAGAATTGCTCTCTATTGTCAATCCTGCAGAGCTGGAAGGGAAGATGGGAGGCTTAGGTCGCTTCTCAGTTCAAGTCTTCCTAGACCTAGTGTGAATGAGCACGTTGGTCTCTTGCAAATACACAAATAGATTTCGACAAAGCACTTGCTAATGAACCAAACCAGCAGTTTGTCCTTTCAGTGATTTGTGGGGAGTCAGTAAAAGACTCAACCTGGGGAGCTCATTACACTCCTGAAGTAGTGCATTTTTAGTGTAGCTGCTGGGAAGCCGTTAGCTGCTGGCTGTGATGCAGGGTGAGAGGCTTGGCAGCCCTGGGAGGGAACCTGTGAGAGAAGATGTCTGTCACCTCTGTGGGCACAAGCACGGGGCCAGCTTGCCATGGGGGCGAGGCGGCTGGGATGTGCAGGGGGGGAGCAAGAGGCAGTTTCCACCCCCATGGCCAGGCTGTGGGCACCCTGATACTGTCCTGGGGTCTCCGGTTGCAGGTGCAGAAGTGGAGAGCGGAGCAGCAGCCTACTCGGATGCTTAGCCACGTGCATGGTATAAAACAGAGACCTTCTGGAAAATGCAGTCAGGCTCTTGGGGCTTAAAAACCAGGCACTTAATCCCATACATCAAAGGGAGCGTGGCATTGCTCAGCCACAGCTCGGCTTCACGGGCACGGACCGTTTGTCGCCTTCAGCTATTGCACAGCTCAGCTACAAAGCCAATTTGCACCGCTGCCCTTTCCTCTTGGTGTGGGTAGATGGACTTACACAGCAGCTGCAGTCATCTCCAAAAGGGATGCATGTATCTCCAGGTGCCCATATGCCCATATGGGTTGTATATGCCTGTGCCTCAGCAATCAGAGGAGGTGACAGACCAAGCAGGGAAGTGCATGTATGGGAATAAGGCAGGGTAAGGTGAAAGCAAGGTGAATCCATGATGAAAATTGGAAAAGAATCACAGAATCATTATCTAGGTTGGAAAAGACCCTTGGCATCATCGAGTCCAACCATCTAAGAGGAATGGAAGAGGGGCCAAAATCACAAGGGTCTGTATGAGTGCTTCCTCTCAGCTGCTGCTGAGAGCTTCCAGAGCCGCAACATGCCCAGGGTCGTGTTGTGGTCGGAGGTCCCTAGTCCCATCCAAGTTTAGACCAAGGTTGGGTTGCTCACGTTTGCAACAGGAAAAAGCTGTTTTGTCTTTTGCTACAGAATGAGTTTGACATCCATGTCTTAAATGCATGGAGCTGATACTGCACAAGTTTCACCTCCAGCGTGGTTGCGGGAAGAGCCCTGGCTTGGCACTAGGCAGCAAAGGTAAAAGCAGTGAGGAAAAGAGAATTTTTCTGGTCTTGCCAAGAAAAATCACTGTGCATGGGAAAGGGAGAACTAAATCAATCTGAATTTTCCTGCTGTTGGTCAGCATTTTGGAGCCAAGGTAGTCACTCTGTGTGGATGGGTACGTGCATGTGAGAGACGGAAAGAAAAAAAGTTACACAAAGAGTTCCATATTTAATATTGTGCTAATCCCTTCCCTCCCAGCTAGATCAGAGGTTCAAAATTCCTTTCCTGGCCGTGAGACAAAATTTACTGATCTGCATGAACACTATTAGGGAAAAAAACTTTACCTTTCAGGGAAGTTGCAACTGAACATGTTAGTTTGGAAGTCTGAAGAAATTATTTGAAGTTTGGGGTTGTGGAGTCTTTTATTTATCTATTACTTCGCAGAAAATTCAAGTTGCATTTTGAACCAAACTTTCCTTCATTAACTCAAAACTTAAGCAGGGGATGGGTTTCAGGCCAAGTGATTTGAAAGCCCCTGCTGACAGTGACTGTGGCAGAAGGAGAGTCAACACCACCTCAGCACCTCAATTTCTCTGTGAAAGCCAGTATGTTGAAAAGGTACGTATCAAGTCAGTGCTACAGCTCTTTGCAAGCAGGGATTTGCTTCTAGCACCCTAGTTATGTGACGGAAAATCCTGCAAAAAGGCAGGTGGGAGTTGCAAGGCCACGTGCCAGCTTTGGGCCCAGAGCTCAGCGTGGTGCCTATCTTCAGCAGCCACCACCAGCAGCGGGGCACAGTGCCTGCCCTCTGGTCCTCGCTGGGGTACAGCACCCTTTGATTTCATGCACGAGCTTAATTCATTTATTTCTTTTTGAACTTAGGCACATGTACTAATTAGAGGAGAACTGGAGAGCTCTGCTAACGCATTTGAACACGGGTAGCTTTAGGCTTGCATTTGGGTCATTAAAAATGAAGTAAAATGGTGTTCTCTTTGCACCAGTTATTGTGAGCAGGGGCCTTGATGTGGCAGCAGTTATCTCCCCAACACCACTGCATAATGCCTTCTAGTGTGGAAGGAACACAGTCATTAACACAATGGGGGGGGTGAAGTCACTGTATGAAAAGGAGAGGCTGAGACAGACTAGTTTATGACGAGCTTGTGACAAACATGGACTAACTGGCCAAGTTTAAACCCTTGGGAGGCTGGAAGCCAAAACATTTGCTGACCCATGAGGGGAAGCCCTTCCCACATGGACATCCTCCCAAAGATGGGGGCATGCTGCAGGGAGAGCAAAGTGGGTCTGGAGACACGCTAGCACAAGCATCGTGCTCTCCTGCTCCTCCCTTGGTTTTTCCATCAGTCCCATTACAAAACAGGTTGTGCAGCCCTGGTGCTTACAAGTGAGGGGGAACCAGCGTGAGGATTTCTCTCCAGGTTTTGCCAGGAGAGATAAAATCTTCCCAGTGAAACCCAGCTCATACCTCCTGAGCATCTTTTCTGCCTCCTGGTGTGTCCAAGCAGCCCGGGTGACCTTGACTTTTGAGCGAGGTTTACTTCGCTGCCCTGTGGGATCTCTCTGCTGGCTGCTTGAGATGGAGGCCATCGATTTTTAAATGTAAATGATAGGCTGTAAATAAAGGCTTGAACTCACAGCTGGTCTAAACTACAAATACAACAAGTATGTCAAAGCTGCTAGAGATGGCCTGTAGAGATCATTTGGCTTACCTCCCTGTGTGACAGAGGTTGTACAGGCTTGTTCGTTGCCATTCCTACAACAGCTGGTACTGGGGAAATGTTTGATTGAGGGTATTTCCCCACTGCATTTTCTCCTCTCAGTAAAAACGAGGCAAATGGGAAACTCCACAGAAGCGCACCTGTTTTTCATTTAAAAAACCTGAAGGAGGAGAAAACATATAGGATGGGGGGAGGGGAGGAGGGAGAGGGTTGGGGGAGGTGGCTTGATTTTTAGGGAAGACACCTGGGACAAAGTAAAATGTCGGTCTTGCCTACTTCAGTCCTTGATGACAGAAATCCACATTGCAACACTAACACTGAGTGATCTGCAGAGATTTACTGTGCTGGGAAGGCCCCAGGCCGGGATCCTGCTGTAGGGGTGCAGTCACTTTGGTTGAGGTTGAGTTGAGACGGAGGTGGGGGTCTGCTTGCACGCTGTGACTGTGGAAATAGTTCACATCTTTTGAGCTGCAGAAGAAAATTACCTTCAATTTCTTCTTCTGCCTTTCTGTGCCCTGTAGCAGTGCTCTCCAAAGGTGGTTGCAATGCAGGCATAAATAAAATTCAGCACGCACTGGGACTACATATACCTGGAGCCATAACGGAAACCTTAATGAGTTAAATCAGAGCTTTTATTATCTAATTTCTCATTGTCAACTGGTTTCTCGCATCTCTGGGGATAATTGATGTGGTGGAGAATAGTTCTTTCCTTCTGGAAGCTGGCTGCCGTTTGAAATGCTCCCATCAGAGATGTGTTTTTCAGGCTTGTACTTCTTCCTTCTCATTATCTTGTCAATGGGAGCTTTCTTTGCACTGACTCTGCTGAGTGGAGGAAGGAGAATGAATTGGCCGGTTTGGTGGATGTGGGCACTGAGGTGAGGTCTTGGAAGCTGCTCCTGCCGGGTCCCTTCTGCCGGAGGAGTTGCAGGGTTGCCTGGCAGAGAGAAGCCAGCTCAGTCATGTCTGTGGCTGAAAATGCCTTGAAGCAGGAGGGTTTAATCATCTGGCCACTGCTCTTGTTGGTAGGGGCAACAGCAGCAAAGGAGCTCTTGTCAAATCTCAAAGCAGACCAAGGAAGCACATTTTTAAAGTCTAGAGGAGTGTAAAAGACTCCAGATAAACCCAAAGAGTTTTCCCCAGTAGCTAAATCCCTGGGTAAAATATGTTGAAGTGGCTGAGAGACGGTCCAACAAATATTTGTAACACTCAGATTTCTACTGAGGATGGTCCATGCTCACCTGAGAGAATGCAGGTGGCTCTTGCCTGTTGGCTAGGGAGTGTGATTGACTGGGTTGCAACTGCATCAGACTGCACACAGACATTGCTGCTCACTTTTGGAGTTTGGTCCTTTTCCTTTCCGGCCCTGTGGATGGTCACATCTAGCAGATGTGCCTTCCTTTTCAGATCTCTTCTTCCACATGTCCTATCTGGTGTTTGCAAGCACCACGTGTCTGGTTGTGGCACACAGGTAACCAGGCTTCTGAGGCACACAGGGTGAAGACTGACAGCAAAGTGGCTCTGCAGCACATGAGGAAGCTCATGGAAGGGTCAGCAGGCTTCAAGGTCTTTCCTCACCACATCTAGTCCTCCTCTGGGGTTGGAAAACCCCTTCTCCCCACAGAAGCCTCTTCCCTTGCCCCCTATTGTCCCTGTTTCTACCCCAGCCTCCCCTCTGTTCTGCCTCTCCAGTTTCCTCTCTCTGCTCATCTTCCGAGTGTCACGGGCTCAGGGGAAGAAGGCTCGTACCCTGCCTCAGACCTAGTGGGCCTGGGTCATCCTGCCCCAAAACGTGCTGTGGGTACCTTCACAGCAGGCATCATGCTGCTTCTGGTGTGGCCTCACAGGCCCCCTGCAGCGAGAACCGATGTTCCGCGGGGAGAACAGAGAGTCTCTGGTGGGCTCAGTCCTCAGGTGTCAAAAAATTAATGACCTGTGTTTTACTGGGATCTAAATCCAGGTGCCTCGGTGCCCTCTGGGCAGGTGCCCCAGGTTGCAGCAGGACGTGGGGTGGTGCGTGTGGGTGCAGCCCGGTGCTGCTGGCGGGACGTGCTCCTGCTGCAAATGAAGGCACCGGCGCTGGTCGGAGAAGCCAAATACGCACCGTGACACAGCCCACAGAACGACTGGCAGCAAAAAAGTTTGTATTTCAAACCGCAGTTGCCAAGCCTGCATCTTCTTACCTGCCATCTCTGCAAAGAGGTTTGTTGTGTCCGAGGGTTGTTTCTGCCCTGCAATCTCAGCATTTGCCACTGCTTTGGCACCGACGGCGACCAAAATTTGGGTGGTTGGTGGTTTTGTGGCCGTGCCCTGCTGAGTCACAGCGTGAGTTACAGAAAGAGAAACAAAAGAGGGTTTGTATTTAAATAGAAATGGTTCTCATGGTTTTGTCACCACATATGGCAGGGACATATGCAGGAATGAATCTGCTGCTGTTTGCCTAGTAACAACAAGCAGGTTGAGACAGGACGTTAGATCTCACAAAAGGAAACATGTCTTTTCTTTTCTAATCCCTATCTTTTAATTCAGATGTACACCGCTGTTTACTTGAAACTGAGTTGCAAGTAATGAATCGGGGGTGGGCAGGAAGGCACTCCATTGCCATAGAAAAGGGACAGGCCACTCCAGTGGCACATGGGTTCCTCTGCCTGTCAAGTGGCTTTATGAGATGTCCTCTGCAGGGGCTGGTCTCTTGGTGAGGACCAAGTGTTGTGAACTCCAGCTCAGGTTTTACTGTTGGGGAACTCACTGGACCAGTCTGTGATTGCTGCTACAGGCGAGCTGTGCAAAGCCTACATGAAACTACCTACACAGCACCCTGAAAGGAGGGTGTAGAAAGGTGGGTCCCTCTTCTCCCAAGGGAATAATGACAGGAGCAGAGGAAATGGTCTGAAGTTGGGGCAGGGGAGGTTTAGATTAGATCTTAGAAGAATTACTTTCCTGAGAGAGTGGTCAGGCACTGGAACAGCCTGCCCAGGGAGGTGGTGGAGTCACCATCCCTGGAGGTATTTAAGCAGTGTGGCTCTTCAGGGCATGCTCTAGTGCCCGAGATTGCTGGGTTGGGTGTTTTGTTTTGTGTTTGTTTGTTTGGGGTCTGTTTTTATTTTTCGTTTTTTTGTGTATGTGTGGTTGGACTTGATGATCTCAAAGGTTTCTTCCAACCATGAAGATTCTGTGATACATTGAGCAGACTGGGGGCAGACATGCCAGCTCTTTGCTTGTGGGCATAAGACCATCTTAATGGCAGACTGCATGTGCACAACAGTGTCTTGGAGAGAGAAGGCACTTAATATCACTGTTTATCAGGTCTATGGACCTGTTTTCCCCCCCCCAGAAGGAAAACCTGCAATGCTGGTTTTCAAGCCCGTGTGTCCGTGAACGTACATCCCTGCCCTGTGTCTCAGCTAAGAGGCAACGTCCCTGCCCTCCCAACCACACAGCAAAGCCAGAAGTAGTCACACAGTGCGCCTGAACGCTGGGAAGGAGGCAGCAGTTTGCAAGCCGAAGGGGAAGGGAGGACAGAGCTGACATCTGTGGTGTGAGGTTAGCGAACGCTCGGCTAAAAGCAGAGGAGGGCGACAAGAAAACACCTCTGTGCCAGCCGGGCCCAGGCTCCTTAACCCCTGGGCAGTGCAGAAGGACCCTGTGCGAGGCCGTGTGCCCCACACGGGGGGCACGGGCACCCCTGTGCTGTTACTGCTGGCAGCCGTGGAAACACTCGCAGCACGCTTTACCCTCTGGATAAAGCTCTGCAGATCATTTCCCCCTGCTGTGGAATGACACAGTGGGGGGGGGGTTATAAAAAAAAAATTGAAATTTTAGTGGAAAATGTGGACTTTTGCTATGAAAAGGACTTTTTCACGAAGTGTAAGTTGTAGTCACTACCAGTCTCCAAAGCGAAGCGTTTCAGCGCCTTGTGATTTTCTAGGTCCATTTTCACACAGGAGTTGGTTTTGCTCTTATTTCTGTGAGCCCAAAAGCCAGAAACCACCACTCCCTCCCCGTGGGGAGCTTCTGAAATGCCCTGCCTCTGCTCGGCGGGGCTGTGCTCTGAGGGCACTGACCGTGCCATAGTTAATAATGATTTTCCAGTAGTTAATAACGACTTTGTGATAGTGAATAATGACTTTGCGATAGTTAATAATCACTTCGCGATAGTTATTAATGATGTTTCAATAGTTAATAACGACTTTGCAATAGTTATTAATGACTTTGCAATAGTTAATAATCGCTTTGCAATAGTTAATAATCACTTTGCGATAGTTAATAATGACTTTTCGATAGCTTTATAACTCAGCCCCACCGTGGCAGGCGAGGTGAGACAGGGGGACGAGGCGGGGGGGATGTCTCTGTGTCTCCAGCGTGTTGTGCCCAGTCGCACAGGTCGGGGTGAGTGTGGCGTGCGGGGACACCCTGGGGAGAGCAGAGCTCTCAGCACAGCAGCGTGACAGTTGTACCTCAAAGCTGATTGACGACAGGGGCTTGTTAATTTTACAGAGGTTAATGGATCTGGTTGGGGCCGCGCGTATGAGGCTTGCTGGGGCCGTAGCATCTTTTTCGCGTAGTTCTTTGACCATATATAGCCAAGGTGTCAACTTACAGGCCTGGGGATTTCAGCTTTCTGTTTAGATTTTAGATGAAAGGCTGCAGTTGGAAGTGATTGTTATAAATATTTCCTGCTATCTGGTAGCAGGCTGCCTTCAGTCCCTTCTAAGGAATCCAGTGCAATTATCCTTTATAACGGCTGCAACAAAACCCCTGCTCCCGGCGAGGGCGGGAGACCGGAGGGTGCCCCCCAGCTGCTCTCTGGGCTGGGGGGCTCTTTGGGGGCCAGGGGTGCCGGCAGAGCCGGGCAGGCAGCCGGGGCACAGGGTGCTCTGTTGCTCTGCTGCCAGGGCAACCCAACGCGTGATGTCACGCGCTCCGGCAACCTTCACGAGCCAAAGGCAGCGCGTGCAAAGACCATCGGGGATGTTTTTGGACTCTTCGCAAGCACAAAATGAGGGGAAGCTGCTGTTCCCTTTGCAGATTCAAACCTGGTCGGCTGCTTTCCCCCTCGGGGCAGCGTGCTGCCAGCCAGAGCCTGGACACAGGGCTGGTGGGATGGCCCAGTTTGCAGCAGTTGAGGTTTGAAATGCAGATGAACCTCCTTTGCCCATCCTGAGGCTTGCAAAGGAGAGGGAAGCATTCAATAAAATGGGCCACCTGCATCCTCTCGTCAATTCTTATCAATTCTAAAGGATGGGTGTCAAGAGGATGGGGTCAGACTCTTTTCAGGGGTTCCCAGGGACAGGACAAGGGATAATGGGCACCAACTGGAACTCAAAAAATTCCATCTGAACATAAGGAAAAACTTCTTGCCTGTGAGGGTGGCAGAGCCCTGGAACAAGCAGCCCAGAGAGGGTGTGGAGTCTCCTTCTTTGGTGATACTCAAAACTCATCTTCATGTGCTACTGTGCAACCTGCTCTGGGTGACCCTGCTCTGGCAGGGCGTTGGACTAGATGATCTCCGAGAGTCCCTTCCAATCCCTGACATTCTGTGGTTCTGTGATCCTCCTGCAGTTCCTCCTGGTGTGGCCCCACAGGGGACGGGAGATGGGGCTGGGTGCTCTCTCCATTGTGGGAACCAGGGGGTTTTTCACCCAGTCTCTGCTCTCCGCTGGTCACCAGCAAAGAGCTCCCTGTATCTGGGAAGGAAGGGGGAGAAGGTCCATCCCGCCCACCATCCGGCTATCCTTACTGCACGGGGTGATGTCTCGCCGTGAGAGCAGCCTGTGGAGGGCACAGGCTGGGCATTCCTGGAGGAAACTTTCTGCAGTTTCCATTTAGGGAAAAGTAAGGAATGCAGAGCGTGGGGGGCCATTGTGGCTTACCTAGAGAAGCCCCGGGGCTGGAGTCTACGTCACTGCTTTCACTCTCAGAGCTGACTGGCTAGCTTTTTCCCCAAAACTCTCAGAGTAACAGGGAAGATGAGGGCTGTCACCCTGCCCGGGACTCCGCTTTTTTCATTTTCCCCCTTCTGTCTCTCTCTTCTGTCTTTAAAAATGTCTTCACATATCAAAAACCCCACATCAAACCAGCCAGAGCTGCCGCTCTGTGCAGAAGGGCTAAAAAAACCAAACAACAACCCAGCAAGATCAGGGAGAAATTCTGAGTCCCAGGGCCTCTGGAAATTTGTGCAACAGAAATGCTGCACTGTTGTGCAATTTAGTGCCTCTGAAGAAGAATAAATCTGCTTTCAAAAAAATCCATCTGCATATTGCATATATTTATAGTTAGCTGCAAGCCTTTCCAGTGAGAACTTTTAGAATTTATTTTAAATTAAAGTGACTAGCGTGACATACCAGTACTTAGCCTTTTAACAAAAACATTTTAGTCGTATAAATACAGTTGCTATTATTAAACTCTAGGGAAAGCCAGCAAGCTGCTCCAAATAACATCCCCCTGCTTTGCCTGTCTCAGCTCTTCTGTCGATACCCAGAGCAGAGGCATTTGAACACCTTGATGGATGCCAGGGGTTTGTTTTATCTTCTGTTTCCCTGATGGTTGTGGAAGCTTGTTTTAAGCTTTGTTTCCATTTTCTCCCTGTCATCCAGCACTGGCACCATAGAATCATAGAATTGTCCAGGCCGGAAGGGACCTCCAAAGGTCATCTAGTCCGACCCCCCCACAGTCAGCAGGGACACCCCCAACTAGACCAGGTTGCCCAGGGCCTCATCAAGCCTCACCTTGAATATCTCCAGGGATGGTTCATGCGGGGTCTGTCATACTCTGTGTGTTATCAGCTGCCCTTGGGCAGTTTAACCACAGTGTGGATTTCTGGGGGCACCCAGGTCAGACCCATGTTGTCTCTACTGTCCTTCACCTCTTCTTTGACCTGCTTTGGCAGAGGGTTGGACTAGGTGATCTCCAGAGGTCCTTTCCAACCTCATGTCATTCTGTGACTCTGTGTGATTCTGCAGCCTCGTCACCACGTGGGCCAGGTGTTTTCGTCCCCCTCCCCACCCTTTGTGGTGTTCTTCATCCCCTGCACCACCTCTCTGCTCCCTCTCTCCCAGCACCCACAGCAGCTTATTGCTTCATGTGACAGAGCGGCATTTCCACATCCAGGGACCAAAAGCAGGGCCCTGCCATGCCATAACACTACATCCTGCCCAAAAGACTTTGTACAAACCTAAAAAAGACCATAGATCTCACCCACCCCTGTGGGTGGGAAAAGGAGGCACGGGGTCTGGGACCAGCCTGCAGGAACCTCCTGGTGTGGATCATTGCTCCAGCTCCTCTGCCAGCCAGTGGGCTTTGGGGAGAGCTTGCTGAACCCCCAGGTGGTATGACATCTGCCAGGAGGGGAAAACCATCAGCCGTGACCTGCCCACAACCTGCTCCTGCCGGCTTCAGGTGCCAAGCGTTTCTCAAGGGAAACCAAGAGACCTTCATAGGTTTTCTAAGCTGTTGCTGGACTAAAAGGCTGGATTCAGCTCTCCAGACTGCACTTCAGACCTGAAGTATAAGCTTATGGGGTCTGGGCATGGTTTGTTCAAAATAGTTCATTGAGGTTTTTTCATCTTGCTTGGCATCTACTCCCTCATCAGTCAGGGTCTCTTCATGTGAGGCCTAGTGCCAGGTCCAGTTCAGGAAGGACAGGGAACTTCTGGAGAGGGGACAGCAGAGGGCTACAAAGATGATGAGGGGCCTGGAGCATTTCCCTTACGAGGAGAGGCTGAGGGACTTGAGTCTTTTTAGTCTGGAGAAGAGAAGGCTGAGGGGGAATCTGATCAACACCTATAAATACTTAAAGGGAGGATGTCAAGAGGATGGGGCTGGTCTTTTTTCAGTGGTGCCCAGGGACAGGACAAGAGGAAATGGGCACAAACTTGAATGTAAGAAGTCCCACCTAAACATGAGGAGGAACTTCTTTCCTTTGAGGGTGGCAGAGCCCTGGAAGAGGCTGCCCAGGGAGGTGGTGGAGTCTCCTTCTCTGGAGACATTCAAAACCCTCCTGGACAAGTTCCTGTCCAACCTGCTCTGGGTGGACCTGCTTTGGCAGGGGGTTGGACTAGATGATCTCCAGAGGTCCCTGAAAATAGCTGGAAAACTGCAGTTACAGGGCAGCGATTCCCTCTGTCCCTGTCTAAGCTGGTCACTTCGGCTCCTCTCCCCCATCCTGCTTTCCACCCTGTGGGGAGGATCTTCCCCCCAAGCTCCTGCTCGCCTGCTTCTCTCTCTTCTTCTCTTTTCTCTCCTCTCCTCTCCTCTCCTCTCCTCTCAGAATGAAACAGGGCCTGGCAATGCTGCTGCCAGAATGATTAGGGCAGTTCTGCATGTTCATCAGGAAAAAAGCAAACATTGAAGCAAGGAGAGGGGGGGAATAATTTAATCTCCGTGACAATCACTTTATTGTTTTTTTTTAGCCCTGGAGGTTTTCTGATGGTTCAAGAGATAAACAAAAAAAAAAAATACTCTTTCTGTCTTATCTGTAGTTTTTAGTAATCACACAAGTAATTGCATTGGTTGCAAACTGTGCGGTAATAAGCGTGTGTATAGCTGTGATGCAAAAAGCAGAGCTAATCTGGCTGAGGGTGCCAAGAAATATGCAGTGCAGAAATAATGATTATTAATAGTATGTGTTGACTTAGGCTGATAATGCCCCAGAGCGTTCGTTCTCCATATCTCACGGATGGTAAACGGACACTTGGTGCGGAAGACAAATACCTTGTAACTAGGAAACCGCCTCTCCCTGGACGTCCTGGAGGTAGAGTGAGCCCCTTAGAGATGAGGGCTCACTGGGGTGGAAGCTCTAGGGGAGTACCTTGAGCAGGGGGGAAGCAAAATACCAGGGCAGGGGATGGTGCCCTGAGTCTTACCATTTTCCTTGCACAAAGAATTATGGAACTATGTTTGGATGTGATAAATGTAGACACTATGCACTGTGTGGGCAGGAGTGATGCAGGTTGCGGATGGGGAGGGCTCTTGTCTGAGTTAATTATTCCCAGAACCAGAAATAATTAGTGCTGAGCCCTATTTTTGGAACAAATGCAAGATGGGCTACAGAAATATTAAATAGGAAAAAAAATATTACATAGTCTGAAGGGTAGAGCTGGTTGAAGAGGGGAAAAAGAAATTTAATTGAAAAAATACAAAACGTCACAGTGCTGAAATAAGAAAATGCTAGATTAATTCTGTAAAAATCCCTAAACCAACCCAAAATCTAGAATTTTCACCTTTTTTGCTCTGTGTCTCTCATTCCATCTTTCCAAACAGGACTATAGGTGACTGTTGAGTCACAGGCAGGGTAGGGGAAGAAATTATTTCCTTTCTTTCTTTCTTAAACTTCTCTCTTCTACTCTCCATCTTTTCCCGAATTCCTTGGGTTTGTGAGAAGAAATCTCTGATATGTCAAACGAAATGTAAAACCATGGCTGTGGTATGTTCGTAGCATTTCAAAGTTTCATCAGCTTTAGAAAGTCTGTTTAGCAAAAAGTGAGAGAGCGGGTTTTCCTTTTTTTCCCTCCATTTTTTGGCAGTTTTGAAAAATTAATGACATTAAATGGGTAGGAAACAGCAACAGGGAGGACTGAAAGAAATGGCAGGGAAACTGGTCTTTCCTATTATATAATAATAAAAATTAGTAATAAAAGAAATCTAATAATAGTATTAAAATAATATTGTTAAAATAGACAGGAAAAATGTGGTATTTGAACATTTAGTTTGGAGGATAGAGAGGGTTTGAAATTCTCAGCAAAGATTTGCAAGATTCTGTGGAGGGAAAAAAGCTTTTAATGAGACATTTTTGGACAGCTCTGATAGTAAATATTATTCCTATAAGGAGAATTGTGGATATTTAGAGGAAATAAAGAAATTTTCCTTAAGCCAGTGCAGCAAGCGACCTCTACTTAAATGCAGTGATTTACTCTGCTTTGCTTAAGGATCTGAGATCCCTTATATTCAAAAGGAAAACTGGGAAAAACTCCCACAATAAGGGCAATTGGTACTTCAGAGGTGAAGTTTAGAGCCAAAACCGTCACAAGCAAAGGTATTTGTGATTGTAGGGCACTACTTCTCACATCATATGAGCTGGTATTATAGTTGATAAAACAAGCAGCTAAAATGTGAGCAATGGTATTTAGAAAAGTGGTCCTATTGCAGAAAGTGGTGATTTTAAGGAGTTGTGCCGAACACCAGGATGCAATTTCACATCTTAAGAGCTCAGGAAATATCAGCTGCAACACAGGACCATTGGCATCTTGTTTAGTGAAAGTTCATAAGGATTTCTCTAGTGATCCACCTCATCCTGGCTAAGGCCTCTGAGAGGCACATTTTTTTGCAGCTCAGAGTTGTTTCTCATGAGCTTTCCCCTCTTTTCCCCAGAGTGGGGAAAGCTGCAAATATGTTGATGCAAGTCAAAATGTCAATGACATTCCCCTAGTTGGAAAAGGAAACAGGAGGTCTCTGCACCTCAACAGGGTCAGTTGAGCCACGGGTGACTCCAGCCCGGTACGCTACTTTCCAGGTTCCTCCTTCTCTGCAACCATAGGGTTGTCCCTCTCCACCCACCAAATATTTGCCTTCGTCTCGGCTAGATTGCTTAGGAGACTTGGGCCTCCTTTTACCCCAAAATTAAGTTGTTATCAACTGCAGTCCCCACATTGTCTGGGGATTGGAGCTTGTTCCCCATATTGTAGGGTGGACCTCCCCATAGCCATAACCTGATTAGGGTTGGGATGAAGATTGTACCAGAAGCTTTACCCTCTGCCTAGGGGAAGTTAGATATAGCATGGTCCTTGTACTCTGTCCTGCACATTGTCATCGTAAAGACTGATCCAAACACCTTGTCACCTCCTTTCACCTAGAGAAGAACAGCTTAGGATACTTCTGTAGGTGCCTCAGGCCAGACTGACGTTCGTGGCATGGCAGCAAGTCATGCACGTGGCCCTGTGGCTCATGTTGGCCCAGCCCCAGACCACAGCAATACCTGCAGAAACACTGGTTATGCTGGAGAGAGCAGGCTTGTCTTCCTCACTTGGAAATGTCCTTGCTGAGGTGTTTCCAGGATGGGAAACCATCAGGGAATCACATTTGCAGGGATCGTTTGGGGAGCTAGTGAACAAGTGCACTCTTTTGAGAAACTTTCACATTTGAGGACAGGTGATTGGTCAAGCACCCAAGGACATCTGTCATGAGAGGCCATAGGAAGAGGCCTCATTGTTTTTCTCAAGTTACAAACAACCAAAATTGCTTTTGTTGCTGAATAAGTGGTTTGGATCTCATTTTCCCACTGCATATTGTACTTTGCAGACTAAAAAAGACATGAGAAATAGAAGTGACTGATTTTTCCATTCCTTAAGCTGCCTCCACGTGGGTTGATTGCTCAGGGGATTTCAAGGCAGACTGAAACACAGACAAATGCTGGCTTCATGTACGCTCTTAAATATTGCTGTGTTTTGAATTTTATTAGAAACTTGGCAGACTTTTGCTTGAGCTCTAACTTCCTTTTCTGCCTTCAGTTTATCAGCTGCCATAATTTTAGATGCACAATCACAGTGTGCAACTGTAGCCCCCAGCGCGTGTGAGCAAGGGGAGGGCTCTAAGAGCATGTCTGGTTAAAGTACTTGTTGTATTAGTAGCTGGCGGCCAGGGCAAATTAGACCCAAATTGGTACATTGCACAAGTGAGGGAACCCATTCTCCAGCATGCCTGGTGCCATCAATCCTGCTGTGCTTGGACAGGAAGCTTAACCACCCAGGAAAAAGTCAGGATCTTCTCTCAGCTATATTCTCAGAGTTCTGCCCGAAGACGCCTTGGGTGTATCTATACTCAAGGACATATATATTCAAGGGAGAGGATGTGATAAACCCGTACATCTGTCAGAAAGTAAATACAGCCTTACGATCTTTCTGAGCTGACTGCAGCTCTAAATCCTGCCAATGAGGCAGCCATAATTCCCGGTGCGAGGCAGTGAAGACAGATGCTCAAATCCTAGTTTAGCATGGGAAGAAGGTGTTTTTCAGCTGCTCCAAAGAAGCCTTTGACTTGTGAAATCTGTGCCCTTTATTTGCTTTTGCTGCAGCATATCCCTTTCAGAGTCCAAAATGCAAGATGGCAGATGCTGCTGAAGCTGGCCATGAACACTTTTGAATTGGCCCATTGGGTCTCACAAACCCTTGGGGGTGTGGAAGACATGAGCAAGTTGGGGAGAATAGATGGGTGCAAAACTCCTGTGGAAGGAAATCAATTCCTTTGGAGCAGCACCAGCCCTCAACACTTTGGTGACTGAGAGGCAGGAGGGGAAAAAAGCTGATTGAGAAATGGTGAAGCTATTAATGCAACAGGTTGGTTTCTTGAGCAAGGTCCAGACCACAGCATGTTTGGGAGTCGCTGGCAGCTTGCCACTTCCAAGGGAGATATTCATGGTCTCCATCAATGCAAGAGGAGAAACTCCGTTTGCTTTTTGCTTCCTACACAAACAGATCCCGTGCCAGCTGGTGTGCAGAATCTCCGCTGGTGAGTGATTGAGATGCACCTCTTTGAAACACCTTGATTTTCTATGGGAAAGATATCTTCGACCACCATAACTTCTGATGTTGCAAAACCTCCTTGCCTTGAATTTCCTCCAGCACAGAACAAGCCCTGGTGCCTGGCAAGTCTGACCCAAGGAAATGCTGAAGACCACGTTATGGCTGTGACTGGTTGGAGATGTTGTACATATCCTATTCTGAAGACGTCCCACAATCTGGAAGGAGTGTTGGTTATGACTGAAATTAGGGTCTTAAGTGGAGCAAAAATGCATGCTACATCAACCCTCACCTCACATGAGGGCTGCACTGTCTTGTCACCTACCTGGAGTAACCACCATGGGGCTCGTCTGCCTCCATGAGAACAGGCAGACCAGCTGACCCTGTGTTCACACCAGCACCAGCCTCTCGGTCAGGGCAAAGCCTTGCAGGAGGATGGTGTGGGTTTGCGCCCAGTTGGGCAGTTTTTGTGTTGGGCAGAGGTCTCTCCTGGAGCCTAATTTCTCCATGGCCCTGGCAGCCCCTGTGTCACACCTGCATCATCCTGTCCCCTGATCCTGATGGCAGGACATCTGGAAATATGTTTGTCTGTGGTTTTCTTGTGCATGCCAGTGCAAATGGAAACACCTCGGGGCGGGGGGGGGCACAGTTGTTCTTCAGGGCCTGCAGCACAGACCTGTCTCAGGAGAAGCAATGGCTTTGCCTGGCGTGGCTGCCGCAGCTCTCAGGAGCAGTGGTTCCACCACACCACAGAGGAGGCACCGGGGAAATTAGCCAGGCTTCAGCTGGTCCATCAAAACGCCCATGTCGTCCTGTCTCAAGGCAGGTGGAGCAATAACAAAGAAAGTGGGGAAAGGCAATCTCTACCCAGAACATTTTTAATAAGTGAAATTGAAAATGAATCACTGCAGACGTGGTGGCTCACGCCAGCGCTCGTTCACGCATGTTCTCTCTCTCTGCTTTCCTTTCCCCCTGCTAATTGCTCTGCTGCAACGCATTATTATCCTGGTTTATTACCCAGCTGGTGGAAGCTGGGATAGTCTCCGAACCTGCCTTGGAGAGGAGTTACACTGGAATGAACCAGCCAACATTTTTTCCTGGGAGAATAAATTAGTAAATAAAGATAACTGGAGAGCATGATGTGTTTGATGTTTGATGGTGCAGGATTAGGCGGATCTAACTGAGCAGACAGCAGAGCCCACAGCATTCTGGCATCCTTGCCTGCCCCTGCATCCCTGTGACCACCTCAAAGCTGGAAGCTCACTGTCACAGTGCCAAAAGGCAGCCCCCCAGAAAGGGGGTCTCTGCAGCCTGCCCCTCCCTCTCTTCATTCCTGAGAAATTAAAGCAAGTTCTGGGAAAGCAGCCGGGTGCTGGAGCCTTTGAGAGATGTGGCTCAGAATAGAAACTCTCTCCCTCACCACAGCTCTCTTGGAAGCCGTCTTTCAGCTGGAAGGGTCTGTTCCCCTCACCTTACTGACAAGCCACCAGCTGTAGAGCAGGAGAGAGCAGGATTTGCACACTTCTCTGGATGGTTTTGGGATTCCCAGGTGAAGGGGAACTGTTTGCGCCTTGTTCTTCGCCATCAGAGTATGTGGGTCTTGGTTGTGAAGCCGATGGAGAAAGGCAGCAAAGCACAGGTGTCTCACGGTCGTGCGTTTGCAGGGCAGACTGGACTGTGCAGTTATTTTGCTGTGCTTTGGGAAGCCCGACTGCTCCCTGGGGTTGGTTCGGGGTGGTCCTGGTCCCGCGCCCCCCAGTCTTGCTGTGCCGGGAAATGCCAGCTACAGCACAGGCTCTGCCTGCTCCTCTCCCGCTCCCCACGCTCCCACGGAGCCAGGCAGCCCCTGCTGCAGGGGCTCCTGCCTGCAGCCAGCCAGGAGCCACGGGGGCCCAAGGTTGAAAAAAAAAACCCAGCATTATCTATTTGATTGCTGGGGGCGGGGGGTTAAGTTATGCTTTTACCAGAAGCTCCCAGGCACTTCTGTCATCCTTCGTAAGAAACCCTTCTTCTCTAGCAATGAGGTGATTCACAGGGCAGCAGTTTGTGGCATGGTGAAAACCAACCATTTCGGGCTTAAAATCAGCTCTGGACAATGCTGAACTGTCTAGAGCAAGGGGTGCTGGGACGGTGGGGCTGCCTTGAAACATCATGCTCTGCCGAGCTCCATGGGGCTTTCTCCAGCAGTGGCACAGGGGGATGCAGAGTGGAAGGTGGCCAGGGCGACCCTCCCTCAGCACAGTGGATGGCAGTCATCCGAAGCATTTTGAAGACGTTATCTCCTGATGTCTTTCCGTTTGACATGAGCCCAGAAGAGCCTTGTGGCTTGGTGACAGCTAGCAGGACTTGCCTTGCAGGCAGCGTGGGGATGAGCCAGCTCGTGCCCGGCTCCCCCCAGCCCCACTCCTGGGGACAGGAGCTGCTCACCCGCCTGTCACGCAAGGGGGAAAGAAAGGGTGTCAGCATAGCCTGGGCTTCACTGGAGAGTGAGCCACACATGTATCCCAAACTCAGCACCCTCCAGAAATGCCCCAGCTTCCCCGGCAAGATCAACACACCTGTACATTTTGCTGCAAGTCCAATTAATTAATTCAGGTTGCTTTCATCAGCAACATTTGGGGGTGATTAGACTCCAAATGCTTGGTCTCTATGTATAACTCCAAAAACACAGATGCCATTTCCAGTATGGTTCATCTTGCCCCTTGGTTGTCTCTTAGCCAGGCGCTGGGCTCAGACTGCAGGAATCTTCTTCTGCCCAGACAGGAGAGCAATACGCCGTCCCTGTGCGAGCAGAGGAATGGGGCTACTGGAGCTGAAGACCCAGTGGCCCGTCAGTCCCAGGTGGATGCATACAGCTCACTCACTGTAGGAGTGCTCTGCAAGGAGCCCAGTGCCGTTTGGCCACATCAGCCTTGCTGTGCATTTGCAGGTGGACCTGCAAGGGAGCATGTGCCTGAGATGTAACGTGTCCTACATACGTGTACTTCATGTGCAGCAGAAGTTTCCTTATAGAGGAAACACTTCAAAGATGCTGACCCAAACCCCTCAGGCAAGTTCTTTGTTTGCTTGTCCATGTCTTTGCGTGGTTCACACAGTTCAGAGTGGAGAGTAGGTTACTTAGGTTCCCCTCATGAGAAGCCAGAATGGAGATAGCCTGAGGAGAAATCCTGGGAGAGTAGGGAAGCTGAAGCAGTAGGATGCCCCTGGGCTTCCTCCGTCAAGGAAGCATAGTGCATTGGAGGTGGTGGCTGGATGGGGTCAGAGCACTGGGTGCTTGTAGCTTCTGCACCTGACACCATGCAGGTCCATGACCATGGGTCCCCTTTGCAGATATGTTGTTCCCTGAATTTCAACAGTATTGCACAGGACAGAAATTAGTGCAGTTTTATGAGGTGTGAGTCAGTTGCCCTGGCCAAATCTGGTTCTGAATTGGGGAACAGCTATCAGCCAGCATGTCCAGCTTCTTGACATTTTCACAGTTGTGTGTCCATTTAGGGCTTTGCACATCTCTGCATACCAAATACTCCCCAGTTACAGAGATCAGGCATGCAGAATCGCTCATTTCTTTCAGGAGTAAGTGAAAAATTTGCCTTGTGTTGCCTGGTTTTAGCAGCTATTCTCACCCTTTTATCGGAAGCCCCTGAGATGTGAGGAGCAGGAGTGGTTCCTTGCACACTGCAGACGGGCTGCTGCATACGGACAGACATGAAACTATTCGTCTTGTGTGTAATCCAGAAGCTCAACTGAGTTAATCATCAAGCCCTTTATAAACCATTTTATAGACTGCTGCTGCTACTTATTACTTAAGATATCTTACATTGCCTGATGAGTTACAGTGTTCTGTCTGCTGCTTCTTCCATCACTTTGTGCTCTTGGCTGGTTTAGTTTTTCAGGCAGCTTCTGCTGGCCCAGTGCAACACAGCCCTGACGATGAGCAGTGAGCAGTTTGGAGATTCTGAGCAAACCACTGGGTATCTGGAAGCTAAAGGGTGTGAGCTTCCGTCATACGTAGGTAGGAGTTTTCGGCATGGTGGGATGTGGGTAAGGAATTTTCCCCAGCTCTCTGTCTGTGTTCTGGGCCCCAGCACACATTTGATGGTCCCGATGAGGTGCAGTCTCTGATCTGCAGGGTGTTTGGGTACAATGTGTTTTCTGGGGCTGCGGTTTCCATTTCATCATCAACAAATAAAAGTCTATGCAGGAATGAAGAGTACTGAAGTGCTGAAGAGGAGTGTCATGGAAGCGACATGGGACAAGGGTTGATAGGGAAGTATCAAACTCGGGCACATCACAGTGTGGTGAAGCTAAGGGTATCATCTAAGGGTAGTCCAATTTTGAGCTCCTCCATTCAAGAAAGACAGGGAAATACTGGAGAGTCCAGCGAAGGGCTACAAAGATGATGAAGGGACTGGAGCATCTCTCGAAGGGACTGGAGCATCTCTCTTGTGATGAAAGGCTGAGAGACCTGAGGCTGTTTAGCCTGAGAGGGGATCTCCTCAATGCTGAGCAATATCTACAGAGCAGGTGGCAAGAGGATGGGGCCAGACTCTTCTCAGTGGTCTTCTCAGTGTCCTGCGATTCTGTGATCTGAAAGTCGCCTATGCTGTGTGCTGGCTATTTCTGCTAATTTTTGCTCTTTAGAAGTTGCCAGAAACTGCTCTGTGCAAGGGGAAAATATTGCAGCTGCTTTCTTTAAAAAGTCAAGCCTCCTAAACGGCTCCTGTGTCGGGGAGGCATGTGGTGAGGTGCTCTGAATGCATCAACATGAAACCCCCTCGATGCCACCGCGATTATTTGTCACAGCCGTCTCGGTCGTGGTGGCACGCTGAGAGACAAGCCTGGCTGGTGGCACGATCCAGGAACCCACTCTTGGCTTCAGAAGATGACTCCTGCCATTAAGATCTCCAAAATAAAGCACAGGGCTTTGGACACAGTGGAGCTGGATCTGGGGCCACAGCCAGCACCCCCAAGAGAGCTGCCACCAGAGGAAGGGGCCAAGCTTCCAGCGGTGGTAGGAGGATGGTGGGCAGACAGGGCTAGTTGACTGCTGGGTTTGCTGTAGGCTGCTACAAATATAGCCAGAGCCTGAACTATTAACCAGTGAAAATAAATGTGCTTTTTACTTTCAAAGAAGCATTGCCAGGGGTTTGTCTAAGGCTTTTGCAGGCATCTTTACCTTTAACGGCTCTTGTATTAAATTGGCAACCCAGCGCTATTGTGTAACCACTTGAAATGAAAGGGATTTCCAAAGAGATCTGGAGCTTTTCCCACCATCTCCAGCGAGAATCCCTCCCTGCAGCCCTGCACTCCCGTCCCCCCGCACCCATCTCCGAGCCCCGGAGAAACTCCCTGCGCTGGACCCCCGGGATGCAGAGCTCCCAGTCCAGCCTCCCCCTTCCTTTCTCTTTCAGTTTCAAAACAGAAAGTCATTCTGTTTCGAAATGGTTTATTTTTCCCCTTGTTGCCTTCACCGTGTCCGAAATCAGAAAATACTGGGGGCAGGACTATCCCCAGGAGGGGAGGGAAGGGAAGCTCCGGCCAAGTCCCAGGAACTGGGGAGAGAGGATGCAGATGAAGACCAGAGAAGATGAGGATGAGGGAAGTTGAAGACCAGGGAAGATGAGGACCAGGGAAGTGGCACGGTGAGCAGACCCGGTTTGCAGGTGGAGGAGGAGGGAAGTAGCCCAGCACAGCGCTGGCCAGAGGCAATGTGGCCAGCTTGGCCACGGCCCCAGGCCCCGCTGCCCCCCCATGACCTACATACGCACGCTCCGCCAGTGGATGTATTCCCAAACTTTTGAAGAGTTTGTTCCTCTTGGCCTTGCTGGGAGGAGCGAGGGAGGTTTTTTGGGGCCAGGCTCAGTGCGTCTGCCTTGGAAGAGCTCCTTAGCCTGCACTTTTTGCTGTGTAAATAATAAATAGTGCATTTAATATTAAACAGCCTGTGCACTTACCAGACCTTGTGGTGCACGTGAAACCTGGCAAATGAACTTCATGATGGTAGCTTGTCTGTAAATCCATGCAGGATTTCTAATGTGCCATCATGTTTCTGGGGGGAAAGCAAGGTTTGTTCCCTTGTTTTTCCCTCCGCTCCTCCAGCCGTACCTCAGAGCATCCTCTTCTGGGCTGAGCATGGTCCTTGGCCTGTCCTGGAGTTCCTCTGTCTTGGCCATCCTGCCCCTTGCACTATGACCACCGGCATCTCATCCCCCTACAATAGAACCTCAGCTGCCTACATGGGCACAGCCCCAGGAGGACCGTGGGTGTAGGTGTGAAGGAAACCTGAGGGATGCACTTGTAATGGAACAGCAGAAATGGTCGTGCAGAGCTTGGTGGGCTTGGACAAGGCTGGCAGCAGACTCAGCAGGATGTACAGCAAGAATAATGGAGCAAGTGAAAATGAGTTGTTTGGGAGGAAGGACTATCAGTAGAGTGGGTGACATCTGCCTAGTTAGCTCACGGGCTCCCAGGAAGATGCTGGAAAGCCCATCACCAGAGTAATCAAAACCCCAAGTGTACTCAGCCCTATGGGGAGATCCTGCATCGGCAGCACGGAGCTGGTGTGTACACGCATGGGTGCACACACAGGTGAGGTGGTGGACGGCAGCATGATGTATTTGGTTTTTCCATCCCTGATTTCTGTGATTCAATGACCATCGATCATTTAGGAGAGCTAATCACATTACTCCACAGTTTCAGGTGAACAAGGAGCAGGCGCGATCTCTGGAGATGTGGCAGGCTACAAAGCAGGCATCTGCCCGCGAGAGCGTGATTGCATTAGCTGAGCATTCCTGTTTGTGTTGATACATGCCCTGCTCTTGCATTGCTGCTGACAAGCAGAGGCTGCACCGGGTACCGCGCATCAGCCACGAGACGGGGCTGGGCAACCTGATTAGATTTCCTTGTTTGTTTGTGGAAGATTCATGGGAGGCAGAGGGAGGGAGAAGATCCAGACGAAGATGAAAAATGATGCTGCAGATAAAGGCTAGCAATGAATATACAGAACTGGCCTTTAATTCAGTCTTCATAGTCTGAAAGCAACACGCACACACACTCACACACGCAAAACCCAGGCTGTACATAATGGATTTTGAGAAAATGAGCCCTTGGCTCCCTCCTGCCAGCTTTACTTTTTAGAGAATGCCTTTCCTTCATTTTGGAAATGATTGCATTATCTCAAACTGCTTGTAAATCTTGTTAGCCAAGTAATATAGTTTGGACTAAATGTCTGTTCCTACACGGGCCTCGGGGGAATATGAAAAATAACCAGCGCAGCCCTTGTTGCAAACTCCCACCAGCTCTACGAAGGAGACTTCTTTTTTTCTGATTACCTCAGTTCCTTTCCTTGGTGAGGCAGAGAGGGAAGGGCAAGATTAATGAAAATTAGGTCTATTAAATCCAGTATTATTTTCAGTTGTGTGTGCTGCCTTGCCACGAACTGAACTCATCACCAAATGCAGAATTAATCAAACTGGAGTGCAGGCACTTAGCTCCACTGTGTGCGTGTGTGTGTGTGCGCGTGTATATACAATAAGGTGCCGGCACTAGATGCATTTGCAATTGAAAGGAGCAGAGAAACAGAGACAAGATGTTAATTTTCTTATTTATTATTTATGTAGTTGACAGTTTGCACCCAGCAAAGCTCGTGGAGCTTTAACTGATGAGTTAATTGGACACCACACTAGCATTGCTGGAAGAAGCTGTGGAAACCCGGGGACAGAAATAGTAGCTGGGGCTGTAGGAGAGCGTGTCCAATGTGTGCTGACGTGCGTTGGGATGCAAAGTCATAGCTCCTGCTCCTGCTCATAGCTCCAAAGGGAAGGGGCTTGTGATTGTTGGTTTTATTTCCCAAAAGATTCCACTGTAGGGTTAGAGCTTGTATAAAGATGAAGATACCTTGTATTTAAACCTGTCCGATCCCCAGCTTTGGGGGAACTGCTGGGGAAGTGCCAGAGACAGGGCCAGCTGCACTTCTGAGCATCCCAGATGAGTGTCACACTCTCCGCTCTGGTACCTTCCTCCTATCAGCTGCTGCCCCCCTCACCTTTCCCTGCTTTTCTGACAGGGCTTTATGGGATAAGGAGGGCTCTGCAACGATTTTTCTACCCATTCTTAGATGTGTGACTGTCCAGCTCACCTCCTCGTATGCATGCCCTGTGCCTCCTCTCTGGCCATGCAAAACCCAGACCACTCTTTCTCAGTGCTGCCGCAGCTCCGAGTTTCCCTTTACCATGAACCATGCCCAGTCTTTCACCTTGGCTCCTCCAGGGACCAGGGGGCCTCTCCAGGCCCCAGGAACTTACATGGGGAAGTGTTAGAATCATAGAATCATTCAGGTTGGAAAAGACCCGTGGGATCTTTGAGTCCAACCATCAACCCCACTCTACAAAGTTCTCCCCTCCACCATATCCCCCAACACCACATCTAAACGACTCTTAAACACATTCAGGGATGGTGACTCCACCACCTCCCTGGGCAGCCTATTCCAGTCTCTGACCACTCTTCTGTGAAGAATTGTTTCCTGATGTCCAGTCTAAACCTACCCTGTTGCAGCTCGAAGCCATTCCCTAATGGATGGCAGTGTTACAGCCATTCTCCCTGCCCAGGTGCAGGGATGGAACTGGCTCTCAGCTGGGCACGACTCCCCTCGCCTGGCCAGCAGGGAAGTGGCTCCCATACCCCATGGGTGGGACTGTTTGTCTCACAGGGGCAATGCGAGGTGGGTCAAGGGGGCTCGGAGGATTTCCCACTGCCCCTTGGTGAAACAACCCCAGGAGGATGAGGAAGGAAAGCCCCCAGCCCCTCTGTGGTAGTGTTTGCCAGCTGCTTTGGGGCTGAAGACCTCTAAACATTTTCCATGAGATGCCTTTGGAAAAAATCCCAAACTTAAATTGTGTGAAAGCCAGTTTAGGCCTATTGATGACAGATGGGATGAAGAGAGGTCAAACAGGAAGAAATCAAGAATGTGCAAGTTCCCCCTTCCCTCCAGGCATTGTCCTTCTGTGTTGAGGAACCTGGGCTTTGGCACTGGAGGAGCAGTGGCTCAGCAGGACCAGGGGTCACTCACCTTCCCCTTCAGCTCTGGTTTGCGTCAGTGTTTTGTTTCAAGCAGCGCTGGAAAGCCCTTTGCTGTCAGCAGCACCAAGCTGTCCATCAGGGGCAGCCAGTGCACTGTTATACCATCTCAGAGTCACAGAATGGTTTGCCCTGGAAGGGACCTTAAAGATTGTCTAGTTCCACCCGCTCTGCCATGCTCACCTTCCAGTAGACCAGGTAAAACCCCCTGTCCTGCCTGGTTGCCCTGCGCCTGCCCACGAGAGCGGTGGGCAGTGAGGATGAGCAGAAGGAAACATGTGCACTGGGGCCTTAAGGCTCAGGCATGGTTAGCTCTTTGTGAAGGGGAGCGATGTCCTCCTCATGTCTGGCCTGTGGTACCCCCCACACCCACGCAGGAAGGCACCACGTGCTGGGTCCCTTCACAGGTCCCCTGCAAGATGGTCCTTAAGCCACGTGCAGGCCACAGGGTCATGGTGTGACTGTGATGGGTGACTGCTGGTTCTCTCACAAACAAACCATCTCGCAGAGAGCCAGGGCAACCGCAGATCTCCTCCATCTGGTGAACCATGCTGCCTCTGAAAATAAAGCAGCAACTGAAAACTGTGCATAGATCTTATCACTCCGCTCTTCTCTTCTTCAGTATAAAGAGGCTGAAGGGAGATATGCAATGAAGATTTCCTGCAAGCAAGTGTGCTCGAGTGGTCCCTGGAGAATGCTGGCTTTTACATGTCACCCATCTTTTCGCATTGCCCACAGCAGAACGGAAGAGAACCACAAATGGTGGCCCACCAGGGTTACCAAGCTCAGAGCAGGGGCTGGGAATAATATTAGGGTCTTTTTCCCCTTGGTGGGACCGTTGAAAAGGGAGCTAGTAACCAACTCTCATGACCAGCAGGCCTCTGTGTACCCCTTCTTCTGCTCCAGGCACCGCCTTGCCCGGGCCCTGGCTGCACATTTTCAGTACCCAGCAAAACTCAGTTTTGTTCCTGTGCGTGGGAAGTCCCCAGTCACTGCTGTTCTTGCTGAAGAACACACCTGGGACTTTGCAGCAAGGAGGTGGGCAGAGCCTGCAGAGCACCAGCAGACCCAGCGCTGTGCCCAGCCCGGGTGCCAACCCCAGGAGCGCCTCGGCAGAGCTACGCTCCTCCTGCGATGCTGCTCCTCAGCGATCCATCACCCCAGAGCCGCTCCGCCTGAGGGCTTGCCCATGCTTCCATAGCATAAGAGGATGTGTCCAATGTATCCAAGTGCATGTGGAGCTGAGAAAAGAAGCTCTTTCACTCTGCAAACATCCCCCCACCGTGGCCAGTGGTTTGCCTGGGCTCGGTCTGCGGATCCTGCCTTACAGCAGCCAGGAACTGGAGTTTCCTTCCCACTGAAAAGCTGAGCCCACCATGGGGAGGTCTCATCCCTTTCTGTATCCCCACCACTGACACGGAGCAGTCACTTTGCTTGTTTTCTGACTGAGCAACACCAGCAGGGTCCCAGCAAGGAGAGAGGAAAAAGATCTTTGCAGCATGTTTCTGTCTGCAGACAAAGCAATTTTTTTTGTTCATCTTACTTATTTGCATGGATTTACACATGTTCCAATAACCATCCGGGTTCCTCAGGCTCCTTTTAGCACAAATCATGCTGTTGGCCATTCAGGTTAGATCAGTCTCTCCCACATGAGCAGAAGGGTGCCTCCCTGTCCTGGGTCTGCTCTGCCAGGTGAGCTTTCCAGACCTCAACTGGTCTGCAGCCTTCAGCGTCGGTACTGAAAAATGGGAATTGGAAGATACTGCAGTAATAGTCTCATTGGTGCGGGGCTGTGGTGTCCCTGACTCCCTGCCATAAGCCAGCATCTCCCTCTCTGTGCACCCAGCTCAGGACACAGAGAGGTGGGGGGGGGATAATCTGCACTATTTCCAGGGTTGCTGCTTTGGGGCTGTGAACCTTTCTCCAGCACCTTTGGACCAATACTTTATTCCTAGTTGTTTGACCTGGGCTGAATGAGAAAGCATATTGTTGATAAAAACACAGGGGGTTGCATGCTTTTTTTCTAGACTTTCCTTTAAAGTAACTGTATTTCCCACCTAAACATCTGATTCTGTCTTTAATCATACTAATCTCCAGAACCTCAAAAAATACTTTGTCTGTTACTGCCACAATTTGGCATGCTTTATGTGAGAATATAAAAATTCTTTTGTTTCTTTTAAATCCATTGCTTTTTAATTTCACCGAGAGATCACTTGTTCTCGTGTCAAGGAAGGATAAATGAGAAGTGTCAGGCAGGTCTTTTATATATTGCTTTATCTTTAAGCTAAACAAATCCACAGTGTGCAGCCTGGCTTACTATGGAAATCTCTGCACCCCTTTGTCAGTTGTCACCCTGTTACTTGATGTTCTCCCTTTCTGAAGTGGAATGACAGAAACCGCATATGTGCTCTCGCTGCAGATTTACTGGATGTCATTGTGGTGCTTTGATACTATTTTTTTCAAGCTACTGTTTACATGTCCAAGGGTTTTTTTGTTTTCTTGATGTCAGAGCAGAGTTCTTCACCGGGCTGACTGCTGCGAAGTCCTTTTCGCAAGCAGCTACAGCTGATTTATAATGCAGGGCATGTAGGAGTAGTTTGGGTTTTTTCCCATCGATGTGTGCGTTGCTTTGCATTAATTTCTTCAGACTTCATCTTCCCACTCCCTCAGTCTTCTTGGGTGCCTTTGAAGATTCACACAGTTCTCTCTGAGCTTGAGTCAAATATGCATATACATGCATATATGCATATTTGTACGTGTATATGTATGTATACATATATGGAGGGATGGGGGGGGGTGGGGTGTATGGGCTTTTTTCTCAGACTGTTAAAGAATTTCCGAAGCCCCGTGTATCATGCCATGCAAGCGTTTGGCACCCCGCTTGTGAGCTTGTTTTCTTGAAAATTGACCATTTATTCTTCCTCCTTGTTTTCCAAGTTATTTTCAAAGCTGCGACCTCTCAGATGTCTTAACTATTGACCACTGGTCATCCTTGTGCAAGGCTTGGACAGGGTTGAAGCCATCTGAACTAGGCGCAGGAGAGCGCTGCGCAGAGTCCTCTTAGATGCTTATCCTCAAATTTCCTGCTCTGACACCAGACGCCTCCGGTTGATGGCTCACTCTCCCTCCAAATTTAATCTGGTTACTGCATAAAGCCACTCTGTACACTGAAAAAAAAAAAAAGTTGGAAATTTTTGTGGCACGTGGGCTGGGGGCAGGAGAGGAAGCCAAAATGTGGAAGGTCTGTTACTACTGTGCCAGCAGACTAGTGGGGCTGAGCAGACCCAGGGCTCAGAGCTGCACTGCCTCCTGTGGCAACCCACCGAGCAGCTTGAGGCACCAAAACCCGAATAAGAAAGCACACAATCAGATCTGTTTCCCACCCAGCAACCCACCCAGGAGCAACCAACCAGCTCCTCATGGGGTGTGAATCACCACTGCCGGCTGACGCCAATGCCAGGATCCGTTTTCCAGGTGGGCCATGAAGCGATACCACCACTGCAGCCTCTGCCAGCAGGGGAGAGTGGACAGCATCTTTGGGAATCCCTAAGGAAGACAGGAACAACCCAAGCAAGTTTTACATAAAATGGTGGGGATGTCTGGCCATCCTGTGTCCTGACATAAGATGAGTGGTATCCCCTTTGGAGAACACGATGAGGGCTGCTGCTTTGCCTGTCTTGTGTTGCAGCCTTCCAGCTTCAGATGCACCTTGAGAGGAGCCAGAGTCCTTCATTTTAGGAAGTTTTCAAAAAAAATTTAAGCTAACTCCGTGTTCAGCAAGTCCCTTTGGGTCAAATTACCCGGTGACGAGCCAAGGGAGGAGTGTTTTGCTGTAGCAAGGTCTGGTGTCTCATTCAGCACGAGGAGCTGCTCTCTTAATAGTTTTGTACATAAGCCACTGGTTCACCATGCTGGGAGAAATGGAGTGTATCATGCATGCTGTTACCGAGCCATTGTGAAACGATGTTAAATAGTGCAGAGGGGAAAGAGAACATAAAAACAGACTATGAGAGCTTTTTTTTTTATCCCAGAGCAACGTTGCAATGTGGGTGTTGGGGGTGGAATTCAGAATTCTCACATTTCAATAAAGTCACGTTTCCCTTCAAACTGGGAAACCAATCCCAACAAAAAAAAAAAACCACACAAAAAAAAGCAGCAGGTACCCTGTGAACCATCGGCTTTAGGAGCAGAAGTCCCTACAGCATCCCGACACGAGCGGTCCTCATCAAGCTGTCTGCTGAAATGGTGGAGGAGAGGGCCGGTGTGGGCGCAGACCAAGGGAGCCTGGGGACAGCCCTGCGTGCCAGGCGGTGCTGCTGCCTGCCCTGCCTGCCAGAGCTGGGTTTGCCTTCTCCGTGGGGTGCAGGCAGCTTTCCACTACTCCCACAGGAGCCTAAAAAGAAAGCAAAAACCCTCCTGTGGCTGCCGTTCTGCCTTTCTCTCGTGGGTACAAAAGCCACGCTGCTTTGTGGGGCCGCGGGGGTTTTGTCTTTGAGAGGTGACTAAAGACTCCTGGGTTAGATCTAAAGTGTGTATAAACTCTCTCTATCAGGACAAAGCCCCAAGGCTGTGTTTTCAGAGGATGGTGGAGGCAGTGCTGGTTTATTCTAGCACATGACCTGGTTCTTTGCGTTTTTCTTGCTGATTTGGGAGCTGAATCAATTCAAGAGTTTAAATGGCTTCGAAGCCCAGCTTGTCATGAGTTGACATCAAAATATAGGTAGGTGTGTGAATATACATTATTCTAATGGCTGTGTTGAGTGCTTATGGTTGCGTTAGTGTTCTGAGTAGGGGGACTCAATTAATCTTGGCCAACATCACTGGGTGAATTTACCGAGGTCCATCCATTTTTTCACCATCCTGCCAATTCTTCCAGTGGGAAAGTGACGCTGCTCCCACAAGACCAGAAGAATAAAGAGAAAAGTGGTTGTTCCTGGAGCAGTGTCTAACAAGGCTGCTGCTTCAATGAGATTTAGGCAAAAGTGAGTCCTGGCGTGTGATAGCCCTGATCCATTGTGGGAAAATGAGGGTGCAAAATCCAGGTGAAGGTGAAGGGTCCTTCTCCTGTGTGATGCTGTGCCTCCTGCCTGTCTGCACCCCCATGGGGGAGGTAACGCTCCCATCTCTTTGCCCCAGCACTATAAACAGCTCTGCAGAATTGTGCAGAAATTCTTCAGCTGCCCTCAGAAATCCCGGTCTGACCATGTTGGGAAGCAAGACCACGTCCCTGACCCATATGTGACGTTTCTTTTACTGTCAGTGGGGCAGTGGGGTTGCTAATACCAACATTAACGCTTGGAGGTCTCCTGTGGTTTAAGGTCTGAGACCTGTGGTCTGAATTGCGCTGAGATGAAGGTCGGTTTGAAGGGGAGAACTTGGCCAAGATCCTGATGTGTGTCTGTGTTTGTGTGTGTGCACATGCAAAAAACAAGTGAAAAAAAACCCGCTTGGGTATGATTCACACAAATATTGTGTGGGGGAATCATTTTCCACCAGGGAGATAATTGCTAATTACATGAGTGTGAAGCAATTTGATTTGCAGAGTTTTGTTCTTTGCAGCCTGAGAAACCTAATTTTGCAGGAGCTGAGGTTACGGGTATTTAGGCAGTGGAGGTATTGGTGTTTCTGTCAGAGCCCTGAGTTTAAGTTTTCAGGAAAGCTGCTGCCCTTTAAAATAACTTTGCTTTATTTATTAGCTCAAAACTTTCCCAGAGCGAATGACAAATAAAGCCCGTGGTATTTTTCCAGGGCTTATTTTGAGATAAAAGCTATCTGGTATAAAGGGTTCCTTTGGCAGCTGGACAAGACGACCATAAATCAGCGTCAAGGAGCAGGGAGAGCTGCCTGACAGGCGCTGGATGCGCTGGAGGGTTTCTCCGCTCCGGCTGAGCCAGGGTGAGAGCTGCTGGGGCCGAGGTGGCGCAGAGGTGAGGGAAGCTCCCTCCCACCTTTGCTGCAGCCAAGCAGGGGGCAGAGAGATGCGGGGCTCACCCCCGGCTTCTGCCCCCCCAGCCACAGGGTCCATCTCCCTGCTGTGTCGCCTCTCCCCTGTGCTCCCCCGTCCCCTCCGCCATGGTCACCGCATCAGCCTGGCCACGGGGCCACCGCAGAGTGGTGGCACGTCCCTGTTGCGTGGCAGCTGGCGGGGGGAGGCTGGGGGCTGGCGGGGATGATGCCAGTATGTCATCAGGAAACAAAACGTTTCTGCTGACTGTGGTGGCAGCAGGGGTATCTTGGTTACTCCGGTCCAGGGAACTGCTAATTAAGAATAATGAGCTCAAGCAAACGCAGCGGTTTTCTGTGTGCCTGTCTTACAGAGAAATCATCCTCCCCTTACGAGTCCTTTAGTCCTCGCAGCCGGTAGGTAGCCCAAGCCCCTTTAATTTCTCCAGGCAGCGCTGAGAGGTCCTGGGGTGGCTCCCGGCAGATTTTGTTCGGAAAGGAAAAGATGGAGAGGGCTTGGGTTGCAAGAGCCGAGGAAAGCTGAATGAATCATTAAATGCAAGATAAGAACCTAAAAGCCTCCCCCAAATGCCCTTATTAGTGTTGATTGTTTATGCCACTTGACAGGGATGGAACCAGAGGCAGATGCAACAACTAAACACTGGGTCACTGCAGCACCCTGCCCGTGGTGCCTGCCCTTTGCTGGAGACCTCCCTTGTGCATCCAGACACAAGGTTATGTGTTCAGGAGAACCATACGGCTTTCCCCTCCGGGGCTGGCTGCTGGAGGGCAGGCAGGGTGTGTGGCCACCCAGACATCTGCGCCCACATGCCCTGCACAGTTTCTCTGCAGGAGCAGGCTCAGGGGCAGCCACCTTCAGCAGAGGAAGCGGCAAGATCACCCACCACCGATGGCCACTGGGCTGGGGGCCTCCTGCTGAGGGCCAGCAGCTGGGGGAGTCGTGGCTGTCCCCCAAAGGCTCCCAGCCAGGGCTTGGGGGCACTCGCCTTCTGACCCTCTTGTGTCCTGCAGGCTTTTTGCTGGCAGCCAAGGAGGGGACGGTAAAGCAGCAGCTTTTAAAACACTAGGGAGAACATGAGGAGAAAAGAGGAGCAAAAACCAATCTCCTTGTCCTTGCTGCTTACCCTAGGGTGGAGATGGTCAGACTCTGGAGCCAGCTGTCACGGGTTGTGGGGGGAAGAATGGGGTTTGGGCAGCCTGGTGGGTTGGAGTGGAGGGAGGTCCTCTCCCACCCCAAGGACTCATGCACGCCATCCCCACCGGTTCCCCAGCAGCTCTCTGCAGGCAGCAGCACTCACTGTATCGCAGAGAGCTGGTGAAGATTGTGAGGCAATCTAATATCACAGCAAAAGTGATGAATGTGGACAATTTCAAGCAGATTATGTCTGCTAGATAAGCTGTCGGTACCTGGAAGACACACTGCAGGAGAGCTGCTGCGCAGAAGCAGAAGACCTTTCCTTCTCCCTCTACTCCCAAGGAGGCCGCTGCGAGTCTTCTGGCCCTGCTTAATATAAAGGGTTGAATTTAGGTGCAGTTGAGCGTTCAGAGCAGGGGGTTTCAGTGCATACTGTTCCAAGCCTGGAGATGCTCCAACAGGGAGCAACACTTTCCTTGCTTTGCTGTTTCACAGTTCAAATCAAAGAATTGAAAGCCTGGCCACCAACTTGGCCATGAGCAGCTTACCAGAGGGATGCATTTGAGGCTGCATTAGGAGGGAGCTGTGAGGGTGCTGAGGTCTGTCCTGACCGCCTGCAGAAGACCAGTGGTGGCTGTGTCTCACGTCTCCTCTCTATATAACAGCGTTGCTCCACTTCACAGCAGTGTGCAAGAAAAACATGGAGGGGTTTCAGTGAAAGGCCAAGCAACCACCGTGGCATCCTCTGGGAAGCCCCGTTGGCAGAGGGCTTGTGAGCATCTCTGCAACCTGTGCGGGTATCACTGGTGAGGCTGGAGGGGATCGGGTGCTGGGAGCTGGAGAGCTCGTAGGGGAGCAAAGGGGTCCTTTTTTTGGCATAGGTCTTCAGCATGTCCTGCACCTTGCTGTTCATGGCACATTGAACACTGGCAAACCGTGTCACCACCCGAGCCAAATCCATCCCTGGTAGCATTGTGAGTGAGTTGCAATGTAATTTCTGTCAGGTCTTTCCACTTCTTTAGCTGCCTTGGGTGGACGGGCTGGCCGCTGAATCAGCCATTTGCTTGCAAGGGAGCTGCAGTTGGCTGCACGTGGGTTTTGCCTCCCCCAAGCACATGCCTGTTTCTTTGGCTTCACGGCCTGAAGTCCCGGTGCTTTTCATAGCATTGTTCTTGTCTGTGTGCTTCCTCCCATCCTCGGAGCGGGCCGCGTTTCCTGAGGATAAAAGGCCAGAGCCAACCAGGCTGAACTTAGAGCTGCTGGGTTTGTGAAGTGCAGCCGATCCAGATTTAGATCCGCAGAGTTCAGCTCACAGCACAAAAATAGACAAAATTCTTCAAGGCATCCTTTAAATGTTAGCTACTCTTTAAAAGGCAACTCTTTCAGTCTGTCATCCTAACTTTCTTCCTAAAGCCCTGCTCGTTGCACAGAATGGGCCCCTTTTTCTCTCAGTCCTGCAGATGAGGTCTGTGGCTTTGCTGGCATTTGGAGCTGGTGCTGGGGTTGGGTTTCTTGGGGTGATGGATCTCACCGTCCATCATAAGTGCGATGGTCTCATTGGAAGCTCAGGGACAGGGACATTTCTGTTCTCTGGTTGAGAAGGTAGGTCCTTGGCAAGGCAGGGAGGTGGCTTTCCGGTCTCCCCATGCGTCCAGTCTCACTGCTTCCCCCAGCAAATGCGTTACTGGGAGCTGGCTGTGCACACTCCTGAGGACACGTGGCTATATCCCACCACAGGAAGGGGCTGCAGGAGGCAGAAGCTTCTCAGGGGAGCCAGCTCTCACAGCTGGGTGCAGGAGAGCCCAGGCAGCCCTGGTGCTGCAAGGAATCTCCCAGGGGAGAGAACCCCTGAGTGAGACAACTGGTTTGGTGACAATGGAGGGCTCTTGTATTGGAAATGGGAGCTGCCAGGCGGTGCCCAGTTCTGACTTGCAGCTTTCCATCTGCAAGTGTATAGAGTGAAACTTGGTTACATTTGAAGAAAAACACAGCTTTTCCCACGGTCCCTGGGCTTGAGGAGACTAGACCCTTGGGAGAACATCAGTTGGCACAGCACAGAGCCTGCCAAACAAACGCTGGCGGCAGCACCATGAGTGATGGATGGGGCCCTGCACATCCTGGGCAGCATCCTGCGCTGAGCACCGCTGCTTTTGACTTCTGAGGGACCACGGGTGACCTCTAAAGGGGCTGTGAAGCTACTCCACAAGGCCAGGGAGCTCAAATCTGTTACCCTCAGGGTCAAAAAGTTGTTTGAAGTTTGAAGCTTCTGCCTTACAGGAATAGAGAAAATGTGGTATCAGCTGCTAATGTTGCACGAGAGGCCATCAGCAGGTCCAAGTGCCTTAAAGCTTTGTCATCCTGCTTTGGAGGGTTCAACATGTTTTCTTGACCTTCCCCTGATGCAAGTAAAGATCCTTTCACGTTAATGCCACGCCAGCCCCGATCAGTAAATGCCTGGGTGTTGACGGCAAGAGGTGGTCGCCTTGAATTAACAGCAGTTGCTGTTTAAAGGTCCTTCTCTGCCGGGACTCGGCTGCCCCTGGCACACTTGCAGCTGCAGTGATGAGCAGCTCCAGGCTCAGCGCCGTGCTTGGAGCCTTGCTTCCCTCATCTCTGAGGCATTGCCTGCTCCATTTTTCTTGCTCTCTTTTTTTCCTTTTTTTTTTTAATTTTTTTTATTTATTTCCCCCACTCCTGCCCTGTGCGTTTTTAATCACATCTCAGGGCAGCTGCAGCATCCCAGCTTATTGCAGTTGCATGTCTGCAGATTGTCCACACTCGCTCTCCTCACAGCTGAGGAAGCTTTTCAAAATAAAAAAAATCCCTCCCTCGCAAGCCCCACAGATGAAATATGCATTTCTTGGTAAAATATTAAAACAAATCTCTTCCACACAGGCAGAGGCCATGAAGATGTCTTTAAAACATACAGGGAGGCACAGATGCAATATTTACAATCTTGAGCAAGGCAATTTATAATCTGCCTGAGCTCCCTGATGTTATTTGAGCAGTTTTTTCTGGAGTGTATCAGAACAAATTAATCAACATTTTCCTTCCTAACTATATGCAAATGGACTTCTAAAATTTTTGGATGTAGGTTGTAGCACTAATTGCTCATTGGGCTCATCCAAGTGGCTTGGATTTGATAAGCAGAAGAAAGCACCAGACACTTCAGTGAATTTCTAACACAAACGGACCGGCCCATTTCCCCTTCTGCAATTACTAAAGGTCAGCACAAAATGAACCAAGGAGGCAGAGGGATCTGATTGCCTTTTGTTTTGATGCTGGGATCTTGTTTCTCTTCCTCGGATTGGTGGTGGGGGAGGAATTACCCCATCTCTGCTTGTACCCCCGTGTCTGCCCTGGGCACAGTGCTGCCACAGGAGCTCCATCCACGAGGGCTGGCGAGGGGTCTCTGACACCACTGCCTTCTGCTCTGCTCATTTGCACCTCCACGAATCCCCCCATTAACAGAGGGATCAAAGACACCACTCCACTTGCTCATGAGCTCAGCTGCCACGTGCTGGACCATTTCTCATGGCAAAACACAGCTCCACGCACCTGCCAAAAGAGTTAATTCTGTTGTGGCGGTTTACTAAAGAAAACCCAAAAAAAAAAAAAGCAACGTAAAAACAGGATAATAACAAATGTACAAAGAAAAAGAAAAATGTCAAATTTTACCTCCAGACTCCTCTGGAGCTTGAGAGAGTCCCTCTTGCCACAGTAATAGCTTGCTCCTTGCCTTAACACTGGCCCCTTGGGTATTTCACCTCTGCACCACCTGTAACCACCAGCGCAGCAGGGACTGGAGTGAGGTCCTGGCTTTTCCAGGCAGAGTGGTTTGAAAAGGTTTTCTCGTAGACCCTGCCTCCACGCAGGTGTGCATGGCTTCCCAGGGATTTCCTCTGTGTGTTTCCTGCTGAATCTGAGCAACATTTGCCTTTCTGTGTGGGTCTGTATGAAAGATACAAGTGGGAGAAACTGGCTAGAGGAGAAGAATGGTGGGAGGGAAACCCAAAGCATTTCTGTCTATCCCTTGTGCTGCCTCACCTTGCAGGGTACGTGTGGCCCAGGCTTGTACATGGGCTTTGTTGGTGGCCTGAGGTCTGAAAAGACCTTTGCCAACACTGTGGGTGCACTGGAGTGGTTTAGCATTGGGAAATGACTGTTTACTGCAACCCTGTTGCAGGAAAAACAAAGTGGTTTTCCGTGTTTCAGGATCTGTGTTTTTGGAATCTGGTTGCTAAACAGCAAGACATGCTGTGTACCCTACCAACTCGCTCTGACCAGGTGGAGCTGGTGAGCTCCAACATCTCCTCTGGAGACCCAGAAATGCACAAAACTATGATGAGACAGCTCTCACAAGGCAGGGCTGAAGTAAGAGCAGACCTGGACTGGGACTGTCATGTTAGATCAGCACTTCTGCATGCAGAGAGGGGCTGAGATTGCTCTGGAGCAGGTGACACCACCTGCATACACCCCTGGGACCAGAAGCTGCCGAAGTCCTGGTGCAGCTGCAAAGCTTTGGGCACAAAGCAGGCTGCTTCACAGAGGTTCAGAGCCCGTTGCTCACTGCCAGAGAAAACCAGCTCCTGCATGTACAGCATCTTCCAGCAGGAACTGCTGAGCCCTTTGCACCCAACACGTGGAGTTGATTTTCTATTTGCAGCATAAATTAAGGCAGGTCCCAGTGCGGGGCTGGGAACCGAGGTTGTCCCAAGCAGCTTGGTTGTGTGTCTGGTGGCCAGAAGGAGAAGCTGGATCAAGGAAGCTTTGCAGTGCTTCTGGCAGGTTGGGTCTCCACTGGTGTCCCAAAGCACTCTCCCAGCAGAGCTGGGTTTCTCAGCGGTGTTTTAGGGAAGTCTGACGAAGGCCAACATGCCAAAACAGAGGCAGATGCTGTGCTGGTGGGACGGGGCAGAGCTGGGCTGCGGCACTGGCCATGCCAACATTGCAAAGGGGCAGCAATGTGGTGGTGTCCCTGCTGCAGAAACAGCAGTACCCAGCAAACATAGGCAGGTGAAGCCTTTCCAGCCATGCGATTGGGGCTCTGGGGGATTTGTGGCTCTGCTTTTGGTCACTGGCAGTTTGTAGACCCTGTTTGAGTGTCCCAGCCCTGGGGTTAGGCTGTGATTGTTCATCACCAGAGCTTAAGATGCCCCAGTCTAACGGCAGGAAAACTGTGCCCAGCTGAGCACCGTTATTACTGTGTGGGTGAGACAGGCTGGAAGCAGATAAAGGTCTCTTGAATGGTGTCGGTGTGACCTGGTGGGGGTGGCTGGCAAAGATGAATGTCTGGTCCCTGGAGAAGCTTGGCAGAAAAGTTGCACATGGTAAATCCCTGCTGCACACGCCCTTCATCCAGCTACACATCAGTGTACACATGTGTACACATCAGTGTACATGTGTACACATTATTCTTGCAGATAAGGCTTCTGGGTGCTAATTTGCTAATGATCCTCCACCATTTGAACCTTTCCTGCATGGCCTGCAGACCTCCACATGGTTTATGGAAAGCAAAGGGTGAGCAGAGAGCTGCATTAGGGCCACGGCACCTGCCAAACCTGGGGAAGCAGGCTGGCACACAGGAGGGGTGGGAGAAGTAGATGTGTTACGGCTGTGGGGTGAGGGTACAGCCTCACTGGAGGGTGTGGGGAGGGCTTCCTGGCACCAATGCATCCTTGGTTTCATTGACTGGCAGCATTCTCCCTTTTACCCTCGGCTTGGGAATTGCCACTTTAAAAGGTGCTGCTGAGGCCAGTGCAGTGCCCGAGGCCCTTGTGTCGAACAACCCCAGGGGGAACAAAAACCCATCCTCCCCATTCAGCAATGGCAGCAGAGGCTGATGTTTCAGCTTGCCTGGGCAGCAGAGTTTTGGCACAGGCTTCAGGAGGACCAGGATTTCTCTGGCTGCCCTTGGAGCATGAAGACGGTGCAGCAAAAAGCTGTGGGCAGTTGCTTTTGGTGCCACTGGCAGCCCTGCATCCCACTGGGAACGGCAGGGATGGGAGTTTGGCACTCACGGCATGGGCAGAGCGAGCAGAGACACAGTTCAGGGGCTGCTGAGAGCTCCTGAGTGGCAGCGGGAGGACATCAGGCACTGAGTGTCTCTGTAGAGCCAGCTGGGCAGCTGTGATGTTACAGCTGTTAGCAGGGGGATTGCAGAAGCGCCGAGTGGTGCTACCCCCTGAAACCCATCTCCCTGCATGTGGTACTTCCAGGATCCTTCTGCTGGGTGCCCAAGCTCCCTGACGATTGAGAGAACCAAGAGGTTGAGCAATTTGGTGAATTTGTTCATTATTCATTTACCTGATGTGCATATAATGCCATGCAGCAAGTGAGCAAGTGCAAAATTAAAAACCGAAATGATGGATGCTGCCTTATGAAGGGCTCTTCATCCCACTCTTGAGACTCATTCAGCTTTAAATATTGATGACGGATCGCCTGTTGGCAAACAAATATCTTGTAAATCTATCCCTCTCAGCCGCCAGGGCTCAGGAGGCAGAGGGATTGGTGCAGTTGCAGCCCCATGGGCTGAGAGGTGCAGTCTGTGCTGCTGGGGTGGGGGGGAGAGGGGCTTAGAGTCCCTTTAATTACCTCCTGAAGCAATTAATCTGTGCTTGAGTACTTACCTAGCTGGCAATACGGCAGCACCGGCTAACTGCAGTCTTTAATATGCTGATCCTTACAAACAACATCCCTAAGAAGCAGGGGAAGCCTCAGCAGGGACTGCAGCAGGTCCTGCAATCGCAGGGTTCCCACTGCCTGCGTTACTGCTTGGGTAGCTGGGGGCTCCAGTTGCTGACATCAAAACCCGCCAGGCACATATTAGTATGGAGGATTAGGTTAAAAAAGAAAATAATGCAAATCAACAGGCCCCCTGCTGAGAAAGGTGGGGGTGATGTCAGAGGAGCCTGGGGAGTCGCTGGGTTGAGGGACTAGCGCAGTGAGAAGCAGCTTGCCAAGCTGGCACGGTCTTTTCCCTCCTGCCCAGGACAGCCCCACTCGGTCTTTCTAAACACATGGACCCCAAATTTCCCAGAGGGACCCCACCCCTGGCCCCCCAGGCCACTTCACCCCCGCAGCTGGATCTCCAAAACCAGCCGCAAGCCCAGCAGACCAAGAGGGGCTCTTTGCAGGAGAAAAAATTTGAGGCTGTCCCAGGTGAACCCCAAAGATGTAGATTTGCTTTTTTTCTCCCCCAGCTCCCTCTCAGCCTCTTGCTGGGCCTGTCCATGTGGCCCGAGCTCCTCACGGGAGTCATTCCTGAGATGAGATGGGTGGTGCTCAGCTCAGCAAGCAGCAGGGTCCATCCACAGCACGCAGTTGAGAAGCGGAGGTGCTTACAAGCCAGCTTCTCCCTGTGAAGAACTGTCAGTGTGTGAGCTGGCTGCTTGTCCCCAGCTCCTTTAGATCCAGCTGTGGTCTCCTTACCTCCTGATGCACAGTGGTAGCCACAGTCTTCTCTGCCTTGTGAATGTTCAAACCATGTTTCACACCATCTTCCTCCCTCCCTTTCCCAGCTGTTGGGAATCTGGAGAGGGACAGGGGGTTGTGCACAAAGGGATGGGATTTGTCTGCTCCTCGGCAGGCTGGAGCCACCCTCGGGGCCAAGGTGGCAGATGGAGGGCCCAGGGGAGCTGCCAGCAAAAGGCACGCTGGAAACATCTCTGTTGGCTCTCCTGAGCCATAGGCATGCGGAGAGGTGCCTCTCTGGAGACAGTGTCCTTGCACGACTCCGGGGCTGATTTCACTCTGTGCGGCAGCGTGACTCCCACATGGCATGCTCCCACATGGGCATGCTTCTGCCCGCTCCTGCCCGCTCCAGCAGCACTCTGCAGGCAGCTTGGTGCTTTGTAGGGCTTCAAGATGGCAATAAACAGCAGGATTTCATGCTGGCAGGGTTTGGAGGGATGAAGCAGTGTGCCTTCAGGGTAAAGGCCTAAACGATACGTGAGCCTGAGAAACAAGTGCCATCAACCCCTCTCTTCCTCGCCCTCTGGAAGAAAGAACCAATATTCTTCTCACATTCGAAAAGCCCAAGACAAGTATCTTAAACATGGAGCATGGCCAGTCCAATTACTTCTCTTGGTCTCAAGCCCAGGGTTTATTCCGTGAAACATCTCCGTGACAAATGTTCTCACTGTGAGAAACTTTCTAGTACTTTTTTTTTTTTTTCCATTTCTTGATGCTGTATAAACTTTTGCCAGAGGCTGCCCAGAACCAAGGTGTGATTCTGACCCGTCCACACTTCTGCGGAGTGCGGCTGGAAAATATATCAGCAAGGTGATAATCGCTACAGCCTTGAGAAACAGCTTTGTATAAATGAACCCAGCAATTTCTTTTGTGGGAATAAACTTTCCTTGGAGATATTATGTCCTTTTCCTCCCTTACTCTTTTCCCTGGGATTTCCATTTCAGCACCCTAAGACCCAAGCAGACCATATTGCTCATTTTCAGTCTGTTTCAGGCTCAGATTGGTTGCAAATACCCAGCTGCCTGCGCTAACTGGCCATATCACACCATCAAACTAAACAACTGACAACCTGAGCCCATGAAAGCATGGCTAGATAACATGTCTACCAAAAAGAAAAGGTCCTGCTGAAAATTCAGGTCTAGACCTTTTTCTTGCAGAAATCAGTGCCTCTCTGTTTAGCGTGATGGACTTGGCCATTTTATGCCCGTAGAGAACTGGTCTGTGTGTTATTTCCTGCATGCATATTGCTTACAGGAATCATGCAAGAGGATCGGAGAAAGTTGTGAGCTGCAACCTCAGGAAGTTAAATTCTGGGCTGCACAGAGCTTCTAGGCTGAGAGCAGGCACGTGGGTGCCTGGATCACAGCTTGTAAACGGGTAAGAAACGGGGAGACAGCCATACATTTTGGAGAGGCATGATGGTGCCAGCCCCCCAGGCAGGGTGGGCAACACCAGAGGGAGAGGAGCAGCTCACAGAGCTTGCTGGCCGCTCTGTCCTGGCCCTGCTCCGTGTCTCGACGTCGGGGCTTATTATTCAGTGCAGGGCTCTGCAGAAGAGTTGCCAGCTCCGACCTCTTCGCCAAATTAATGGTGCCGAGTGGGAACAAGATGTACTGGCGAGCTTCCCTGGGACCATGCAGATGGCGGCTGCCCCCAAAGGGGACCAGCAACGGAGAGGCCTCCTCTCTCCCTGGCCTTGCTCTCTCACAGCTTTGGGAACCCCAGCATCCCTTAAGCTCTACTTTTTGGAGTCTTTTTAATTTTGGAAGAATTAGGGAGAGGTAGGCTGCACTGATGTGCACCTTCTCCATTCCCCTACCATGAGTGGCTCCAGCCCCCTGACCATGGCTGTTCCCTGGATGTGGCTTGGGGCTTCTCACCCCCATCAGTGCCCTCCAGCTATTTCCAAGCACTGATGGAGCAGCAAGCAGCAAAGTGCCCTTTTTTTGTTATTCCTGCAGCAGCTGCTCTCTGTGACCAGTCCAGCACAAACCCCGAGGCTATGGCCAGTGGCTGGACCGAGTAGTGCTTCCCTTTGGAAAGCACGGGGCCAAATGGATGCTGGGGAGCACGCAGCAAAGAAATGGCACTGCATGCAGAAAACCAGCAATATCTAGGACAAAGCAATCACTTGAAGAGCCCTGTGCAGCGTGCAGAGCGGCTGCTGTGCAATGATGTTAGATAGCAGCAGGCTATCTGTCACTGCTTTCTCTTTTATTTCCCTGGTGAAACCCCACGTGTGTCATGCTGTCATTGCTGGATCTTCACAAATCCATCCCCCCTCCCTCGCCATGCCTCTCCTGAGATCTCACTAGAAAGCCTGATGTCTTGGCCATCCGCAGGTGCAAACAAAATGGGAATTGCCATTCCGAAACATCCTGGGGGGCCCAGGGTTTGTGTGTGGATGAGGGTTCACAAGGCACCACTGGCAGGTACCAAAGCAGAGCCTGGGCTTCCTCGCTGTGCTGGGCTCAGCCTGGCCACCCACCGGCTGCCCACATGCAGCCAAGGGCCAGCTGGGCCCTCAGGCATCACACGCTGGCACTCTTCTCTTTCTTAGTTTTGTTTTTTTACAAGACACAAGCTTGCAGTTACTTCTTTGCTTGCTGGGGGAAGGCTGCCTACAGCTCTGGTCCCCAAGTCTCTCCTAAAGACTTACAGAATGGAATCATAGAATCATTTTGTTTGGAAGAGGCCTTTAGGCTCATCGAGTCCAACCATTCCCCTAACACCGCCAAGTCACCACTGACCCTCAGGGCCATGTCTACATGTCTCCAGGATGGTGACTCCACCACTTCCCTGGGCAGCCTGCTGTAGTGCTTGACAACCATTTTGGTGAATAAATTGTTTCTAGTATCTGTTTCCTCTTGTCCTATCACCTGGTACTTGGGAGAAGAGACCGACCCTCCCCGCTACACCCTCCTTTCAGGGAGTTGTAGAGAGCGAGAAGGTCTCCCCTCAGCCTCCTTTTCTCCAGGCTGAACAACCCTTGATTGACAGAAAATTCATTTTGAGATCTCACAAAGCTTCAGACTTGCATGGGAGCTCTGTTTGGTCATTAAAGCATTTGTGGTATCATGGCAGGTTCCACTACCAGCGCTCCAGCAAAAGAGGTGTCAGAGAAGGTGAACAGTATCCTCTACACCTCTGCCGGGTCCTGATGCTGCAGCACCCACCAGAGGAATGGAAATCTCCTCAAACCAAACTCAATAACTGAAATTCAAGGCATGATGTTGAATTTTTTTAACAAAATGCTGTCATTATCCTAAATATAAAAATGTTTGATTCCAAACCATTTTTCATAGTAATATTAGACAAAAGCATCTTGTTCTAAACATGTCACTTTCAACAAAACCAGCAGCTTTATGGCTGAAAAGAAATACTTTGAGAATAAATCTCTATGGCAGTATTAGTGATAAGTCTTTCATTTCATGCTCTAATTGAACATTGGCTTTACAACTTAAAAGCAATCATCCTAAATTGCCTTCTGCTAATGTTAATGCTTCAGACAAAGGGTAACAGCCAGATGATAGGTTCGTATATTATTCAGGCAAATCTGGGTTCTTCATACATCACTTTTTAAAAGAAAATTAATTTTTCCTTGTGTCAAGAATGGGAATAGTAATAATGGATGATATACTTACATCATCCTGTATTGCTGAGATTGGCAAGAACATCACCTCTGAGCAAACTGAGTGGCAGCCAGCATGCATGCCCTCATGCCAACCCAAGCGGATAGTCGGGCAACCTCAAAAATGCTGCTTCCCCGTGACTCAAGCCCGTACTTCTTCCAGTGGAGAGACTAGGTCTCACCCCCTGCACTGATAAACAACATCCCCTTTATCTCTTTAATCGAGATCATCTATTTAAATTCACAAAATCACAGAATCTTCATGGTTGGAAGGGACCTTTGAGATCATCAAGTCCAACCATACACACACAAAAAAACCCCAACCCAACAATCTCGGGCACTAGAGCATGCCCTGAAGTGCCACGTCTACCCCTTTCTTAAATACCTCCAGGCATGGTGACTCCACCACCCCCCTGGGCAGGCTGTTCCAGTGCCTGACCACTCTCTCAGGAAAATAATGCTTCCTGAGATCTCATCTAAACCTCCCCGGCCCCAACTTCAGACCATTTTCTCTGCTCCTGTCATTATTCTTTTGGGAGAAGAGGCCAACCCCCACCTCTCTACACCCTCCTTTCAGGGAGTTGTAGAGGGCAATGAGGTCTCCTCTTCTCCAAGCTCCACTAAACATGCGCAATTCTCTCATCATCTCCTTGCTCTCCAGACCCCTCCCCAGCTTGGTGGCTCTCCTCTGGACACGCTCCAGCACCTCAATGTCCTTCTTGGAGTGAGGGGCCCAGAACTGAACCCAGCCCTGGAGGTGAGGCCTCACCAGTGCCCAGTCCAGAGGCACCACCACTGCCCTGCTCCTACTGGCCACGCTGTTCCTGACACAGGCCAGGATGCTGTTGGCCTTCTTGGCCACCTGGGCACTCTGCTGGCTCATGTTCAGCCAGCTGTCCACCAACACCCCTAGGTCCTTTTCTGCTGGGCAGCTTTCCAGTCATTCTTCCCTGAGCCTGTAGTGTTGCCTGGGGTTGTTGTGACCGAAGTGCAGGACCCGGCACTTGGCCTTATTGAACCTCATCCCTCGCTTGGAGGGTGCCTTTGTGGGTTTGCAATGACTCGCCCCCCCACCATGAGCGGAGCTGAGAGCAGAGATACCAGTTCCCCTGGGTGCTCTTCCCCAGGAGGGCTGAGCTGAGGTGTCCCCAGGGCCCCCATCTCCCCCTCTCCATGCCCATCCCATGCACACCGCATCTCCCAGGCCCTGGAGGAAACACTCCAGGCAATTGCCCCACTGCCCACCTGCCTGCGCCTCCCATGCACCCTGCCTGGGCAGAGGGGCTGGGTGGAAGGGCTGGGGGCTGCTCCCCAGCGCTGGTGGGGCCGTGCCGTGGGGAGGGCAGTTGCATTGCAGGGTCCAGGCAAGTGACCCAGCAGGGCTGACGCTGAGCCTAGATGGACATCAGCCACAGTAGTAAAAGTCTGGCGACGGAGGCAGGGCCTTCCAATGGGAAGCAAACAAAAGTTCAAGCCAGAGGCATCAAGTGGAGCTGCAGTGTCAGGGCTGGACCTGCCTTTGGTGTGTTTGGATTGTCCCCAGGGTGGGAATCACTGGTTTTCCTCCTGCTTCCTCCCAGAGCCTCTCATCTCCCGGCCCAGGGCAGACGGTGGCTCTGCGTGGCAGCCCTGCAGCTCCCCACTCTCCTGGCCGTGCCGTCGGAATCCCGCTCTTCCCCCATCATCCCATGGAGCATTGTTAGCTCCGGGTGCCAGAGCCAGGTGTCGGCGTGGCGGTGGGGCCCAGGGCTCCCTGGGTGCTGCTGCTCCCACCACATCTGCTGCTCTCCATTTGCAAGCTGCCGCCGCAGCGCTTGGCATGAAGGGCGCCGTTGTCTCCTCGCTCCACAGTTTCATTAACTCACACCTTGATCCCCCTTCCAGGAGCGAGCTTTCCAGAGCTGCTTGTGTTTGCCCTGTGGTTCAGGGTTACGTCTGCCTTCTCGCTTGCCCCTGCCATTCTGACCCTCTGCTCCAGCCCAGCAGCTTCAGGGCTTCACCGGCACCTCAATTGTTGGAGGGTGTCTTCTGCATTGCCCGGAGTGAATCAGGGCTGGGTGTGAGCTGGGGGTCATGGCTGGATGCAGCCGTCACATCAGCGCCACTGAATCGCACCTTTGCTTTCCTCCTGGCCTGGAGGGGCTCCTACACGCTCCTTGGGTGCTCCTCCACCTCCTGCAGGAGTTTTGTGGCCCTGGTAATGCTGATGAGAAATAAAGGACCCCCCAAGCTGTGGGGGGAATGGATGCAGCAGACAACGGGAGGGCACTGCCTTCAGACAGCGCTGCTTCAGCGCCTGCCTGCCTTCCTTCCTTCCCAGATGTGGAAACAGCTGTCCAGCAGATTGATGGCTCCTTGGGCAGAGGCAGAGTGGAAAGTTCTGTGATCCGCAGAAGCATTACCTAGTAAAAATAGCAGCCCAGTAAAAAATAGCTGGAGCTGGGAGTTGTGCCTGGCACCGGCGAGCACGGCCCCAGGAGGGGAGGCGTCCCCCTGGGCAGAGGCTGTGACGCCCGAGCGGGCGCTTGCAGGACGGAGCAGTCCTTGCCCTGGGTGGGAGCAGAGGGCACACGCAGCTCTCTCATCCCTTTGGTGCAGGAGCTGAGGCTGCAGAGAGAGCTAGGAGGGAACGCATCCCAGCTCGGGGCTTTCCTCTTGAGATCAAGACGGTTGGACAAGCAGAGAGCGAAGAGCAGCTGGAGCCCCAGGGAGTGCACTGTGCGCAAGGATGAGCCTGGCAAAGGACTTCTTCTCACTTACAGAGGGGCAACTGATAATGGCAGGGCTGAAGTAGTCACACAAGAAGCATGTTTAGGCTCTGAAGGCCAAAGCTCAACCGGTCATGCTGCTGTCCACATCTCACACTTAACCCAAGGAAGGGTTACAAAGGGCAACAAAGATGATTAAGGGATTGGAGCATCTCCCTTATGAGGAAAGGCTCAAAGAGCTTGGGGCTTTTCAGCCTGGAGAAGAGAAGACTGAGGGGAGACCTTATCTACGTTTACAAGTATCTAAAGGGTGGGTTGAAGGAGGATGGAGCCGGACTCTTTTCAGTGGTTCCCAGTGACAGGACAAGGGGCAATGGGCACAAGCTGGAACATGGGAAGTTCCACTCAAATCTGAGGAAGAACTTCTTTGGGGTGAGGGTGGCAGAGCCCTGGAAGAGGCTGCCCAGGGAGGGTGTGGAGTCCCCTTCTCTGGAGATCTTCAAGCCCCGCCTGGATGCTCCTGAGTGATGTGCTCTGGGCAACCCTGCTTTGGCAGGGGAGTTGGACTGGATGATCTCTAGAGGCCCTTCCAACTCTGACAATTTACTCATTGGTGTAAAACTGCAGCAGCTTGGCAATTTGCAGCAACCTCAACAGTCTTCTGCAGCACTTCTAGCTCAGAGGTCCCCAGGTGCTTCACAAAGCCCAGCTGGTATCACACTGTTCTAGAGGTAGGGGAAACTGAGGCACAGGAAGGTTGAGACAGGTGATGTGTGCTGGATCAGACCGTGTGGCTGAGTTTTCCAGCAGGTAGCTCACGGTTTGAACACTGCCCCATGGCTGTGAGCAGCACTTTGTACAGACAAGCACTTGGGGGTTATCTGCTTTATGTTATTTACTCCTCAGTTGTCAGTCTCCTATTAAAAGTAGTACAGTCTGAAAACGCCTCTTGTTAATAGCTTGTTATCAGGACCGGTGCCACTATGTACAAGCGTTATCTCCTTGATCCCATCTGTCTCAGGAAACGCAGACAAGAGGAGTGCAAGGGTAGAGCTCAGTGGCTGTGGGAGTCTGGCAGAGAGACCTGGACACCCCACAGTTCCACCGTGACCATCTCTAATTCATCTCCGCTCAGCAGAGCACTTAGAAGTGTCACTGGGGAGCTGCAGTGGCTGTGATTGATCATGTCTCCACTGCACGCTGACGGGGGAGAGCAACTTCAGCAAGAGGAGACCTTGGCTCCTGCGCCTCCCCTTGAGGTCTGGGAATGAATTATGCAAACTAATCCATCCCTTGGCTCCTCCAACAGCTGCTGCCTTCCTGACACCTCCTGCCTTTACCTCTTTTTTTATCTCCGAGCAGTTTTAGAGACGTTGAGGCAACACATCCTTTCATCTGGTGTCCACTTGTGTCACAGGATGCCTGTGGAGGCTGGGGCGACTCATGACCTGTTGTAGGATGTTGTCCCAGATGCAAAGCTAATGGCTAAACTAGCCTTGAGCAGAACCTGGTGGACTGCTGGGCTGCCCCATGGCTCATAAAAGAGAGGAGGGAATCATAACCCATGTTAAAATATAATGGCTTTCTTCTGGCAGCTGGCAGGCTTTCGAACGCTGCTGCGCACCGATGGTGCGTCCAACCTCACCGTGCTTCTCCACCCGGCTACTGCCGGCCAGTTTACTGCTAACTAATAGTTATTTAAGGGATACTGTGCTTATTGCAGGCTGGGGACAAGTTATTAAGGTCCCTGCCTGGACTGATCCTGTCTTCAGTGGCGGGGGAGAGGGAACATAGGGATGGAGAAGCAGGGTGATGAAGAAAGGCATCTGCAGAAGGGTGTTTGGCCAGGCTGTCGTGCCCATGCCCCGCTGTGGAGGGGATTTGATCCTCGCTTGTCCAAGCTGAGCAGACGTCCCCTCCTGACAATGGTGGCTGCTGCGCTGCTTGCCCTGGTGGCTTGCTGGGATTCTGGTCCCCAAGAGACCTGGAAGCTAGGGCAGACAGAGAAGAGGGCAGAGATGAGCCAAACGGGAGCATGGTGGAGAGGTGGAAGGAGAAGGTGGACGCAGGGCCCCTGCCAGCACTGGTACCTCAGTCACCCCTTTTGACACATCCCTCCTGCTGTCCCTCTGGCCCTGGCATGATATGCAGGGCACGGGAGGCAGGGGCTGCCATTTCCCCAGCTGTCCTCCTGCCCCACGGAAAGCCACATCTTATTTAAAAGTCAGTTGGCAAATAGCCCATCTCATTTTGATTCAAAAAGCTCCTGGACTGGAGAAAGGCCGTGAAGGTGGCTGCTTTAATTTGTCACTTGTTGGCAGATGGGGAAAGTGCTGACCCTGGGACAGCGAGGTCATCAGCTTTAGGGGATTATAATGGGAAAACACTTTTTGTTAGAAGTGTTGGAGAAAACAAAACCAAAACAAAAACCAACCTTCTAAAATTTCATGGAAGCGGCTCCTTCTGCTCCCTGTAAGATGGAAGGAACATCTCCTTTCTCTTGCTTTTTGTCTGCCTTGGAGTGCAGAGCAGGGACAGGCTTTTATGCCAAGATTGTCAGCCAGGAAATGGGTTTTAGCTGTGGCTGAATCTTGAAAGTGCCGCTGAGCTCAGAACGCTCCCAGTGATGGCAGGTCAGCGTGGAAATGGTTTAAAATGAGTTGTTTTGCAGGCGCTCTCTGCGGAACACTCGGGTGTATGCGTTGGGCCTTCTCCCGTGTGGTCAGAACGATGTACACAGGCGGTACCATTACATGGGGCTGCTGGAGATGTGGGATGTGAATGCCGAACTTCAGATGCACCTTCACGTGCGTTTGTGCAGAGTTCAGGTTGGATGGACAGCCTTTGCTTTCCTGCCCATTGGCAGGAAAATCCCATAGGCATAGGATGTAGCTCTCGATGGGCACACCTGAGTGCCATCCACCTTATGCCAAGCCACCGAAAATGCGGTGAGGGACTGTGAGGGGGCTTGCTTGGGGCAAGACAGCACTTGAGAAGGTGGTGGGGTCAGGGATGATGTTGTGGCTCTGTAAAGTCACACTGCCCTGCTGCTGGGCACCTCTTTTGCAATCAAAGCATTAAATACCCGCAAACCACACATGCCAGGAACTTGCCGGCAAGTGGATGCTAACAAGTTGACCCTGCAGAAGAGCTGCTGAGGGGATGTTGGGACATCGTGCTTCAGAACAGCTCGTTTAGGCTTGCATTTTTGAGATGCAGAGTTTTCATTTCAGCCTGCACATCAGCTATCTGGAGGGCTAAGGCTTCGGCACGTGAGATAATGAAATCCAATATGATTAGCATTTGTGGTTTGCCACTATTTGCAGAAGAAAATAATAGCTAGCTTAAATACCTATTAGTCACCCATGTCTGCACTGTACGTTTAGAAAGTAGATGCAATTTAGCCAGCTAGGGGATTTTTTTGAAAGAATCTTTTAAAAGTGCACTTGTGAACAATTAGCTTTTAAGTATGGGAAATTTGATATGGCTGGGCAGTTCTCACCGATTAAAAAGCCAGTGCCCAAACCCATTTCTAAAGTGCTAGTAGGAAACAGAAATATTTCCTGGGGAATTCAGGGCCCAGCTGAACACAGGCTTCAGGAAACAGATGCAAAGTGCTGCATGTGGTTTTGTAGTATGGGGTTTTTTTCTAAGGGTAGGTTTGTGTCACTGGCCTGGGCAGCTTAGCTAAAAACTCACCCTGTTTGTGTAGATCTGTTACCTTCTCAGTGTTGTTTCATGCTGCTTTACAGAGCAAAGCATCTCCCTCTGAGCCAGGGAGTCCCAGAGCTATTCCCTGTGCCCGGGGGATTTCTGGCAGTCTCTTTTCAAAGGCTTTGGGGAGGAGGCATGAAATAACCAGAGGGAGCTGGGGACCCTCCTCCCCAGCTTTGCCTAGAACAAAATCCCAGCAAAGTGAGATTTTGGCAGATGCTGTGTCTGTCAGAGCAACCCTGTCCCACAGCCTGCCTGGCCAAGGATCCCAAACCCCCTGGCCAGACGCAAGAAGGGGTAGGTTGGTGGGGAAGATGAATCCAGGGAAGAGGGAAGAACATGTTTATTTGACATCGTCTCATTTCACATGGTTAAACTGCTTTCTCCACCAGTTCACTGTCTGCCAGGACCTCCCAGAGATTTGTGGGTGCTGATCCCACAGAGGGAAGGCTGGGGAGATGCAGATATCTTCACCAGACTTGTGCTTGCGTTACAGTCAGACAGGAAAATAGGAAAGCAACATCTCACAGTGGATTGGAGATGTCAGCAAGGGATCAGAGTCCATCCAGGGCTCACGGGTTTCCTTGCTCAGGCCACACCACCAAGGTGGGGCTCGGAGGGGCCAGTATCAGCCATGGAGGAGCCCAGGGATGCCAGCTGGTTTGGGTGGGGAGCACCAGCTGTGACAGGCTGAACAAGAACTGCTGCCTTTGCACGGGGAGCATCCTCAGTGGGTAGCCACCCTGGACCACTGTGGGGCTCACAGCATGGCTTTTCATAGAATTATAGAATCATTTTGGCTGGAAGAGGCCTTTAAGATCATCAAGTCCAACCGTTATCCCAACACTGCCAAGTCCACCTCAGCACCATGTCCCTCAGCACCACGTCTGCCCAGCTCTTAAATAGCTCCAGGTATGGTGACTCAACCACTTCCCTAAGCAGGCTCTTTCAATGCTTGATGACCCTTTCTGTGAAGAAATTTTTCCTAATATCCATCCTAAGTCTCCCCTGGTGCAACTTGAGGCCGTTTCTTCTTGTCCCATCGCCTGTTCCTTGGCAGAAGAGACTGACCCCTCCTGGCTACACCCTCCTTTCAGGGAGCTGTAGAGAGCGAGAAGGTCTCCCCTCAGCCTCCTTTTCTCCAGGCTGAACACCCCCAGCTCCCTCAGCCTCGTAAGGCATGTTCTATAGACCTGTCACCAGATTTGTTGTCCTTCTTTGTCACCTTTTTTGCCTCTGGCAAAGGCCATCAGGATCTTTCATTCCTTTGCAGCAGCAGAGCAGGGAAAGGCTTCTTCTGTTGCAAACTGAGACATTCAACTGACCATACATTGCAAGTATGCTGGAATCCCTGCATCAGCCCAGAAATCTCCTAGAGAAGAGACAGACCCTGCTCTCTAAGCCTTTCCTTGCGGGAGAAGATGGTGTGCGTTGCTTTGCTGCCGATAGAATACCACCCTAGGAGACAGAAGGAAGCTGAGCAGATATTCCTGCTGTGCTAGATGAAACCTCCTCACAGCCTTTCCTGGCGTCAGAGAGGAGCATGGCAGAGATGGAGAAGCACCGCATTGTGCTCCTCACCCTCACCTGGAGCACCAGTGCAGCAGGCAGGGCTTGGTGCTGGGCTGGGGGAAAACTGGGGTGAATCTGATTTCATATTGCTGATCCCACCTAGCACAGTCCTGGAGAGGAACAAATACCCTGCTGCTCAGATCCAGGAAAATTTGCAACTAATGGGTATTGATCAGAGGAGAAAGCAGATCTGTGGGCACAAATCTGTGTGCGAGCTTGAAAGAAATATTTTCCTGAAAGGGGAACAGTGTGAATAATCAGGTTCTAAGAAAAATGCTGATTAGCATTACATTTTGCCTCTGAGTCTCCAGACAGAGTGTTTAATCTCTGGAATTAAATATTTCCCTGGTGAGAAGTAAGACAACTTCAAGAGACTCCTGTTTGAAAAATTAAGCTTGGTGTGTGTTGGGTTTAGATGTCTCTGATTGTGTAGAGTTTGGTCCGTCCAGAAGCTAATCGTCCTCCGTACCTTTGAGCAAAACATGGAAACATTCATATCTTCCCCTCTATTGAGAGACCAACAGAGAAACAGTTTTTTAATCAAAGGCTATCAAGGACGGCTTTCAATCAGATATAAAGGCAGAGGGTTTTCCATATGAGAGCCACAGCACAAACATTTTCTCACTGTGAAATATTTTATCACATGAAGGCTCAGATGTTCATTATCTGGAAATGCATCTCCTACAAGTCACATCCTTTTTTTTTTTTTTTCAGTAGTCCTTGGGACTACGTAGCACTGAATACAGGAGCTGAACCACAGGAGAAGAACGGATTTATGGAGATGTTGCGTTGGACGTTTGACAACTGTCGGTTCAGGCAGTTGATTAATCAATAATTGGTATCCATCCCAGTTTTTCATTGCGCTAGTGATATCTAGTTTAAAGCAGTCTTAGATGGATTAACCTTTTATTATGCGCTCCGGGCTTGCTTCTGAGAGTCTGGAAAGTCTCCCAGATGGTGTATGTGCACAAGCATGCATCTATACAGAGACATATGTATCAGTCAGGCTGAGCTGGGGTTGTTCAGCCAAGAGAAGAGAAGGTTTCGGGGAGACTTTACAACAGCCTTTCATTACCTAAAAGGGTTACAGGAGAGATGGGGAGGGACTCTGGATCGGGGAGGGGAGCCATAGGACGAGGGGGAAGGGTTTGACACTGAAAGAGGGGAGATGGAGCTGAGATGTGGGGAAGAACTTCTTTGGTGTGGGGGTGGTGAGAGCCTGGCCCAGGTTGCCCAGAGAAGCTGTGGCTGCCCCATCCCTGGAGGGGTTCAAGGCCGGGTTGGAGGGGGCTTGGAGCAACCTGGTCTGGTGGGAGATGTCCCTGCCCAGGGCAGGGGGGTTGGAACTGGATGGTCTTTAAGGTCCCTTCCAGCTCTGTCCATTCTATGATGCTATGATTCTATGATATACGAGTACCCTGCCCTAGCTTTGAGGTCAGCCTTGCTCTGACCAAAGACCTCCAGAGGTCCCTGCCCATCTGGACCCTTCTACAACTGTGCATTTCTGACCAGACTTCAGGAGAGGGTGTGTTTTCCCAAACACTGTGTGCCCATATACGTGTAGAAATGTATGTGTTACTGCAGCTGAATAATAAGCTGAATCAACTCACAAAGAAGCTTCACAAAGAAGCAAGAAGGAAAACTGGAGCTTGCTAATAAAAAATAAATCCTTTAGTGTAAAAAAAAAAATATATATATATAGGGAAGGAAGAGATGTATTTGTTCCTCTCAGGAATAAGAGTTCTGGCATTACAGTACTTATTTTGGAAATTTCATGACAGTGATTTCATCCTTTGTAGCCACTTGTGGCTCAGTACATTTTTACCATGGTTGCCAAGTAACAATCACTAAGCATTTGTGTCTAGATCAGTAAAGGGGAGTGGAGGGAATGGATAAAATCTATTTTCAGAGGCGTAATCATCAGTGGCTCTTTGTAGGTTAACGGTTAAGTTCACTCAGCAGCGACAGTGTTTTGCTGAAGGCCTTGGGATTTACAAACAGGAAAATAGAAAGCAAAGAGACTAAAGAGGGGGTTTTTTATCATTGTTATTACTCTTCCAGAGCAGAGTGGCTTATGAGTGATTAAGGAGGCATTAACTATGTCGGACATCAAGTCCCAGGCGCAACAGGGAGGCTATAATCCCCCCCTGGGGCCAGGCTGCTCCTTTCCCCCCAGGTTTCACTGTGCCAAAGCCTTGTGGCACCGCAGACCCCTCTCTGCCCTCCTTGTGCTCCAGGGGGGGGCTGATGGCTGATGCCAGCGGAGAAGAGGTTCCCCTCGCTGCAGAAGAAGCGTGGAGACATAGGGGAAAAACAGGGAGGAGAGCCAAGAGATCTGGCAAAGGATACCTCCAGGTGTTCCCTGGGCACGGCAGAGGCTGCTGCGTGGTCTTGGCAGCACAGCAGTGTGTCTATAGCCTACGCTGCCGTGGGTTCTCCCTGCCAGCCAGCCCGACCTGCCTCTGTGCCACCAGTGCTGTGGGCTCCCCTGCCCAACAGACTCGTCCTGATACCCTGAGTTTTTCTCAGGAAAACTTTCCTCTTCCATAACTGGTCCCTCCTGAGCTTTTTTAACGTCCTCCAGCACATCTCAAGGTCATCTCCATCTTCCTGAAGGTGCTGTGCCATGGATGCAGCATTCAGGGCAAGCTAGGAGAAAAACAGTTGCATGCCCTTCCAGCTGGCAGTCCTCTGCCCGGGACCGTGCACTGTCCCCCTTCCTTATTACTGCAGAAACAACTCCCACTGATTCCCAGCAACTTCTCTACCCTTGGTGTCCTTCCCTGAAGAGCTGCTGCCAGTCAGGTGTTTCCTCTGCCCTGGTGATGTTGCACATTCCCCCAAACCAAGACCATGCCTTGGGGAAGGGCTGGAGCAGAGGGTGGGGGCAACTGCATCTCCCAGCGCCTGTTCCAGGGCACCCCCTGATATTGCAGCCCTGTGGGAGATAAGGGCTGGGGATGAGCACCATGTTCTGCTCCACGAGCCTGGGCTGCTCCACCTCTCCTGATGCTGGGCTCCAGGCATGGCCCCAGGTTTGGCTGGTGGGGCCAGCGCAACTACAACTCCCTTTCCCTTTCCTCCCAAGAAGGAAAAGGTGACCCTGGGAAATGGGCCAGGCATGAATTACAGTTGGTAATCCTTTCTGTGGCAGGCTGGCTCCTTGAGAGAGGGAAGGGCAGCAATGGTCTCCCTTAATTCTGTTTCCTGCATCCAGGGCTTCTCCTGGCACATCACGACTTGGGGATGAGCCAGGGAGGCAGCTCTCCCTGCTGACCCCACCGTGATCCAGCATCCCTCCTGGGATGGATGTCGGGGCTGCCCCACAGCCCCTGCTGGGGAGGGAGAGAAGGAGGGAGGCAGCAGGAGGAGAAGTGCCGTGGAGCAGAGCTGCCTGCCACCCCAGCTCACGGGGCTCAGGGGTGGACACGCTGGGGAAGGGCACGCATCCAGCAGGGGCTACCCTGCCCCTGGAGGCTTTCTGTTGGATGATGCTGGGTGAGTGGTATACTGCCCCTCGCATGGATTGCAGGGGTCAGAAAGGGATAACAAACAGATGTCTTAATCGAGGGGATGGACGTTTTGTAAGATGACTCATCCTGCATGCTCAGGGGGTGAAGAGGTCCAGATCTGCTGAGGTCTGAGACGCCCATGGGTGCTGCACCGCTGCCCACAGCCCTGGCCAGAGGGAGGGTGCACCCCTCAGGCAGGGCAACGTAGATATTAGCTTCAGGTGGGCGTTTTTGAGATTAAATGAAGAGCTGAAAGGCATGGGATGGGTGCGAGGAAGGACTTGGGAGCGAGGGACAATGGACAAAGCACCAGCAGCACGTTCCCCACTGCTTTCACAGACACACTGAGAATTCTGCCCGGTCTCCCCAAACCTCCCGTGCACAATCCTCTAGCCTCCCACATAAAAGACAGGTTGTTGCAGAAATCAGACGGGAACGGCGCCTCGGGGAAGACAAAGGGATTTGCAAAGTCTTTTTGCAGGTTCCTTGGAGATAGGGAGCGGGGAGGGGATCTGTCTCACACGCGTTGTCCCCGTGTGCAGGAAGGAGAGGTTTCTATTTAATTGCGCGATGTGAGGTTGCTGCTTCGTCATGCTTGAGCCGGTTGAAAACCAAACAGGGTCGGGCTAAAATGTGTCAGAGCAGAAATGCCAGCGCTTTCCGACCCGGGTGTCCCCCCCTTGTAAAACAGCAGCATTTTTAGAGAGAGTTGGCCATACCGTGGAGTTCCTTTCAGGCTGTCTCTCGGACAGGGTCGCTGAGTCCAGCTGCGGTGAGCTGGAGTGATGTGCACGGGATGGAGTTGGGCCCCGTCTGCCTGGAAACCCTGATGCAGCACAAACTGGACGTGGGGAGAGGCATGTGGGTTTTGTTATTCAGGCCAGGAGGCCAAACAGGTTTTGTCATCTGTGGGTCTGTTGGACTGGGGTGTGTTTAAATGGGGAAGTAAGGATATCTTGACTTAGGATGGTGAGGTTGCTTTTGTACAACAAATAAGAGCTTCAGCTGTTTCAGGAAGGATCTGATGAGGGTGTTTGTAGGGAGACTGTGACCCTTATGTTATTAACGTAGAAAATAAGACTGTAAATGAATTGGCATTTAACCAATAGCATAAGGTACACTAAATGGATCCTAAGGTATAGAGCAGTGCATCATTTTTAATAAAAATGGAAACTACACGTTTTTGGGTCATACAGAGCACATTTGAGAAACGGGTCTGTGGTGATCTCACCTCCTTCAGTATCTTGTTCCTCCAGGGCAAAGAGGTTTTGAGGATGGAAGAGGTAACAGAGCCAGTCCAGCCTCTGGTGTTGGTGGAGACGTTCTCACTTGTGCTACCAGACCTCCCCAGAGCTGGTGGCGGGTGATGCCACCACTGCCAGGCTGTGCTGGAGCCAGAGCTGAGCTTCTCTGCATGCAGCCGTCCCCACCAGTGCTTGTGGATGGCCTGCTGGTGGCCACAGTCCTCAGCAAGGCGAGACCAGATGTGTCCATGGGTGAGGTGTGGGCTGTGTGTTACTACTGGTAGTTAGTTACTGCTGGGAGTTAAAGCGAGCAGCTTCCTGGAAACTGTGATGCAGACAAAGCTTAACGCTCACATCTGCACTATGGGGCACCATCTGTGTTCCAGGAAATATTTACCTTTAATAAATTTTCATCTTATACCTTCTGACAGAAAAAAAAAAAAAAAGAAAAAGAAAAAAAAAAGAAAAAAGAAAAAAAAAAAGAAATCCCCATTGAATTGCAGTGTAAAAAACTTCCCCCTTCCACTTATAAAAATGTGGTAGTTAGAAGCAGCTCCCTGTCCAGCAGGACTTGTAGCTCACATTGAAGGGCTTTGGGGTGGGGTTGAGTGTGATTTATTCAAGTAGATTTTGACTTCCAGATCCAAACTTAATTGTCCTCTTCTGGTGGTCTGAGATTTGGAAAACAACAGTCAGACCACTAATAATTGCCTGCGCTTTTAAAGAGGATCACAAGTGGGGGGAAAAAACACGTGAGTTGTTTTCAGAGCTTTGTCTGGCTGCATTTCACGGAGCAGGAGAGATAAGGAGTCCTGCAGGACCTCCATTTTAAAGCAGGAGCTCAGGGCTGGGTTCCACACCCCTGTGTCGGCGAGTTCCTGCCTGTGCAGCACCTTTAGCTATCTGGGGACAGGCGGGTGGCATTTCTGCCCGGAGTGCCAGCACTCAGCCCTGGAGGTGTTGAGAGAAAGGCAGCTGGGGCCGTATCTGTTTGTCCCCTACCCAACAGGACATCGCTTTTCCAGCATGTTCCAAGCAGACCTGGACGTCCAGATTTGCAAGCATCCTTCTTCATGCCACCAGCTGGCTGGGACCTTTTAGCTGGCACCTACCTAGGCTGCTCCATCAAATCCATGGTGGTTAAGCCATTTCTGCCAGTTTGGCCCCCTTGGCTCTCCCTTCCCTAAAGCCGACAAGTGATTTTGGTGCGTGAGCCTGAACAGCTGCTGCTTCCAGAGGTGTGTTTTGTCAGTGGCAAAATGCACCTGACAGGCAGTGCATGTGTCAGTTCGCTGGATCAGCAGAGCACCGGGGGCTGAGAGGAGATGCCGCACGTGTGTTCGGGGGGGGTTTTGCTGGAAAGCACCCCACTGAGCCTGGCACCCCAGGTTGCTCCCGTGGAACTGCCCCACCAACACTTGGAGACACCCACTCCTTTGCATGGCTTTGAATAAATACAGCCTGGAGCAGGCAGGATGTGGAAAGAGGTGGAAGATCAGCACCACAGGGATGTTGGAGATGGATAACGGACACGGGGACGCTTGTGTCAAATCAGTTTCTGAGCGGAGTCAAGCTAAAAGGGTCCGCAGGCAGAGGGTGTAGGGCGGCGCATGGTCAGACTGGTTTTGGGAGCTAAAAATAGCAGCAGAGTAGAGTCTGTCCTTGGTTAATCCCGGTTCGTTAAGGCCAGACATCCAGATCCAGTTCAGTACTTTCATTAAAAAGGCTGTATTTACAGAGCTGCCGAACTGGCCCATTGCCCACTGGGGTGATACTGGCCACTGGGCACTGGGCCAGTTTGACCGGGTGACTTCAGTATCCTCCTCCAAAGGCTGCACAGAAATGTTGGCCTGGCTTGTTCTCCTGAGACTTCATACAGTGGGTCACGAGCAGAGCTGGGATTTCTCTGCTGAATATCTCAGCCTCAGGCTCATGAACGTCCACTTCTGCCCTCAGCAAACCCAGTCACACCAGCCTTGCCCAGAAGTTTCCTCATTTGGTCAGAACCTCCCATCTTCTGTCTTGACCCATCAGCAAACCTTTAGAAGGTGAATTGAACAAATTTGCCTGTTTTTGAGGGAATCAGGAAGGAATACCAGCCATCCTGCATGTGCTGGCTTAAATGAGATGGAGTTTGTGATTTGGCTGATTGATTTGGTTTGCCCATGGCTGAGTGATGTCTCAAGTGAATTATGTGGAGGCTGGAGTAGCTCAACCCTGTGCTAGACACCTGAAAATTCACACAGGAGCAAAATGTCAGGCACGACCCTGCGGCAGAAAAAAACTGCAAGTAGAGTTTGCACGTGGTTAGCAGCAGAAAACCTGCTGGCAGGCCAGAACTTTCTAACGTCTAATAAGCACACTATGCAAAAATGCATTTTTGAACATAGGTAAAAACATTCAAGCAGTCATGGACTTCCCAAGGAGAGGAAGGGGAGGGAGGCAGGGCAGGGAGATGAGCGTGCATAATCCTCATCCTCCCAGCAAGCCGTCCATGGTCTCCCCAGGGACACCCATGGTCCCCCAGGTCAGCAATGCAGGTCCCAGAGCATCGTCTCTTCTGAGGGTGCAGGGACAGAGCCATGCAGATGAGAGGGGCTGCAGCCCGTGCAGTGTGGTTCGGATCAAAAGCCACAGTGAGTGTGGCATCAGCAAAAGCCATCTTTCCTGATTTTCCCCACCTCCCACTGCTGTAGCAGAAAAGAGATTTTTTCCTGCAGTGTCAAGTAGTTGGAAAAGAGATGTTAATCACTGCAAGATTAGCCCTTTCTGGTAAGAAAACATTAAAAATACCCATCCAAAAGTACCAAAAATAGTTATCTATCCAAAAAATACCTAAGCCAAAAAGTAGGTGGCTTTGTAAGGAGCACGTATGTCACTCTGCAGCCTCTGCAGTTTAACAGCCAGGCCCAGTTACCCCCCTTGAAATCACTGCAATTCACTGCCCATTTGGTGACAGACATCTGCCTTTATCCTCCTTGAGTAGCTTTCTGTGGCCATGGTTCCCTTTTCCATCCCCATCCAAGGGCACAGCATTTTGTCAGCTGCCCAGGTTTTCATATGGCATCTTTGGAAAGCCAGGTGCAGATTTTAGGAAGAGCTGAAGTGCAAAGCAAAGAAGGGAAAACCAATAGGTCAGGAGAAGAAGCTTCTGGTGCTCTTGCAGAGCCCACTGCTGGTGACCTGCCCATCCCCTGGTGGGAAAGCAGGTCTCTCTGCAATGTTTGGCTTCAGAATGGTGTCCCCTGGAGATATCTGTCTGTCCAGTGATGGAAGGGGGTTGCTGAGAGCAAGTCCATCAGTTTTGGAAGGGGCCTGTGCCTTGGTGCCTCCAGCCTCCACTTGCAGGCGTGACCACTGGGATGCTGGTATATACTTGACAGTGACAACTGCATGGGTACCACAGAGCATCACACCGCTTCCTTAGAAGAAATTATTGCTGCCAGGCAGAGGGAACCAGAGGAGAGCAGAGGGACACTGTCCTGATGGCCATGGGCTGGCAGCTTGGCTCGCCTGGGAAAAGCCTGGGCCATCTGAGCAGCAATTTACATCACTCCTGGTGCCTTAACAGGAGATCACCGTCTCCAAACTTTGTTTGCCCACAGTCAGCTGATTAAAATGGTATTTTCCACACATTTTTGCAGTGATTATTGATGAAATGCAAATCAAATGCAAATTGGTGCAAATGGCTGGTGTGCACAGCCAGCTCCAAAGTCGGACACGTTCATTTCCTCTGAGGCATTTGAGCTCTTTCAGTACCCACACGGAGGAACGGGACGAACCCACTTGTGATCTGAGCACATAGCTGGAGCAAACAGCACAGAGAGAGGGGGGAAAATTAGCCACCACCTGGATGCACTTACTGAGCGGTATCTGTTTAGGTTGCATCAATGCATGGAATCCAGCTTATGCAAAGATCTTTATTAAATAAATAGCTACAAACCACACAAACAAGCCTTCCACACACTGCGCTTTCCAGCCTTGTGTCTCTCCTTTCCCAGGGCCTGGCTGGAGTCCTGTTTGTGGAACAGCCTGTCACACTGCAAATCACAGCGCCATAATGGCTGCTGGATATAGTAACAAAATATGTTTCTCTAAGCATCAGATTTGGAAAGAAGCTCTATAAACACAATAAAAGCCACAAAACAAATTCCCGAACCCTTGCCACAAAGAGTAATTGCAAATATATATATATATGCATCCATACTTTTAACTTGGCTCCTGTTCTGCTTTGGCTTGCAGACCCAGAGCATTGCTTCAGTCTGAAATTCAGTGAGGCCGTGTTTCCTCACTCGGGCAACTTTGTGGGGATGACGGGGCCAAGATAAACAAAAGACTAAGGGCTCGCAGAGTGAAATATTATATTTAATAAGGCCAATGAATCCTCCTGAAACCCAGTTGTGAAAACTTTAAAAAGTGTCTGTTTCCTGTAGCTATCAACATGCTAGGAGAAGGGAAACCCTACGGCCTGGGCAAGTTTTTCCCAATGGCTGCAGTGACTTTCACAGCTGCTCTTGATTTGCCTGGATATTGCTCATTTTCCTAGTGCTCATAAGAGCCCTGGAATGGCAACCCTGGCTTCCCTGGCACTGGGTGCATCCCCATGGGGTGCTGGCGGCTGGAGGGTGCCAGCCCAAAAATTATTCATCCCAATCAGCTCTTGGCTGCCCCGGCAGTCTGAGGAAAGGAGGCTGGATTCACGAATAATAGAGCGAATACGGGAGGCCTAATAAAGGACAAAATTCATGGTGAATGTAACTCCCGTCACATCAGCAAGCAGGTTTGCGCTGCTTGCGGCGTTCCCCTCCCTCTTGACACAGCAAGTGGACAGGGTTTGTGTGTGCTCATGGGCTGCACAACGAGCCCTGCCCGGTGGCAGGCTGATGCTGGGCAGCAGGAGCTGGGAGAAGGGCTGCTCTGGACTTCAAAAGGCAAATCCAGCAGAAGCCAGCACTGAGACCGAACGCGGCTGCGGCAGCCCTGTCTGCGTGCCTCCGGGCTGTGCATGTGTGTCTGTGTGCCAGTGCCTATTAAATATACATGGCCCTGCTATTTGTGGGACACCATATGTGTACCGGGGAAGGAACGGGGCTGGCGTGTGACTTGCTCTGCCTCTTCGGCAGCGCAGGGGAAGCAGTGCCTATACCTGGATCTTATGCGAATTGGACATAAATCTGTGCTGTCTTCGTCTTTCAGACCAGCCCCCCCTCTGATATTTGTTAGGGCACAGCTGTTTCAGTTGGGAAGCGGCAGCATTTGTGGCCTCAGGAGAAGCTGCGGTCCTCCCTGGAGCCTGAGCGTGCTGCCCAGCCCAAGGACGTGGTGCGGGGTCCTCTTTGCTCCTCAGATTCAGGAGATCATTTTTGTTTGCTGCTTTTCTGGCAGGGACCATCGCACGTGAATTGTCATCCACTTGGAGTACACCGTGGGCATTTTTATCTGGGTTTCTGGGAAGCACACTTTTCTGCCTATCTGCTAGGATTTTGAGATGGAGCTGTTTACTTGAGGTGTAGAAATAGAAATCTCATCTTCACAAGTCACCCTGGAATTTTCCTCCAAAGATCAGTCAAAACAATCATTAATATGGGGCATCTTTCATAGCTCTGTGCAGAATAATCCTCTAGGCTCTCTGGCAGCTATGAATTGGAAAACAATAAGGACCATTACTAGAGGGTTCTTTTTTTTTTTTTTTTTTTTTTAAAAAAAAAAAAAAAAAAAACAAGGTCTTTGATATATTGTGTAGCTCTCAGAAAAGAAGGCAGCAAATTAAAAATCTCTCTCAGCAAACGCATGCAGCACTGTTCCAAATCCCTAAGCTTTTTTTTTTTTATTTTTCCATGCCCTGACATCTTCCCTGAGTAGTGCCAATAGAATTAGAGACTTTTGCTCATGTGCTCTGCAAAGGTTCCTCTGGGGAAGCAGCAACCGTAAACCAATGCTCACCTTCGCAGTCGGCTCCGAGTCCAAGGCTGCAGCAGCTGCACCGGGGCACCTTGGCTTGGCCAAATGGTGGAGCCCCATTGCTGGGCACATGAGCTGGGACTCACCCTGGGTCTCCCAGTGCTGCCATCCCCCGAGTGCTTCTGGAAGCTCGCTCACTGCTTGCTGCCTACATTCTTCCCAGTTCATTTTGAAATGCAATCAAAACGTACTGAAAAACGCACTAGGGGCAAACTTTATTGTGTGGCCTCACGGCTCTTCTGTCCAGATTTGGTCCTGATCCCCCCGACCGTTCTGCTGCACATGGTGGTACCACCAATCACGTCTTTGGGAATGTTCTTGTTGCAGCGTCTGGCCAGTCAGGCTCAGGTGAAACTGCAGACACGTGGCCAGAAACCCTGACCATGCTTAAGCCCTGCTACAGCTATCGTGACTAGGGTTTAAATTGACCTTAAACACCTAAATAGCTTTAAAAATGCATGCTCTGATGAGAAAATAGAACAGCAACTCTGTGTGGCTACTGGAGGACCCCTACCTGGCAGTAATAAATAAACATGCTCACAGTCAGTTCGGCATCCTGATATTCAGTCAAAAAAATCAATATGATGATGAGATGGTGTAAATTGGTGGGATGAATGACAGCAGTGGGGGCTGCATCGCAGAGCATTTGAAACAAGCTCTTTGAACGGAGTCTCCTGCTGAGATTCATTCTCTTCTTCCAAAGCACTAATATCCCCACAAGAGCACCTATCCATGCTTGAAGGAAAGGCTAACGAGTTTCTGAGAGGAAAAGGGGTAGAATACAAAAGGCAGCCTTTGTTTCCTGGCTGGTTGTTTTGGTGAATTTGTTTTCCTCTTACTATGCTTTGCTACACTTCCCTTGAATCCTGACAGACAGTATCCTTGGAACACTCCATAAAAGCACCTTTTTTTTCTTAACACTGTAATTATCATCACCAGCATGGCTTTCTGGAGCCAAAGGCAATTAATGCTAGCCTTGTTTCCCTCTCTCTTTCTTCCCTTCCCAGGCTTTGTGCTGGGAGGACTCTCCGGGCAGCCCTTGTTCCCTTGGCCTCCTTCCACCCAACAGCTCCTACACCATCCTCATGGTTTCCACCAGGCCTGGGCTAGGGACAAACTCCCAAACTACTGAGGTGTCTTTCTACCTCTTTGTGCTTTAAATGCTTCTAAGCCTTCTAGCTTTAAATTGCCCTTCCCAGGAGCAGCAGGGTTTTTTTCTGTAACATCACCCTCTCTGCAGCCAGCCCCCGGGGTGAGCAGCCTGGAGCATGGCCCTACCAAGCTGAGGGCTTGGGGCCAGAGTTAAACTCCGGCCATGTGCCTCTGGCTTTCCCCAGCAGCCCTGGCTCGCCCAGTTGAGCTCAGGATCGGGAGAGCCGAAAAAGGAGATTCATCCCCCACAGGTCCTGGGCTGAGCAGGAGGGTGCGGATGGAGATGCCCCAGCGAACTCCACGTCTTACCGAGCAGGAGCTGATGAGGTGGGCTGCCAAAACGTCTGGGGAGAACCTGCCATCCTCACGGGCAGCAGGACTCCACGTGCTCTGAGACATTCCTAGCTCCGAGGCCAGCAGTCGGGAGGAGGAGAGGCAGGGAGGTGGGATTTCCCTGGGCTCTGTGGCTGCCCCTACCAGGGGCACCCGGGGCAGCCAGCTCCGGCATTTCCCAGGGAAAGCCCTGCTGAGGCACAGCCTTGCAAAGGCAGGTTTGGCACCGGGAGAGGATGGAGCATTTCCAGAGCAGATGAAATCTTCCAAGACCTTGAGCTGCCAGTTTGAAGAAGCCTACGCATTTTGCAAGTTTTTAGAGTCATAGAACTTGGTCTAATTTAAGCAAATTTTTATGGGATTGGCACATCCTAAGCGCTGGAGAGATCCTTCTACTGAGTTTCATCCTCTGCAGCAAAGCATAAGGAAGAGAGAATTACTCAATATGGTATTTGGGGAAAAAAAAAAAAAAATAACACGTTTGCATGGGCAAAGCAGCACATTTTTTTTCTCTGAAGCTGAGTCTTCCACGGTGAAGATGGTGGGGCTTTTCATAACCCTCTCAGCAGTGGCCACTCCACATGGAAAGTTTCAGTCTGAATGGCTGAAGTCTGGCAAAGTATCAAGCAACTGAAACAGACTCTGAAACAGCGGAAAGTCATGGGCAAGTTTAACAACAGGCGCTTTGAGAGGTTCTGCCTTTAACCCAAAGCCCTGAGAGAACCCAGGATCCGGATGAGCATGTGTAAGATAAGGAGATCAGCTAGAGAAGTGACATCTGGGAACTTTTCCCTCTTGTTTTCTGAAGTAAGAATTACAGAGGGTTAGAAACCAGCTCCTAGGCTCTGGTGTTTGTGTGGGAATCGCCACTTCCATGTAACAACAGCAGTTTCCATCATGACAGCAAAGCTGGAGCTGGGGCAGCCCTTGCACAGCCTCTGAGGTGGGGTGTGCAACCTGTGGGGCCTGAGACCCCTGTCTTTGCAAACAGTCTGGTGGCCTTTGGCTTCTCACCTTTGTCACAGAAGCAAATCCAGCACACGTGTGTCCACGGGGGTCTGCAGTAGGGCTTTCCATTGGGCATTCTATATATCATAGAATCATAGAATCATTCAGGTTGGAAAAGACCCTTGGGATCATCGAGTCCAGCCATCAACCCTACTCTACAAAGATCTCCCCTACACCATAATATATCCACCAGTCCTCCAAGCTTACAGGCAGGGACCAGAGCTGCTGAGCTGCCCACAAAGGGGAGTAATTTTTAGCACCACTTATAGCTGGATTTAGTTTGCTAGATTTAGGGAGGTCTTCTCTGCTGGCCTGAACACAGACAGGTCTAGGCTGAGGGCACCAAATACTGTGTTCCTGCTGCCATGATTGCCATAAGTGGGGCTGACACATGGCTGAAGCCTCTGTGGGCAGGGACTTTTCTGTATTGCCATTTTTAAATGTCCCTTGCCATTTTCAGCCGAGTGCAAGTGAACTGAAACATGGACCTTGTCCCCCAGGAAGAGGGGAAGAGCTGCTGGCCAAGCTCAAGCCCACCACAGGGACCCTGCCCAGCTTGTAAGGCAGAAGCTGTCACAAAGCACTCGGCTGCTCTTCCACGGTCACATTTCTCTTGGCCACTCATTTCCTCTTATTTTAGCTTTGTTTAAACAGTTTCCTTGGTAACTGGAGACAGAAGCAGAATTCTTTCATCCTCCTCGTAGGGTTGGTTTCCTGCCTATCTTGGCACTGGGAGGGATTCTTAGCAAATATGCATTTGTTTTTCTGCTCCCACCACAGTATCACTGGGGTGACCTGGTGCCTCCTTCGAAGAGTTTTTATACTCAGAGCTTCAGTCAAGAGGGACGTATTTCACAGTTTAGTTCATTTGGCAGCAAGCAGATGGGCCACGTGTGTCGGTCACACGGTGTGGAAGGTGGCTCCTGCCATCGCTCATGTCCTCCCGACCTTGCGTGTGTCCGGCAGCGGGGAAGCCCCACCAGAGTGGCCCTTGTCAGGATGCTGCAGCTGCCGCAGTGGCAGAACCCTTCTGCAGGGATGGGGAAGGTCTCCGTGCTGCAGCAGCACCCTCTGCCCGGGCACCACAGCCCCACACATCTCCTACCACCCACTGCTGCCAGGCACACAGCAGCCCAAGGGCCAGGGTCATCTGGTGTTCCCGGGGCCGTGTCAGAAAGGTCTTTGCAAGCGGATGGGCATTGATCAGTAGCAGCTCCTAAAGACCTGGAGGCGTGTGAAAAGGCAGGGAAAAAATTCCATCTCAGCGCTCAGCTGGCACGCTTTTTTCTCTGCCCTCTGAAGGGGCAACTTGTTGGAAAGAAAGGGGGAAGGAAAAAAAATGAGAGCAGCTCCCTGTTCTGAAGGCTTGGCTGTATTTCCAGCCAGGGGAGGTAAAATCAACTGCTGCACTTACTCTCCCTTTCTGAAAACAAGTGGTGTCCAGAGACATAAATCTCAGACACAAATTTCAGAGACACACCAGCTTTCCCCATTGCCCTGTCGTGTTTGGAGCCAAGCCCTGGGGCCAAGTTTGTCCCTTCCTTGTAATTTCCTGCCGGGCTTGGATCAGAGAGGAACCCCACTGTTGGTGCTCAGCCCCAGAGCATGCTTTTTCTTTACCAGAGCCACCCCCAAAGGATGGAAATGGCAGTGAGAAGACACCAAGCAGAACATTAGTTGGAACTTTGGGGTCATTTGTTGACTAAAGGCTTTAAAGGTTGTCACTGTTTAAGGCAGAAGTGCTGTAGCAGCCCCTCTCCGGGGCCGGCTGGGGAGTACTTTAGGGGACTGGTCTGAGTTTGCTGGCATTATCCCTGGGTAGCTCTGTGTCACCTCCCTTGCTTTGTGGCACAGCAACAGCATCACACAGCACTGGGGTGTAGCTCACAGCTTGGGTTATGGTCTTCAGAAATGAGCATCCTTGATGCTTCAAGCCTATATGATGACAGCGTTTCATGTGCAGGTACCCAGAGGCTTCATGTCTTTCGTACAGTCAGGTAACCCCGATACTGCACCACCTCACCCCAATACTGCACCACCTCACCCCCATACTGCACCACCTCACCCCAATACTGCACCACCTCACCCCCATACTGCACCACCTCACCCCAATACTGCACCACCTCACCCCCATACTGCACCACCTCACCCCGATACTGTACCACCTCACCCCCATACTGTACCACCCCAGGTGACTTGCCAAGGGAGTCTGGGCCAGGAGCAAACCCACAGCCAACCATTTAAATCACTAAAACATGAGCATTGCACTTGAACCTCTCTTGACAGGAGATTACTTACAACTTCTAATAAAAGTTCAGCGTGACACTTAGCAACAAGCTCATAAAAGATCAAAAGGCTTTTCTGTAGCTGAGGAGCCCATTAGCATCGGCAGGGCGAGCAGGTAGGACGTTTGGGGTGTGTTGTGCTTGCAGATACAGCTCACATCTGCACACATGCACACACAGCACGCTGAGGCAGATGCCGTTTTGTTCAGCAGTTTGATGGCAACTTGTGTGCCTGTGTGTGTGCAGGCACATGTGTCCTCCTGAGCTCCAGAGAAGCTGTTGAGAGCAGCAGGGCCAGCATCAGCAGCGCAGCACAAGGTCCCTCAGTCACTATTTTCCAAGTCCAGAAGTCAGTCCCTCACATTGCTGGGCAAAGGACAGTAAACCTAGTGATGGTCAAGTGCTTTTTTGTGCAACACCATCAGGAGGCCTCAATCCTGCATTTGGGTCACCACTCCAAGAGTTTGGGGTGAGCATTTTGAAAAGAGGGGTCTGATCTTTGGGGACAGCCAGCAAATAACAGTAGTCAGATGCATACCTGACCGAGCATGGAGTTAAAATGAAGCTGGATGCTGCTCCTGAAAGGAAGCCAGCACATTTGATGTTGTTTGCCTTTGAATTTCTGTGGCATGCCCTCTGCTGCCACTCAGCATCCCCTCGTCCTCTCCTCCTTTCCCCAGGTACAGCTGCTTTTCCAGCATGAGATGAACTGTCAGCAGCCCTGGCAGTGTGGCGGGGCACAACTGGGACCCCCTTGTCCAGTGTCTTCTTAAACAACAAGGGAAATTCACCCTTGTCCTGAAACCCAGGCAAGTGGGATTTGACAGGTGCCATCCCTGGGAGGGCAGCACTGCTGTGGTCAGCCCAGCAGTGGTGGTGCTGGAGCAGCTGAGGCATGGCAGACCTGTTTTGGGCTTCCTTGAATCCCTATTCCTGATGCTGAAGCCATGCCATTAGGCATGGACCTATTATTTGGCATGGTCCCCGCTGTTTTGTTTAGTCAGCTTTAACTCAGCAAAGTTTGCTAAACGATTTACAGGGCTGCAGAAATGTCCTCTCTGCTGGCAGTTGCTCGTTGAGATTCATTTTGGGCAGTGTCAAAGCCATTTCAATGGAAGTGATGCCTCCTGTTTGAGGAGCATTGACATGGCAACAATGCCAGCTGCACACAGGAAAGAGCAACTCATATTTATTTGAAAATTAGAGCAATTATTGTCATAAGGGGCTACCTCACTGTGAAGAAAAGCTCCATGCATATTTGGGTGTGTGGACAAGCAAGAAGCACCTGTGTGAGTTTCCAGTTGCTTTCCTTGGGGAAAACGTGTACGAGGACAATCAGGGAGATGGATGGGGGTTTGACCCAGAGGTCCTCTCTCACCCAAAGCCCTTTGTGACTTTATTCCTCGCCATCCTTGTTTTCCACTTCAAGTTTTCCAGCGGGGATTTCAAATCCAGCCTTGGCCCCTTCTCAGCCGAATGTGTCTCCTCCCTGCAACATGCCACCCCCACCACCCACCTCCCTGTGAACCAGGGAAATTCTGCTGCTGGAGCACGATGAAGTGCTGGAGCCAAGTTTCTGTCCCCGTCGTTACCTGACTGCACTCCCCGCAGACCCGACTGACCAGCCCGGCATGAGGAGAAGATCCCAGAAAGACAGAATGGGGGGAAATGGCAGATTTTGGATCTGAAGCCTGCAGGCTTACAAATGGGGTTTGCAGGTTTTCCTAGGGAGCAAGGATGCTGGGCTGGGCTGAGCCCTGGGCGGTCAATCCTTTGCTTGCAGGGTGGGCTGAATTTTTAGGGACTAGTGGCAGTTTTTAGCTGGCATGGGCAGGGTTGTGCAAAGCCAGGAGAGAAGTTATTTCTGCTCTGTCAGCTTTCCCAGGCATCTTAACCAATTGCTGCTGGGGGTGTTTTTGATCAAGTTCAGTGTTGTCACTTGTATTGCCCTGTTTGTACGTGCTGTCCTTGGAGACCCAGACACTGATGTAGATGGAGTCTCTCCTCGTTCATTCCCCAGTGATCCTGCCTCTAGCAGGCACTCGGGGAGCTTTGAAGACTGTGGATCACCATCCCCAGACATGCCTGGCAATGGGACTGGCAAAGAACAGCAAAGCACTGGTTTTGTCCTTGTGTTACCTCATCCAGAGGTCACACCTTCAGCTGTCCTGGGACAGCAAAACATTTAAGCGTGACCAAGGGCTCAGGCTCTGTTTTGGGGCAGACCAAGAGAGTGCCTTGCATCTTTGCCTAGCTGGCCCCTTGCAAGATGTGATATTGTCAGACGAATTAAGAAGTGTGTTAGCCAGAGTGCAAAATTCACAGTCAGATCAGAGCAAACAGCAAGGGTTCCCCAGAAAAGCATTTCTGGTCTGACAAATCCTGCCCAATGTGGTCTTCCTCAGAAGAGAGTCAAGCAGCATTCAGTCTAGCATGTATAATCATCTTACCTGGCAATCGTCACTCCTGAAAAGTGTTTTCTGAGGCACTGAGCATCAGCTGCGCCTGTCATCTCCCAGCTATTCAAGCAGCAACAGCTCTCAGTCCTCCTGTCACTGCAAACCACCTCCCACGTCTTGTATCTCCACAAGGCCAAGGAAGAGCAGGCTGGATCCTTCTCCAGGATTTTCCTGGTAGTGATGCTCTGGAGCAGGCTAGCGTTATGTATTTGAGCCGTATGTTGTCATTTAAACACGATGCATCCTGAGGCCAGGGGAGCAGTTGGCTTTTGCAGCCATGGAAATGACAACACAGCCCTGTGCTCTTACCAAGACTGATTCAGCAAGCCTTGGAGAAAGAGGTGGAGGGCAACCAAGAAAATAAGAGCAGTCAGATGAATTTTTGCTCCGGAGGTGGGGGGAGGATAAAGGGACTGGTTCCCCCTCCATTTGTCTGCAGTGCCCAGGCTAGTGTGCTCCATCACAGCTTTGGTAGGCATCAGGCTGTACAGCCCCATGCACATCTGAGCTGCTGGACCGGCAAACCAAGCTGCCACATCAGCTCAGCTCACATCCACGCTTCCCAAAGCATGTGAGAGGCTTAGCTTCAGGCAGGTTTTCCTTTGCTCTCCATGTCATGCTTCAGGCAAATTTTGCATTAAGCCCAGACATTTCACGTCAGCAGGGCTTGGTTCTGCCAAGGGCCCTGGATGGGTGACTCATGGGACATCTTACAAAGATGGGATCCCATCAGCAGGGAAAGAAGTGCTAATGAACCCTCTCATCTGTCGGAGACCACTGGGTAACAGCTAAAATCATGTGTGACACAAGGTCATTCACATAATCGGCCCATTTCTGCACATCTTTTGTCCCTCGGGAAGCTGCATCCCTGCGCTGGCTAAGCAGGTGTCGTGTTGTCCTCTTGCGTGTCCCCCACCAGGCACACATCCCCAGCAGGTGGAACAAACATCTCCACCACAGACCTGTGTGTCTCTCTGCCTGCAAGGCTGTCGCCTCCTCACCCTCAGGTGCGATTTTGTTGTCAGCTGGTGGAAGAAAAGCCTAATCTGCTCCTTTTCCTTCCCAGCAACAAGGCAGCTTCCCTCCTGGAGTAGCTGTCAGAAATTTAAGCAATGGAGCTGCTAAGTGCACAAAAGCACTCCCTGGTGCCCCGCTCAGAAGGATTGTGTGCTGCAGAGACAGACAGCACCAGCTGGGTCTCGAGCCCCTGCAGCCTCTGGATGTGCTCACCCAGCCAGGGGGATGGAGAGAAAAGCCTGGTGAAGGTGGGGATGAGGAGAGGAGGAGCTGCCTTGCTCCTGGTGGTTGGCTCCAGCCCTGCCCTGGGGTCTGGTCCAGGCTCCTGGCTGTAGCCACGGCCAGTTTGCATGACCCTGGCCAGTGGCTTTTGTGGCGCTCAGCCCTGATGACGATTTGGGAGCTTTGTTCCCCACAGCAGCTGGTACCCTGCAGCAGCCCCTGCCCCTCTGCGCAGCACTAGCCCAGCTCTCACACCAGCTGTGCGAGGCAGGGGCTCTCCCCGGCCACGTGCCCCTCTCTCATGGCAAGATTTAACTGCAGCTAATTAAGTGACCGGCTGGCAAGCAGATGTATGAGCAATCAATACGGCAGCTTTCCGCGGAGTCTGAGAACACCCGCTGGAATGGGTAACACCAGCAGATGTGGCTTTGAAATGTCACCTCCAGAACGTGCCTGCCTTGTGGCTGTTCTCTCACTGGCCCTCTGGGTGGGAAGGGCTTGGCTGCCGGGGGGTCAGGGCTGGCAGCACCAGGCTTAGGCAACAGGACTTCACTCCCAACTCCCTGCCCTGGGTGCTGTAACGAGAAATCTGCAGTTGAAAGTCTTCCAAGCTATTCATGTAGTTCTCCTGGGTGATTAGTGGAAGCTGGATGGGTGACAGGCTGCATAAGTGCATTGTTCCCTCTGTTGATTCAGGAATAAGTGTCTGTCTGTCCAGGCAGCATCAGCATACCATGTTCTCATGGGCAAACTAGTTACTGACTGCTATAGCGGTTGGTTGGTTGGTTGGTTGCATGTTTAGAGATGGTAATTTTCCTGTTCCACTGGAGACACCATTCCTGGCTGCACACAGTAGTTCTTAGCTATTCCAGCTATTCCAGCTCCGGCTCATGGGTGATCTGGGCACAATGATGCTTTCTTAGCTGTGAGATCACTGATCTACGTGCACAGCGGGGTTGAAGTGGGCAAGGTCTCTAGATCAGAAGGTCTCTGGATTAGAAGGTCTCTGGTTCAACCTTTTCTCAGAGGGCCAACATCAAAGCTAAAGCAAGTTGCTCAGGCGAGCTTTGAACATCACAGAACCTCCATCTCCAAGGATGGAGGTAGCTGGCCTTATTCTTTCACTCGGGAAAAAAAAAAATGCAAATAAAGCAGTGTTAAAAAAGGCATGACTACAGTTCTGGAAGAGCACTAAGAGATGCGTGTGCAGCAATGAAAACCACTTTTTGCCATGCTGAATCTGAGCAGCAGCAGGAAGTGAGCGCTGGACTTGACACATCTCTGCTCCTAGAGATCTGGCCCTCTCAAGGAGAAGTGCCCTGGAGGATGTCACTTGTCCCCCAGCATGTCCTGCCTGGATCTCTCTCAAGCTGATTGCTGATGCCCTGGAAACAGTAAGCTCCCCTGGTCCTTGCAGTGTTTGTCTCTTGTCCAAGTCATGAGAGGGGTTTCTGCCATGTCATGTAACTAAGCATACGGTGTAGATTTGGGATGGCAGCATTTTTGCAAGTATATCAAGGATTTCCACTGGTACGCAGTGACTGTGCAGATATTCAGGTTCAAAATGAAAGCAAAGTCCATGTAGGTTGTCACCAGTCATTCCTGGTGCCATCTAATCCTGCAAGATTCAAAAGGCTAGTGGAGATAGGAGAGCTAGGAGTCCCAGGTCTCTACACCGCTGCCCAGTGCTGCACCCATCTTCTCATGTGGCCTCGGCCAAAAAAAAAACCTTGGAGAGAAATATTCCCCTGTTGGTCTCTGTTCTGCTCCTGCCACCCTGTACTAGCTCATTAGTTGTGGTGTTGGGGGATCTGGTGTAGGGGAGAACTTTGTAGAGTAGGGTAGATGGTTGGACTCGATGATCCCAAGGGTCTCTTCCAACCTAGACAATTCTATGATTCTATGATTACCTCTCCCTGCACATGTATGAGATTGCTCACAGGGTGCCTTCCCCAGCTGGGATCTTTTCTCTAAGCATTAGATCTTTTCTTGCCTTGCCTTTGCACATCACCTCCCCAGAGCAGCTGTTTGCTGTCCATGACACTGAGCTGGCATTGGTGACCACATTGCTCTGCATGGCACATGGGAGACTGCAAATGCCAAAAGCTTACCCAGGCTTAAAGGGAAATAAGAGAAATCTGCAGAGCGTAGCTAAATACATAGAAACCTAGTCTGGCTAGGAAATCCCTGAGACACAGCTATCTGGGGGCTGGGCATCAGCTAGAAATAACTGTCATATGCCCATCCTGCTTTTATATCCTCCTGCTCCAAGGTGCTCTTGGCAGTTGTCAGAAGAAGAGGCGGTGCTGGGTGGCCATTGGGCGTGATCGGACATAGCAGTTCCTCCCTTGGTGAGCCATCCTGAGGGCATCACCAGGCAAGAGGACTTTTCTGTGGGCTATTGTAACTAAGGGTTGCGTGGGAATGCTCTGTTAAAAGACCTTTTGAATGAAATAGCATGGTTTGAAACGCAAGCTAAGTCCTGATGGAGAGCACTGTGCTTGGAGCGAGGCCAGAGATTTGTATGCCGTGTTCATGGAGATACCATCCTTCTCTGGCGGCTGCTGGGTGTCAGCAAGAGAAGAAGAGCTGGAGCTGCAATTCTGCAAGATTTGTTTCATTCTTTGATTTCCGGTACATGGAAATGAGATGAAACTCATTCCCTAAGCAATTGCCTTGGCTACAGACTCGGGGAAGAGCAATTTCTCATTCAGAAATGCTGAAGGTTGGATGCACCATGGGTGCCCTCAGCCTTCATGCCAGAGCAGGGCTCTTTAGCTTGGGCAGAATGGACTCATCCCCAGTGGAAGGCAAACCCCAGCAGCAGCACTGGTTTGCTGCAAACTTGCCCCGCGGTGTCACTGGGGCTCCCCACAGCAGTCAGGGAGGAAGGCAGGAGGTCAGCCAAGCCTGGTGGTTTAGGCCAACACACAGCCTGGAGAGGGACGTCGAGCCCCATGCACCCAGATCAGTCGGGGAGATGCTCCAGAAATTGCTCTTTCCCACCTGCAGCGTGAGCAAGGGACGAGGCAGGAAAAAAAATCCAGCTTTTTCAAGGGCTCTGGTGTTGCACACACATCTGATCTTGAGTGTTTGGCTTAAATACCCACCTGCAGCTCCCGGAGGCATTAGATTGTGGCAGAAACACCACTTTTGTCCCCAAATCAGAACTCATTCTAGACCTCTGTGAGGGTTTGAGGGACAGCTTGGAAACATGGTCTAGATTGACCCCAGATTCGCATGAGGTGAAGAAAGTGTTTTAGAGGCTGCTTTAGTGTTTTATTTTAATCTTCTATTTTTCCCCTCTGCCTCATGGATTTGGGACTGCTGGTTTTCTGGCCCTGCAGTGGCCCAGCAGTGGGGGTTTCGGGGTGCCCCTTTTGTTTTCCGTTTACACAAGTACCGTCACATCTTGTGCTGAATGAGCCCCTGTCCCACAGGAGAGAGAGAGTTTAAATGCAAATTTGGGCACGTAGGTACTTGCACGGTGGGGACATGGGGTCTCACCATACCTCACCCCGCTGTGCCCAGCACGGGAAACCAAGGGGCAGGCATCTCAGCTGCTGCTGCCCTCAGCCCACATGGCTCCCTCAGGCTTGGCAGGCTGTGCTGGCCCTGCCAGGCACTCCTGTCCTGCATCATTTGCACGGGGATGGCAGTGTGAGAGAAATCAGCCTCGCACACCGGCGTGTGGCTCTGAGGAGGGAGACTGCAGGCAACAGGAGCACAGGACTGGGCAAGGCCACCGGGAATGCACAGGCAGCCCCACACTGGTGTGATGCTCTTCACATCGTTGCAGCCTATGCCATCCCTCAAATCTCAGCCTGGGAGGGGACCAAGAAGCAGAGACCATGTCAGAGGGTCCAGCGAGAGCAGAGTGCCATCAGTGCACGTCCCAGATTATTGTAGAAAGCAGCCCTTTTTCTTTCAAGTCATAGAATCATTCAGGTTGGAAGAGACCCTTGGGATCATCGAGTCCAACCATCTACCCTACTGTACAAAGTCCTCCCCTACACCATATCCCTCAGCACCGCATCTAAACGTCCCTTAAACACATCCAGGGATGGTGACTCCACCACCTCCCTGGGCAGCCTATTCCAGTGTCTGACCACTCTTTCTGTGAAAAATTCCTTCCTAATGTTCAGTCTAAAGTTCTAACACAGGATAAATTGTGCCGTTGCCTGATCCCCCTCCTCCACTGATGAAACCCTGCCGCGTGGCCACACGCGTGTGGGGCCCTGGGAGGGGCTTTGCAGCAGGCAAAAGGCAAGGCAATGGAGATCAGGCACGCTCTAAGAATAGCCTGCATTATTATCACATACTTGCTGTTTCTCAAACAGATGTGATCTCAAACACCACCATTAGGAGGAAATCCTTTTCCACGGGATTGCAGTCTCATCTCGGAGACCAATTTGCCTCAGCGGTTCTTGCTGATTGGAGATTCATCCAGAGCAGCCTTGCCCTTTGTTCCTCCCACCCTTTTTCCCAACAACCTGGTACGGCAGGAACGGCAGCAGTGCCCATGTCTGCCCAACACAGAGCACTCGCTCGCACCCCAGACAGAGCCCTTAGAGAACTGTGTCAGAGCAGCACCTGCTGGCAGTGGCACTTGAAGCCCCAAGGGTGCATTATTCAAGGAAATCCTACTGGTGTTGCATCTAAGCATCAGGAACGGCTTTTTTAATTAGCACCCAGGTGGGTTTTTTTTGTGAGAGAGAATAATTTTGTGGAGCTTTGAGGAATGCCACACGTGGGAAGCCAGAGCACTCCCACAGGAAGTTTGTGTCTTGATACCTCTGCTGACCTCAGAATTGATGAAAGCAGCTTTTTTTAATTAACTTTCCTGAGAAAGGGGTGGGGTTTTTCATACATGGGGGCAGGGTGCAGTGTACATTTTAATGGGAGTTGTCAGGAAAATTATTGATTTTGTTAGCAATGTTTTTGAAATTGTGCCATTCTATTAATTCTGTCAGGTCCTCTTTGATAGCTTGGCTGAGAGCATTTTTTGCATCCTTTATTAGTTTTTTTAATACACGATAATTTCCCTTAGCTCATCAGTGCAAAGCAAGATCAACTGCCTGCTCGATAACCATTTTTCCTATGTACAAACCTATTGCAGCAATAACTATAAACAGAACAAATTATTACAGATATTCATTGTAAAATACAATTACACTGAGCCGTGTTGCATTGTTGCACTTTCCACAGCCATCACTTGCTTTTGAGTAAATGGTTTCATTAAAAGCATGAAGGGCAAACTTAATACACTTCTGACTCATAGCAAACAGCACAAGAAATCATCATGGCTGTTCCTCCAAGTGCTTGGCAGTGTTTGCTCTGAATGAGAATAAAATGCCAAATACTTGTCAGCTTCAGAGAGGGGCTCTGGGTGGCAGCACAGCCGTGCAAGGAGGGGAGAAAGCCAGGAATTGCAGCAGCGTGGCCTGAATTTCACTCCCCTAGAGCGTGGCTTTCTTCCATGTTGATGGGTTTTCAGTGCTGGGACCTGCCAGGAACAGCAGATCCTCCTTGATCATATATTAGAGCAGCCTCGGGGCTGCTCCCACCTCTGCCGGCTGCCCATGGAAAGCGCAGAGGGGGTGGGGATGGGACAAGAGACCTTCCTTCGAAGGGTGGGACAGACAGGCTTGGGTGGGGGGAGCGATGGGGAAGCTTGTTTGAGCAAGAGAAGTCAGAGTAGGGCAGCGCCGTCAAGCGCGGGGAAAAGCAAACCCAGCCAGGAGGTCAGCATCTAGCAGAGGGCTGCAGACAATAGCTGCACTGCCTTCTTAGTTCTTGTTGTTATTGCCTTCTTATTTCTTGTTGTTATTGCCTTCTTAGTTCTTGTCTGGGACACGAGGTCCTGTCCCAGCAGCAATGCCATGTGTGCGGGACAGTGAGCAGGGCGCTCCAGGCAGGAGCAAGAGCTGTGGGTTTTCTGCTCCACGTCTTGGCTTTGTGAGGGCTTTGTGCTGTAGGAAAGGCCACGTAGTCCCCCTCCATGCACAAGGTTTGGTCACCTCCTGCGAAGTAGCTTTTGGCTGGGTGTTCCTAGGCTACATGGGTGAGTCCCTGAAAAGGGCTGGAACGCTTCTTCCATGCTAATTTTTTCCCTTGGCAAAGCAATTCTGTCACTCAATTTTCACTCTGTTGGGTGCCCCAAGGAGCAAATGTCTTTGCTGGTGGCCAGAGCCTCCTGCGAGGCCTTTGCCCTTCATGGTGAGAGCTTTGTGGCTGTGCTCTGAGCAGGGGTTCTGCCTTCAGACCCCCCCGCTGATGCCACGGGGGCACATTCAGCAGCCCCAGGCCATGTGAGAAGACACTTGCTGCGTGGCTCTCCAACAGGACAGAACCAAACCTTCAGGGCTGCTTGCAAAGGAAAATAAAAAAAGTTAGATCTCACCATCAGTGAAGCTTTCCTTCACCCTTCCCTAACCAGAAAGATTGTCTTTCCCTTATGTTCCCTCCACAGAAAAAGTTCTAACTCCAGCATCCTTTTCAAGCTTGCAAATTGGAGTGTCCAAAGCCTGAGTGGAGCAGCTGATCATGGTGTTGTGCATGGATCTGCTGTGCCTGCCAAGACAGAGCCTCTTCCAGGTGCAGGGGCTGGTTTAAGGAGGGCATCGTGCTTTCAGGGGCTTGGTCTGTGCTGGTTCCCAGTGCTCATACCCTCGGGAGCCACACATGTGGTGTGTGCAAGCTGTCAAGGGGCTGTTCTGCACCCTGGATTTTGGAAAGGGAATTGTCTTGCTGCCCCTGGGCTGAGGCACCTCTGGGGGAGGCTGGTCCAGGCTGCATCATGTCCAGCCATGGCCTCTGGCCATGCCGGGGATGAAGGCACCCTGCCAGCTCCTGGGGTCCTTGCTCATTCCAGGCAAGCTCAGCCCATCAGCTCCTGCCCTTTGCTTTTCGGCTGTGCTGCCCCTCCAGCCTGTGCTACCAAACCCACTGTCTTCTGTCTGCAGCCCCCTTCTCCTGCCCTTTCCACCCTCCTGCTCCTCCTCCTCCTCTCCCTGTCTCCCCTCCTCCCTTTTCCCCCCTTACTCTTGAATCTCTATTTCTTCTTCTCTGTTCCAGCAAAACGATATCAATCAAGGTGATAGATGATGAGGAGTATGAGAAAAACAAGACCTTCTACCTAGAGATCGGGGAGCCCCGGCTGGTGGAGATGAGTGAGAAGAAAGGTGGGGGACGTGCTCCGGGGCTGAGCCCAGCCTGCGTGTCCCTGTCTGGCTCACTCATGCCTGGCACCTGCAACACCGAGCTCACATCCCCAACGCCTGTGGAGAAGGGCAGGAGCGAGGACACTTCCAAATCCCCCCCTGAACTCGGCCTTTCCCCAGCCCACCCAGGTCCAACCCCAGCCGGGTGGCACGGAAGCTCCTGCCCTTCCCCATACGCCCCAGGGGGGATGTGCAGCTGCCTCCCCCCACCCGACCATCTCTCCGGCACCACGGCACCCGGGCGGACATGAACTGCATGCGTGTGTGATGCCAATCATGTGTTTGCCTTTGTCTTGTGTTCCCACAGGAAATTCATTACCCTTAGAGTACTTGACCGTGAGGAGTATGAGAAAGAGTGCAGTTTCTTCCTTGTGCTTGGGGACCCGGTGTGGCTACGACGAGGAGTGAAAGGTGTGAGAGTAAAACCAGACCAGCTCTCGAGACGCTGCCGTCCGCTTTCTCTGTGTCTCCCTACTCTCACACTCCTTTCTCCTCGCACTTTGGCTCCCGGTCGTTTTTGCCCTCCTTCCTTCAAAGCTTGGCCCCTGCACCTTTTTGCTCTGTTTTCTTTCCTCTTTCATTTTGGGAGGACTCCTTCTCGCTCACGAGGGCCCCGGAGCAGCCAACCACCCCCCAGAGACATTTTGAGAGCCCTGCCCTGCCACGTCGCAGCTACACCTTCATTTAATTGGGTAGAAAATTCAGTCTCGAGAAGTAAAAAGGTGATGCTGCATCATTTTTACCGGAAGATAAAATAGCCGTCACTTGAAATAAAATGCATGGCCAGAGCAGTAATTTTGGCCTTTTTATACTGGCACTAGGATCTGAAAATAGCTGAAAATCACCGCCCAAGCAGGTAATACTGTGAGATGCAATCAGTCTAGGAGAAATCAGGTTATACTCAAATAAAGTTTCATGGCTCTACACTGGATAATAGCTTCTCATAGGAATAATAAAAACAATTTCCTCTTTCATCACATTTCTAAACCAACTGCAAACCTTCCCAAAAAGATAGAGTTCACTTATTTTTCCATGCACTTTTTTTCTGCTAGGAAATTAAGTGAAAATTAATGGCAGCAACTAATTCTGCGCACTATTGGCAGCTGAGCAAGAAGCAGTTTTAGAGTTACTTAAGATAATTAGTTGCCCTACAACAGACCCTAATTAAAGCCTTTGTAAAAAATTGGCAGCAACATTTGGTCTGTCTGCCTTGGAGCTGCTTTCTAATTTCTGGGACATAAGCTCTCCCTTCAGTGGGCACGGGTTGAGGACAGAGAGGGCCCCCAGCAGTCCCCACGCTGAGTGGGGACGTGCTGCTGTGTCTCAGGCTGAAAACACGTCCGGCAGTGATGCCACGTTCCCCTCCAGCACAGGTGCTGTCTAGGGCAGCTGCATCATCCACGCCATCAGATCTCCTGCTGGTTTATGTGACTGGCTAGCAGAAGCAGGGCTAAAAAATCAGACACGCTGGCATGGCCTAGGCTCTGCAGGTGGGATTTGAATCATTAAATGGTGCCGATGGCATCTATGGAGTGTAGCCAGGATAAAGTGACACATGAACAACTCAGCTCTGTGTCTCTGGCTATGCCCAGCTTCACAGGCACCAGCACGGGACCAGCCTTGTGAGTCCAGCAAGAGCGAACGTGCTGTCCTGGCCCCAGGTTTGAGAACTGCTGTGCCAACTCAGGAGATCCTAGTGGAAATTTTTAATGGAAAAGGAAAAGGGAAAGGGAAAAAAGGAAAAGAAAGGAAAAGGAAAAGGAAAAAAAGGAAAAAAAAAGGAAAAAAGGAAAAGGAAAAGAAGGGAAAGGGAAAGAGGAAAAGGAAAAGGAAAAGGAAAAGGAAAAGGAAAAGGAAAAGGAAAAGGAAAAGGAAAAGTCCTCATCTTCCTGGTCACAAAGATGGCTGAGGAAACCTAAGGGAAACAGCTTTGCAAACTCACTAGCTGGAAGGCCAGCCAAGATTTTAATGGATGCTATTTGCTGCTTTGGCCATGCAATGATTTTTTTGTTTAAATTCGGGTTTTGTGCTTGGTTTTGTACAAGAGGCAGCGAGGCAGGGCGAGCTGCATGCTTGGCATCCTGGAGACGAGAGCATCTCTGCAAAGTCACCCCTGGTCCATGTAGCCATGGTGGGGTCCGCACCTCAGGGGCCAGAGACCCACCGGTGCACTAAAGGGAGAGGCTTTTTCTTCTGGTTTGGAGACCTAAAATGTTGAATGACAAGATCCTTGAGCCAAGCCTTGCCACAGATTTTTCTTCTCTCATGGTATATGCTGGAAGCGCGGCTGCCCGCTGGAGCCATTGCTCCCCACCAGGCAGCTGGAGGAGGTCAAAGCCAGTAGCCATTGCACATGGGACGTCTTGTGTCCTCCCCTGGGGCAGAATTGCCTCTGAGGCCAGTGGAAGATCTTGCACATACAATCCAAAGGGGAAAAATGAATTTTTGGAGTGTGTTTTTCAAAATCCCATATCCACCCCATGTTTGCAATAGTTTTCATTTTAAATCCACAATCCCATGAAATGTTTCTGTTCCTTTATTTTTAGTGACTTTCTCTCAACACTAATGGTATCCTGCAGCTTTACAGATCTGAAATCTCTGCCCTGGGATCTGGAGTCTTTCTGTGGATATCCCTTTTGATTTCATTATTCATTTACTTTTCTTCTTCTGTGTTTGTCTCTGTCTGTCTCCTTCACAGCCCTGTTGTTGAATGAGCTTGGTAAGCGCGCATTCATTTTATTTTTCCAGTTTGTCTGCGTATTTTCGGAAGACAATTGATTTCATTTGACATTTTTCTTTGCTCACAACATTCTCTTTTAGGGTGGTCAGCACAATTTAAGTAAGCTCAGGTATCTAATGCCATATCTTTCCTTGGAGTAGAGCCCCAGAGTCACTAATGTTAACGAGCGGTAATCCGCTGTGGCAGGGAGCATTTTTTGGGAGTGGCATTGTTAGAGCCATAGCAAACCCGCCGACCATTGCCTCTTACACTGTAAAGTAAACCATTACACTGTAATTAAATATAATTTTAAAACTTACACTGTAAGTAAACCATTGCCTCTTACACTGGCGTGCCAGAGACAGGATTGCCTGGTGACTTAGGGATGGTTGTGGCTGGACAGGAACATTGGCCAACCCTTTTTGAAGAGATGGTGCAAACTTTCTCTCCAGTCTTGGGGGAGATTTAGAGCCCACCCAGCCCCTGAGCTTCCTCGCTGATCATACCCAGGACAGGGAAGCAAAGCCACCCTTGTTCCCCCAGCCCCCAGGGCAGGCTCACACTGGTTTTACCCTCTCCACAGCATATATTAGACACCCGGGGGTGGCAGCTTGCAGATATGGGCTGCAAAGCCTGTGTTCAGGTCTCCCCACACCATCCCTGGGGTGAGTGTTTTGGAGTAGCTCCCCATGCCCACAGTCCCCAGCCACGGGGCAGGGAAGGACCACCACGTGGTGCAGGATGTCCTTGTTGCTGTGCTGATGCTAATCCACTCTCTTTCTCTCTCTCTCTCTTTTTCTCATTTTTGGTTTCATCTAGGTGGCTTCACCATCACAGGTATGGATTTCTGCTCTCCCCCTGCTACCCACCCCCTTCCTTCCTCTTTAATGGCCATATGCTCACCCTGCTCTTTCCTCTTGGTTTCCTCTTTGCTTTTGTTCTGTCCTGGAGGGAAACTCTGGAAGGGTAAGAAGGTGCCATGCCACGGCCCCGCTGCCCCAGACGGTCACACTAACACCGTGTCCTCTCACAGAGTGCTCTGCCTGCCCTACACACCTAACCCCCACCCCAGGGAGGAAGACCCCTCACCCCTGAAGCCACAGGCAGCCCCCCTCCATCTCTTGAAGCAGAGGGGGCTTCTCCACTTGGTCCAGCCTTCCCCCTCCCTGCTGCCCGCGCAGGAGGCTGCACAGGGCTCCTCACAGTGCAGGGACCCTGTCCTCGCTGCCCAGGCCGTGGCCAGGGTGCCGGGGCACTGCAGGAGGCACCCAACCCCATGGCTGCCTCAGGCGCCCAGCCCCTGCCCACCAGCAAGACCCACCAGCAGGGTTTGCTCAGCCCTCGTTAGCCAGCCCAGCATCCTTCATTAAGCCGAGCACGGCAAGGGGAGAAGGTCCCGGGTCCCACACATCGCGGAGCAGCCCCTCAGGAGTCCTGGAAACAATAATTCAGACTAACAAGGCTCTGTCCATGAGGCCAGTCCCTTTGACTAGCAGGAGGAGAAGGGCTTTCCCGTAGCATGGTGCTGCCTGTGTGGATCAGAAGCAGCTGGTCAGGAAGCGACACTAACCCCGTGTGAAGTAAGAGTCTGGTTTACTAACCGCACGGCGGTGGTTTGCACGGGGCGTGCAGTCCCTCCTGCTGATCTCCTGCTGGTCGCTTTGATAGGCAAACCTATCTTCAGGAAGGTCCAGGCTAGAGATCATCCTCTTCCTTGCACCGTGGTCACCATCCGAGGTACTGGCAGCGTGATGCCCAGGGGCCGTGGCGGTCTGACATGGACTGACTGGGGTGTTTGCCTACTGACAGTGTAACTCCTGCCTCCAGTGAATCCAGCCCTTCTTAGCCCTGATGTCCTTCGGCTCATCCCTGGGGTGGACTGGAAGGGAGCTCAGTGGGGTTCAGCACAGGGACAGTGACAAAAGCCATGCTGCCTGGGGTCCCCATGCCCCAAAAGTTGCCAGTGGAGGTGCAGACCTGCTCCATTGCTCTTGTAGTCACTCCGTTGCCTCCTCTCTCAGGGTGTGGGGCCATGCCCTGTGGATGGGTCCTCACACCTGTATGACCCAGCACTATTTCCCCCAGACCCACCATGGCAGCAGGAGCAGCTCCCTGGCTGCCAGTCCCCTCCCCAAGGTAAAGCCCTGCTCAGAAGGAGCAGAGCTGAGATTCCATACCCATCTCAGCTCTGAGACTGCTGGCAGCTCTCTCTGGTTGTAACAAGCTGATGGAAATGTCCTGACCATGCCCAATGCAGACCTGGAGAGCTGGAGCAGCCTTAGTGATGTATCTGCCCCATCCCAGCAGACCTTTGGTTATTCCCCAGCCCTGAGGGTGAACTGGCCTCCTTGCAAGGTTGGACTAGTTGCAGACCTCTTGCTAGCATTTCCCAGCAAAACTCCCTCGCCTATTGCTCCATGACCTCCTCCTTCTCAGCTGCTCTGTTGTTCATGCTCCCACATGGAGCCTTCCTGACCTCTTCCACTGATGGGAAGCCAGCTCCAGAGTGACCAGCCGGGCCTGGCTCACCGACGGGCTCTTTGCTTTGCAGAGGAGAACGAAGAAAAGCAGCCACTGACCAGCAAGGAGGAGGAAGAGCGCCGAATCGCGGAGATGGGGCGCCCAGTCCTGGGGGAGCACACAAAGCTCGAAATCATCATTGAGGAGTCCTACGAGTTCAAGGTACTGTTCATGTCCCCGCTCTTCTTCTCCTTTTGGGTTAGCACAGCATTGGCAAGAACATGTTAATGGCATCGCAGCACAGCAAGGCAGCTCCTGGCATCAGGAGCAGGACCAAAGGGACACTTTCAAAGGCAGCTGAGCCAAAGCATGATGAAAGGGTGAGGGTCTCTCCAGCGAGATGGCGGTGGGTTAAAATACACTCTGCATCCTCACCCTGTCCATTAGCCCACAGCCATGTTTCTAGACTTTCTGTCCCACTCACAGACTGTGGTTATCATACAAGCACGGCAGTCTGGTGAGCCTAAGAGCTGACTGGGCTCCAAAACGCTGCAAAATGGTTGCCTTAAAATGTGACCTCATTCTCACAGTGATGGGTCACACTCCTGGGTCCTACTTACTGGGATGCCCAGTGCAAAGGGCTGATACCCTAAATGCAAGTAGTGGTTGTGAAGCTGAGCTGCCTTGAATGCACACGCCAGACCAAGAGCTGAAAGCTGGCTATTTCATTATCTATTCCATTTTTCTGCAGTATAAAAAATAGCAGACCACCCTTAACTGCAGCACAGCGGTGGCTGCCTCCCTTCCCTGGTTTTGCTGCCCAAGAGCATCTCCTACTTGCTGCTGCCAAAGCACCTCCTCTGCTGTCACTGAGCTCCAGTGCCCAAGCAGCACAGAGAGCTAGAGCCCAGCTCTGCAAATGGGCCTTGATCAGGTCCCAGTTAGTCCTTTGAAGTAGCCCAGTAAAAGTTCTTCCCAGCATTGGGAACAACAGGAGCTGTGGAAGCAGCGCTATTTGCTGTTAAACCTCCACTGAGATGGTTCAAACTCCCATCGTGGGCAGGTTTCAAAAGGTCTTTTTGAACAGCAGTGAGGGGAATTGCAAGTACTTACATTTGCTTTCACTGCTGGGGCTCTTGACCTGAGCTTAAAATCTGCTAAGCTTTTTCCATAAGTGCATGGCTGTAAGCACTAGTGCTGGTGGGCTTTAGCCCGTCGTGTCTAGCCCTGTAGCCCCTAATTCTCTCCTTTGCCTCTCCATCCACAGAACACGGTGGACAAGCTCATTAAGAAGACAAATCTGGCCCTGGTGGTTGGCACAAACAGCTGGAGGGAGCAGTTTATTGAGGCTATTACTGTCAGTGCGGGTGAGTTCGGACCACAGCTCCAGGTGAATTACGATCAACCTGGCGGCTCGGCTGTGTCGGGAGCACAGACCACAGCGGAGCAGCAGAAGGCAAATCAGGTGGCCAAGTTATTTACAGCATCTGCATACATAAGATAGCTGATAAAACCCGTTAGCGGGATCACCTTGTCTGATGTGTAGGAAACCTCCTGCATTAAGTGGTCTGCAGCACGCGGCAGAGAAGCGCCGTGGCTGCTGCTGGGTGGCAGGGGGGGAAAGTCGTTTCAGGGAGAGAGATCTGGGAGGCAAACACAGTGTTTAAATTCAGAGCAGCATAAATGATGGCAGTGTGAAGCAGCGGTGCTCCCTGTCCCTGCTGCTCCCCGTACTGCCGTGGAGAACACAGCACAGTAGCGAGGGTGCCAAGCCCTGAAGAGAGCCACTGTGTCCCCCTCTCCATTGAGCCAAATTTGCCGTTGACCGCCTGCTTTCAGGGGCTCCTGCTGCTCCCACCAGCTGTGGCTGGAGGTTATGGCTCAGCAGCCCAATAGCTGCAGCAGCACGAGATATCTGCGGTCATATCTGGGCATATCTTCCCTCTCTTGGAGAATTGACTTTCCCTCAGAAATGCCCTGTTGTACTGGCCTCACAGGCACCACTGCCATCTTTACCAGTATGCCCAGTATAGGATATATTAGCGTTTCCATATCTGTGGAAAATGAAATAAAGAAGGTCTCCTCCAGATGTGGCTTTAACAGCTGGAGACATGGTAACTCACTGGCTGGATGTCACAACATCATAGCCCAGGCTGGGCCATGTGTGTGCACGCATCAGGGCAAAATCAACCAGCTTAAATTAAATCACTGGGGAAGGCAATTGGAGCTCATCTGTCTAATTGTGCATTGAAATGCATGGGGGAGCACTCGCACTTCCTACCTCCAGCTCTGCTGTACGGGGGTAACCTCTGCCCAGCACAAAGTAATCCGAAGTGATGGCCGTACCATTTACCCTCCGCTTCTGAAAGCGAGGAGAGGACACCGTGCAGCAGCTATCTACTTGAATTGCAATCCCTTCCCTTGTAGCATAGTTATTCTCAGAGCCTCCAGCCAAGAGCCTCCCATTATTTCAGATACAGCATGAACATATCACGCAAGACAATCCTTGCTGCAGGTTTTGTAGCTAATATGGCTAAACTAATCTATGCCAGAATCAATTATTTAATTGCATCCCATATTAAAGTAAAGATAATCACTGGTACTTGGATCCCATCTCCGTGACGCATGTGAAGACTGCAGTTCTGGGAATGTCCCATTTCCACTGTCTGTCTTGAATATACAGCCACCATCAGCGCTAGCAGGATAATTAACAAACATTTAATAAATGCAGCATATTTGGGTGGACATGAGCTGTCCCTTGCAGTTGGGGATCGGTAGTTTGCCTCTGAGCCCTGGACCTACTTTTTTGCCAGGACTTATCTCCTCAAGCTTTGTGCCAAGCAAGTTAAAATGCCTCAAACACTTGAGTTTGGGTTGGAGTTTTTCCCTGCAGCCCACCGTGGAGAGCAGGTGAAAGGCACACATTCCCACTTCAAAACATAACGTGCTGGCTGAGAAAAGAAACATTAAAACCCCTTTTCCCACCCCATGAGGAGCTGGTGGCAATATTGGCAGGGAAGCTGAGCGGTGGAGACACAGGAGGCCGGGTCTGTGGGAGGTGCAGGTGAGACTGTGGTGTCCCCAGGGCTGAGCTGGAGCCTCTCACCCATACCTGCCTTCCGTGTGCACCCAACAGCCCGTAAAGTTTTTTCCACAAAAAAACATCCTGGGGTTTGCGAGCCTGTTCCTGAACACCCCTGGGTCACCAGGATGGGTCACCATCCAACATCATTCTGTTCCAAGTCACCTTCACAGGATGCGGCCAGCTCTTCTAAAGAGAGACATTATTGCTGCATAACAAAATGATAGACAGGTCTGATGAGTGTTACGGCAGTGGCACTCATGTTCAGTTTTTAGCCTGTTTTCTCATCTCCATAAAGGTTTAGATCCATGACAGTCCTACTACCATGAGGGTTGGGAGGGGATTGAAGTACCCGCTGCAAAATCACAGTGTGTGCACAGCACAGCGCAGCCTGCCAGTACCAGCCTTTGTGCAATGAGCAAAAGATACAGGCCAGCATAGGCTTCCGAGTCTGAAAAACTGTCCCTTGTCTCCTTGACAGTGCACAGGAATGGTGTATCTGTATCTGCCAAAATAATAACATCATTCCACCAACTAGCTACTGTTTCAGCCATACTGAGTTTGAAGCTTCAAAGCCAAGCAATACATCATTTTCCATCAAATTATTGTCAAGACATGAAGATTCCCACTGCCTCTATCTTATGTGTTGGTCTTGATCTACGAAGGTTCTTTGAAGATAAACAATGTGTGCAAAGTTGCACCCCAACAGGGTGCTGAGTAGGACTTTTTCCCGGGTAGTCATGGCTTTATTAACCAAATATTGAAAACCTCCAAATACGATGTCCATCAGCATGTGTCCCAGGGCTGCACCATCCTCCTGGAGGAGACATTGCTCCCAATGTTACCATCCATGCTGTAGTTTTTGGCCATTACCCCTGGCTGGGGGAGCTCTGCATTGGCCACACAGCCCACCCAGAGAACAGGCTGGCCAGCAGGCTTGTCAGGTGCCCGGTCAGAGCTGCTGGAGTCAGGCAGGAGGTCACCAGCCCCAAGGGGCTCACTCAGCCCCGCACGATGGGTACTCCCTGGAGGCTGGATTCCAAGTGGCTTTGGAGAGAAAAGTGAGGTGCTGACACCTGGAGCAGGGAAGGGAGAAAGTGAGACCCCTGCCTGGATCCCCATGGCCCTGCCAGGACCAACAAGATGAAGATGTGCTGAGCCAGTGCCAGGGGAAAGGGCCAAGGAGCCAGGGGAGGGGGCCAAGACAGCCCAATGTCTGCTGAGCTCTTTCCCTGTGACCCACAGGAGAGCTTCTGGGCACAAGCCAGCCTGAATGTCCAGGGCACATGGCTGTGGGTGCATAACCCCCTGAGAGCCTTTTGGGCTGGCACCCGTGGTCTGAGAACCCTGGGGACATCAGGCAGGAAGGGCACCAGGACTCACATACCCAGGTCCCTGTCTCTGCTGGAGACCCAGGTGCTGCAAGGGGTGCAGCTGTGAGCAGCAATGAGCACTCAGCACAGGGGTAGCCAGGGTCCGACCCACACCATGTGCCCAGCGAGCAGAGACAGGGCCAGGACTGTTGGCAAGCTCGTGCTGGGAAAATGACCCCTGCATGGCATTAACAACAGATTGGTGAGGAGTGAATCATAGAGTGGTTAGAGTTGGAAGCGACCTTAAAGATTATTGAGTTCCAACCCCCCTGCCCTGGGCAGGAACACCTCCCACTAGAGCAGGTTGCTCAAAACCCCATCTAGCCTAGCCTTGAACACCTCCAGGGATGGGGCAATGAAGCACTGACCTGGACCAGGGAGAGAAAATACACAGGAGAAGGAAAGTGCATTTTTGGTGTGACAAATGGTGCCCCATAGCTGGCTCATGGCCTGGGTTGCTTGATGGCTACCTGGAAGGGGTGCAAGTGGAAAGTGTTTTCATGTACAGGGGGTGCCCACTGACCTTGGTCAGGCCAAACCAAAAGGAATGGGAAGCCAGAGCTTGTAGAGAGGCACATGAAGGGACAGGGAAATGCAACATGGAAGGACATTCAGCAGTGATGGACCAGGGAGGTCTTTGGGCAGAGATCTTCATGGCTTGAACCCAGTTTGCAGAAGAGGCAAAGTGACAGAGCTAGCAGCTTGGTAGCCACCAAACCCAGCCATCTTTCCAGAGAGCTGGAAGCGATTGCAGGTGCTTGTGAAAAGCAACTCAAAAAGAGCTTCCTTAGGGGAGTCTCCGTGAGGCACGTGTTGCTCTTGGTGGGTTCACCTGCCGCAATCAGCTCCAGTCAGTGTGAGGCCAGTTGTTTCCCACATCTTCTGGGAAGAGGGCTCAGCAGGGGCTGAGTCCCAGAAAGCATCTGTGGTTAAACCCAGGCAGAGGTGCTTGTGTGAGGCCCTGCATTTTATGAAGTGCAGGTTGGTTTTTGAGACTGATGCCTTCGGAGGATCTCTCTGTGCTGTGGGAAGGAGCTGGGAAAAGCCATGGAGCCCTTATGATGATTGCCCAGAAAATAAGATATTGGGAAGTCAAGGTCTTCTAGGGCCCAAATGATGAGAGATAGCATTTGGGGGGCTGCAGTGTGCACAGGAGCTTTACTCAACCTCCTCCAGGGTGGGCAAGTCTAATGAGGCACTGGTGGTTTTCTCCAGGGGAAGATGACGATGATGATGAATGTGGGGAGGAGAAGCTGCCCTCCTGCTTCGACTACGTGATGCACTTTCTGACCGTCTTCTGGAAGGTCCTTTTTGCCTTCGTGCCCCCGACAGACTACTGGAATGGCTGGGCTTGCTTCGTTGTTTCCATCCTCATGATTGGCCTCCTGACAGCTTTCATCGGCGACCTGGCATCCCACTTTGGCTGCACCATCGGCTTGAAGGACTCGGTCACTGCGGTCGTGTTTGTTGCACTGGGAACATCGGTGCCAGGTAAGGACAACAGCAGGGTTTGTTGTAAAGGTGCCTCTCTGCCCTGTCTGGATTTGGGTTTGGGCTGGGAAAGCTGGGCACAGCAAGGTCCTTAGCAGTGCTCTGAAGGACCCTCAGAGACAGATTTGAAATGTACGTGGAAGTTGTTTTTCAGTCTCAGATGGGCTGGGAAAATTGAACCAGGATGTGGATTCAGTCCCATGGAAATTATTTCAAGGACCTTCCCCTTGCAAAGACTGTGAAGTGTCTATTTCTGTGGACAGCCTCCATGACGTCCACTTTCAAAGTAGGAATTGGTCTTCAATTAAAATGCCGTCTATGTTGGCAGTCCTGCATTTTCTTTCTGAGCATCTGCTCCTCTAACTTTGCCTCCCAGGTGAGTTAGGTGACAGTCCGTGCTCAGGGTGCTCTGCCAGCCCGGATGCCTGTGTATGAGACCAGATTCAGCTTTGGTCACCTAATGGATGAAGGTGAGGCTACTGAGCTAGGGAAGCTCCTTGAAATGAGATTTGTGAAGCCCCTAGAAGGCCCCAACCCCACAAATGTTTGGAGACATGTCTCTCATCAAATGGTCACCCAGCCTGAGAAGACAGCAGAGACCAAGGACTAACCGGGGAGACCAAAAAAAATGAGTCTCCATACCTACATCCCACTTTTTCCTCTCAATTCACGTTGACTTGTTGCAACTCAACCTCCTGTTCTGCTAGCTCAGCAAAGGGCTCCTCTTCGGGGTGAACTGGTGCACTGGAGAGGATGGTCCCAGTGATACGGTTCCTCTGGGAAGTCCGATGTCAGCTTGTGTGAAAGGGCCCGTGCTTTTCACTCACCCTCTTCCATGGGCTGTGCTGGCCAGGCATGGCCTGGTTATCAGACAAGGAGCTCCAACCCAACATCCCCAAACCTGCCGTGTCGGTCACATCTTCCCTCACCACCCCCAGACTTCCACTGATCAGCACGTGGGTTCCTAATGCTATCAGAGCCCAACAGAGAAGCCACAGAACCAAAAGGAAGAACAGATTTGAGCATGGAACAGAAGGAGCATTTTTTGGACCTCTGGCACTTCTAAGCGTGAAGTTTGTAGGGCTGTCTCACACCCTTGACAGCACAAATCTTGTTGACAAAAGGTCGCATTTAATAAGTTGTTTTTAGGATATATTTTGTTACTCTTGTTTGAACTAGCAGGTCCTCGCGGACTGTGTTGTGTTAGCTGGGTGCTGGTTGGGCTCCTCCACACCAGGAAGGTGCAGGGTGCTTTCCAGGAGGGCAGACAACACGTGCAGTGAAATCAAACATGCATTAAAAGCAGGGCTCGAGCCTGTGGAAGCGCCCAGAGCTGTTCCCAGCCTCTGGTGGGGGCTGGCGGCATGCCCCAGGTGCGCCCCATCCCTCCTCCCACAGCAACACAAAGGTGTCAGGACTGTCCCATGGTCACGTTACTGCACCGTCTCCGAGGCTGAGAACAGGGGAAGTGCCTTTTCCTTTCCTCAGCAGGCAGATGCATTCCCATGGGAGCTGTTTTTTTAAAAAAAATATAGCAGCCTTTTAATTTCTTCGGTGCAAATGGCCCCTCTCACTGTGCTTCTAAGTGTCCTGCTTCCCCCCCGACACGAAGCTGGGTCTCGGTGCCAGGCCGTGCCTCCCTGCCTCATCTTGGAGCCCTGCTGGGATAAAGGGAACTCCATAGAACTGAAAAACATGAAATCTGACCTCACCCTTTTCTTTTTCTGAGCCACGCTCTGCTGCCTGTACCCAAGGTGATCCGGGAGTGCAGGTGTGTTAAGGATTCATCATCTTGTGAGCTGTGAGCTTGTGAGCACATCTGGACAAAACCCAGATCCCCCCCTCCTGCTCGCCCCCCTGCAGATCCGGGGTGTGTCTGGGTGCAAAATCAGCACATCTCTCTGGTGCAGAGCAGCTGGTCTGGTCGACACAAGATCTGCCACATAAAAGGCCAAGTTTGATCACAGCTCTTTTGCCAACGGTACTAAAGCTGGTGGAGCACCTGGGCAAGCATACACTCACCTTCATCCCTAAGGGGTGAAAGATGACCACTTCTTTAGCAAAGAGTGGGGGTCTGCACAAGGCACTGGACTTCAGTGAGGCAAAAGGAGAAACATCATTAAAGCAAACACGGAAACACAGATACAAAACTTCAGGGGACCTGAAAGATAAATACAAACCATTGTGGCTCCCACAAGGCTTTTACAATCTTTTCATTTCTTTTGCAAGTCAATAAATTAGTGCATGTGGGAGAGGAGGCCGATGCAGAATCATAGAATAGCTTGGGTTGGAAGGGACCCTAGAGATCATCTAATTCCAACACCCCTGCCATGGGCAGGGACATCTCCCACCAGACCAGGTTGCTCAAAGCCCCATCCAACCTGGCCTTGAACCCAGTATAGTACTGGGAAATGTTGTCTCTTGCTTGGAGCACTGTGGGGCATCTGGGGCCATAGTGGGAGAAGGCCCATATTTCTGGACATTGAGATTTCCCTCCAGGGCATTTCTGGATGCTGTTTGTCACTCTGGCTCTGGCCAGATGTGCCCTTCCTTGGGAGTGTCCATAGACAGGGCTGTACCCTGTCCCCTCACCCACTGTCTTCATTCCCCAGGTGATGCCATTGAGATCTGTCCCCAAGCTGCCTGCCACCGTCTCTCCTTACCTGGCTCTTTCCTGAGGGTTTCTCTCCATCTTCCCTTTGCAGACACATTTGCCAGCAAAGTAGCAGCCACGCAGGACCAGTACGCAGACGCCTCCATCGGGAACGTCACCGGGAGCAATGCTGTGAACGTTTTCCTGGGCATCGGGGTGGCCTGGTCCATCGCAGCCATCTACCATGCGGCGCATGGACAAGCCTTCCAAGTGTCACCCGGCACCCTGGCCTTCTCTGTCACTCTCTTCACCATTTTTGCTTTTATCAGTGTGGGAGTGCTGCTCTACCGGCGGAGACCCGAGATTGGAGGTGAGCTGGGCGGGCCGCGGACTTCCAAGCTGCTCACATCCTCACTCTTTATCCTCCTCTGGCTCTTGTACATATTCTTCTCATCTCTGGAAGCCTACTGCCACATAAAGGGCTTCTAAAGGGACAATCAGAGATAGTAAATATATATATATCTATATGTATCTATATAGAGTGATATATAGGTATAGATATAGATATAACGCTGTGTATAATGAACAGAGAAAGAATTAAAGAGATTTGCCATGTTCACACACCTGCTGACAGAAAGTGGCTTTGGAGCATCCTTTGAACTAGGCAGGACCCCAAAGCCAGCAGGACCCCAGCCAGGAGCCCGGCGGCAGAGCCCTCCCTGCCCCTCTGCCACCAGGAGCGGCCGACAGCCCCTGAGCCCTTTCCCATCACTCTCCCCACCCGCCGGCCCCCCGGGAGGATGGATGCCGAGGGGGCTGGGGAGCATCGGCGCGGGGAAGGCCAGAGTAGCTGGTGAGAAGCAGAGCGGTGGGCGAGGGAAAGCCAGGAGAGCCAGGGTCCCCATCTCCGACCAGCACCCGCCTGCCTTCGCCCCCCTGGCCCCACCAGAGAGAAGCAAGAGACCGGACTGAGGACAAGGGGAAATTGGGAGCTTTCTAAGGATAGAACACAAACCGTTTTCGTCATTGATTTGGGGTTGGGTGTTTTTTTTTTTCGTTTGTTTTGGCGTGTGTACAACTAAGCCTTTCTCCCCAACATTGCCCCTTGCCTCCCCCCCTCCATCCTTCAGGGCTGTGCAGCCGCAACCCGGTGTCCGGTGTCCCGAGCCGGGGCCGCGCGGAGCGGCAGGAGCTTTTCTCCCTCCTCCTCCTCCGCCGCCTCGGGCATGCTGTCGTGGTACTTGTAACATTTGCATGAGTGAATTGAACCCTATCTGTATATAGCATCCTATAGTGATAGTCCTCCAAGCCATGTGGGTTGAGCATTGCAGATACAAGTGTTTTCTTTTCACCAGGTTTTTTTTTTTATTTATTTTATTTAGTTTGGTTTCGCCGTAGGGTTTTGTTTGTTTGTTTGTTTGTTTGTCTGTTTCCTCTTAGTGTGGGTAAAAGGAGGGAAAGCTGTCCCCGTTTATTGCTCCGCACGTGGGTCCACCAGAAGCAATAATAGCCACACAGAATTAGGTTTCCAGGGGAGGAAAACCCCCAGCCCAGAGACTGCAGGCTCCGTCCCCTGACGTGGCCAGGCTCCCCCTGACAGCAGCCAGTCCAGGACACGCTGGAGCTGATGCACCATCTGAAGGTGGTTTTACAGAAGGTCCCGGGGAGCCCGAGGGGGACGAGCCGTGTCTGAGCCCGGGGGGGACGCGCACAGCTCAGCCAGCGCTGCCCCTGCCCCTGCCTCTACGGCCGGTGGCTGCCTACAAGCCCCACGTCCCACCACATCCCCAGAAGTGGAGTGATAGCCCCCGTTTCCGAGCATGAAGCCATTGGGATCAGTCCCCGAAGCTGGTCCTTTCCCACAGCCATTTGGAGGCAGAATAATTCAGCGTGAAGGGCTGAGGGGCCGTAACAACAACATCTCCCACCCCGCTGACCCTAACTAGGAAACGTCCCCCAGGAAAAAAAGCCACATTCTGCCCCGTCTGGGTCTGGTGCTGGTGGGAAGGGTGAGGCAGGGCACGTCACCCCCCACCCCAGCGGCAGGGGCCGGGAGGTGTGGGTGGGGGGCTCCCCCGGGGCAGCAGCAGGGTGATGCTGTGCACAGGGGTGACGTTGTGTTGAGAGATGTCTCCTCACCCCACAGCCCTTCGCCGGGCGCCCAGCCTGTGCGTCGTCCCCCGTCAGCTCTTCCCCCCAGCCGAAAGCCACAGCTGAGCCTCCTACCGTAACCCTCGGCTGGGGTTATTCCCACTCCTTTTGAGCAATCTGTGGAAGTTTCTAATTAACCTGATGCAAAGTTTTCTCCAGGATTATGAAGTTGTTGGATTATTTTTTTTTTTCTTCTTGAGCCTTTTTTTCACTTTTGATGCATTTTTGGGGTTTTCTTTTTGTTTCTCATTGTTTCTTGGGGAAGAATCAAACGCAGGTACAGGTTGTTCAGGTTTATGATTACCTTTATGTACAATTATTTCATTTTCATCTATTTGGCTTCATTGATTTTTCTTTGTGTGTATTGCCCACCATTATAGGCAGTGAGCCCACTAATTGTGATGATCCTTATCAATGGTACACAATGCACAGACAAATAAAGTTTGTAATGATTCCTGACGGATCCAGTAGTGCTCCTGCATATTCTCTATGGAAAAACCCTTCCCTCCCCTCCCGTTGTCACCCTTTCTGTTGTACCTCTCTCTTCCTCACTCATTGGTTTGCTTTCATCGTGTTTCTGACGCTGACGAGGGGCAACGGTGCCCCCGCACGCCCGCCCCTGACCCATCTCATGGCTTTCCTCCTGCTCCATCTCCATCGTGCCTTGGTGTGCTGTGGCACAGGGGGGGCTCGCAGCCCACCCAGCTCTCAGGGGGGTGCAGGAAACCACCCGGGGACAAAAAGCCACCCATGTGGCCCTTCTGGGGCCATGGGCTGCTCCCGTGCTGGGTCCCCCATGGGTGCTGGCTTGCCCTAGACTTGGGGAGAGCCGGGCCCATGTTCCCGAGGCACTCAGCAGCTCTTTCTGCTTGTGTCCTCCACTTATATAGAACTGTTCCTGCTCCTGTCCCAGCCCCACAGTGACTTGCGCTGGGTTAAGCCACCAGCTGATGGCAAGAGACGCGTTAGCAGGGCAGGGTCCAAAGCGTATCTGAGACACACCACAGGGTCACTGAGAGAATTGGTGGCTGGGGCTGCTCTGGGCAGCTGCCGGCCTGTGTCCTGGTGCAGATGCCACGGGCCACTTCTGACCCGTGTGTCTCAGCAGAGCTCAGCCAGCACCGAGGAGGAGAAGAGTCTCCACGTGCCCAGGGACGTCGCTCCTCCCCGTGCTTCACCCAGCATCTGTTGAGCTCCCCCCAGATAAGCCCTCCCTGCAACGCTCCTGAGGTCCTGGGCTGGCAGCTGAACCCCAACACCAGCCACAGCGATGGGTCCCAAGCAGTGCTGCCTTCCTCTGGGGGGGCTCTCCCTGCTCCTCCTGGGGAGGCACGCGTGCCCGGGCTCCTGCGCAGACCGGTCAGACCGGCACCACCACCTCTGGCTTCCCAGCTGTGGGCTGGGAGCGTGCCCCGGGGCAGGTGGCTGGATTTGTTGCAGCGTGACCATGTCCGCTGAGACCCAGAGGCAGTAAAACCACCATCTGCTGCTGCGGGGGGACGTGGGGCAGAGCAAGCAACCAACGCACCCCCGCAGCCAGGGCATTTAAGAGGGTCTCTGGGCTGCTCCCTCAGAGCCCTGGCCCTTCCCCGCACTCTGCGCTGCCTTTGGCAGCCGTGCCACCGGCCCTGCTCTCCCCAGGGGAGCTCAGCCCCCTCCAGGGTGAGTGTGGGACGAGGTTCAGTGCTGGCCGAGCCCCAGGCGAGCGCGGACAGTCACCTCAGCAGACTTTTCCCAGGCAGTGAATTATGAAAGCAAAGCAGCTCTCCTGACCCAATAATTACATCTACTGAAAGGTGCTGTTGGTATTTCGCATTTACTTTTCCAGAATGAATTGCAGTCGCCAAAGTCATTAATGAGTTGAAGGGGACTCGTGTAGCAGCTGGGTTTAGTAGTCAGTAAATAACTGTTCTGCTCGCAGAGCTTTCCAAAGCCAATGATGGAACGTTGCTTGCTTAGGACAAGGCCTAAATCACACAGTAAACACCAGCCTTGTTTATGCACTTTTTCTCTGCCAGCTGCGTGCTTCGCAGCATCTCTAACGAGCTCATGCACGGCGTGCCACCTATTCGCCCGCTTGCTCATGGAGGAGCCATGGATGACCAGCGAACCTTTTGCCTGGCTGCTGCCTTGCTATGCCAAGGAGAGAAGGACCGTCCCACCCAGCCCTGGCCATCCGGCTGTGTTTGCAAGGGTGTAATGCCTGCTCCTCGGCACCAACCTCGTCTTTAAACCAGACCCCCGGAGGCAAAAGCCCGTGCCCGGCCGCACGCTGCTGGGGCAGCAGGAGGAGCACAGCCCCCTGCACCATCTGCCCCGGCTCCCTGGTCCTCTGTCCGGTGCCGTCTCCTCATCCCTGGCAGCCTTCCCACCCTCCCTTCCCAAGGGAAGGGCATCAAGCATCTCTGCCAGAGCCCCAGGCTCAGGGAGGTTGCCAGAAACAGCACTTCATACCCTCTGCCTCCATCTATCCGCCCGCCAAAGCTGCTCTCACCCCCTCTCATCACCCCACGGGAAAGGATGCGGCACGGTGCAAGGGACATTCAGAGACAGACATCCAAACAACTCGACGGGCCACTGCGAAGTGCTTGGGGACAAAGGGAAGGAGCACACGGAGCAGTGACAGCCCTGAGCATCTTATCAAAACCATGTCTCCAGCTCTCCAGGGGCCAGCAGCTGAGGAGGCAAATCCCAGCCACAACCTGAGCGCAGGGAAAAGGTGCAGAAGAGCCAGGACTCTGCAGGAAACCAGAAATCTGCATCACCTCAAGACTGAGCTGAACCAAGCTGCCATCTCCTGCCTGCCCCTCGGCCAGGGCAGCGTGGGAACTGCTCGCCCAAGAGACACGAACCCCTCATCTGGAGATGACAACACAGGGCAGCCCGCAGTGCCTCTGGGGCAAGGGGGGATTGCAAGGGTCATTTCTGCATCTTTTCCCCCACTTTCATCCCTTCCTTAAAGGACAAAAGAGAAAAGGGAGGTGTTGAGCCCTTTCTGGTCAGGACTCTGGATGCAGTCTATAAACTCACTGTGCTAGGGAGGGGAGAACCAGAGCCCGTGTGTTATTGTTACAGCTATTTTTAAATGCTTGGGTAAGAATCAAGTGGAGCAGCACTGGGTGCCACATACATACCTAAGGAGGAGGCTCAGCTGCACTCGCAGAAGGGCAAGAGCTGGGCATAGCCAGAAAGTGACAGAGAGAGAGAAAAGAGGGAAAACTAAATGCCAGAGGGTGTTACTCTGGGGAAAAAAAAAGAAAACAACCCTGCGTTATTTTTCTGTAGGCTTTGGCACCCAGGCCCAACTGGGGAAGCATGTCTGCAGAGCACCAGGAACCTTCCTGGCCTCTCTGAGTGTGCGATGACCGACCACACACACGCATGCACATGCATAGCACAGCTGCAGAAAAGCTTGTTTATCTTGTGAAAAATGGACTTGCACAGGAAAGCATCCAAAGGCATCTGTATTCTTGCAGAAAGCACCGAGGGACAATAAATATAGTGAGATTCCTCACCTTTTAAGGACTTGAGCCTTCCTCCCTTTGGAACTGGAGGCGCCGAGAACCTCTCAGCAGCCAGCAGCAGCCCTCGCAGAGAGGGAAGGGATGCTGCGGAGGAAAGGGGCTGTCTGGCCAAGCAGGAGCTGTTATCAGCAAAGATAGCCAGAAGATTGCTGTTACTGGCAGGATTTGCTGTCCGTGGCACATCGCTGAGAGCATCCAAGGGGTCTTCGCAGGGTCTTGCTGTCTCTCTGGAGCATCCCGAGCACGGCCAGCCCTGCCCCTGAGCACACGCTGCCCCCAGGGTGGCTCGTCACTCTCTCCTGCAGACCCCACACCCCCCCTTGGCTCCTTCCCACCCTCCCAAGGAGAACGTCAGCGTGGGGCTCCCCTCCCCAGAAGTGTGACAGAAGGCACCGGGGCACACGCTGGTCCCACAGCAGGCGCTGTGCTGCTGGGTGCTGCTGGTGGGATGTCCAGCATCAGAGGGCATGGGGAAGGGAGAAGTGCCCTGGGGTCCCATCCAGACCTGGAAACCCTCTTTTAGGCACTGCCACAGCATATCCCCCTGCCCCAGCTGCCAGGCATCTTGATTTCTGCACAGCTATAGCACAGCATCCAGCTTTTTTGGCTATCTGTGGGCACCAACCCCAGGCTCTATTTTTATTTTTATCTTCTTTATCAAAATAGCCCTTGATTTGTTGTACTGCTTGACCACAGCTCTCCAGCCCTTCCCGCACACACACCCCACCCCCAACAGCGTGCAGTTCCAGGCAGTGGTGGGAAGCAGCACCAGGAGCACATGCAACCTGAGGATGGGATGCTCCAGCATCTGCCTTGAGCCATCTCAAGGCCCCAGAATGGCCATCTGCACACAGTGACAGTCCAAGCGGGGGCTCGCTCTGTGCTGGTGTCCCCTTTGGAGCCTCTTTGCATGCCCTCTTTCTTCAGGCTCTCTGCGGAGGAGTCTTCTCTGTCCCTCCTTCCCCACAACTGGGGGCTTCCCGTGTGTGACAAAGCTTCTCTCTCACTAGACCGAACAGCAATGCTTATTAGCTCAGGTTTGCTTTTTGTATCTCAGGGCAAAAATTAACCATTCCAAAAGATGTCTTGGACTTGAGCCCTTGCAAGCAAAGGACCATGCAATTTTCCACACAGCAGAGGCAAATGTCAGTATGCCGAGCTCTCATCATCCAGGCACCATTGCAGTCACTGCCCACAGGCACTGTTTTTATTGTGCTGCTATCCTTCAGTCATGAGTTTTTGGAACATGAAGCATCTCTGCTGAATTTCCACTGTTATTGAGCCCCACAGATGCTCCAGCTCCACCCCCTGCTTCAATCCTGCCTCTACACTTCCTAATTGCTTTAGCTTGAAACTAATTCCTTTAGCTGAGGGTTTAAGGTCCACCTCAACTTCTTTCTTTCAAAATGCAGCCTGTTCTTAGTGCTCTAAATATTCTAAAACTTATCTTACTGCCTACAGAACCTTCCTGCCCCTGCTTAAAATGGGCAGAGTTTAAGTCAAGCAAGTTGCAACTGCGTGGGATGCTTATCCACCCTCAGAGCTCCTAAACTCTTACAGGACATGGAGGACTGTCACAGGGGTTTCTCCCTGCACTCCTGACCTCTCCATTGAGGTTGGATTTATTTCTTCTCTCTTATTTCTAACTCAGAGGAGTCCCTTACAGATGACAGCAGGGTGAGACCCGCGTGGAGTAAAGCCTTGCTCTGCTTTCTTGACCAAAATTGCCATGGCACTGTCATCACCAGCATCGTGTGCCCCTCTGCCCCAGCCCACAGCCCGTGGTGGGCTCCTCGGTGGCAGAAATAGGAGCTGCCGGCAGAGGAGCTTCTTTGCAGAGATCCTTAGAAACACAGAGCATTGCTGAGTGACTGTACAATTGCTGCACTGGCACAGGATAGATTGGATCTTGGTGGTGCAAATGTGTCCCAAGTTGCTGCTGGGCTTATTTGGGAGCATTAATGAAAATTTAGCAAACTAGTGGCTTTGTGACTCCCAGGGATGTAGGAGCAGCACCAACTGGATTTCTCCTTGCTCCGTGCAAGGATGTGGAGATGGCTGCCTCACCCCTCACTTTCAGCTACAGCATTGCCCTGGTCTTGCCTGGCAACAAGAGCTGTGATTAGATGCTCCTCGACTGAACTCCCCCTGTACAGATGGAAATGAACTGATTCCTGTTGTGTCTTCATTTGTTTGCCCCATGTTGCTTCCTCATCTTCCAAGCTCTTGAGAGAACGTGCTCCCACAGCAAGCTGTGCAGGAGACCTGCTTGTCTTGCTCTTAATCAGGAAACATGCACTACTTCCAGCAGCTCTGGAGAGCAGAAGATTGTGATAATACCTTTTACATTTTAGTTGATATGTTAGCAAGAAAGAAAACGTTATTTATTTTTTCCCTGATGACAACACGACTTCTGACAACGCTGTGCAGCTTCTTTTTTCCTTAACGTATTAACCACTGGGAGGGACATCTCTGTAAATAACTCAGCTTTCAGACTAACTGTTGAGAACATTGTTCAGTAATCCGGCAAAAAGGTTTTATTTGTGGATGAAGGGGAGAAGTTGGTGAATTCTCCTAAGTTTCCTAGCTCCTGCTGGAAGAAACACACACGTGCTGGTAAAAGCCACAAAATGCCAAGTTTGGTACAAGACAGCCCTCTGTACCCTGGCTCACTGTGCTGCAGAGATGTGGCAGGAAGCTGTAAAAGCAAAACCATGGCTTCCTGAAGACCGCTCAGCAGTCATGGGTATCTTTATATTTACTACTGTCCCTAGGATATCCGGAGAGGTCTCTGGTCCACCTGATGTTCACATCACTGTCAACCAAGCAAGAAGGAGATGGATGACACCATGCGCTACCTTCCCCAGCCCCAACAAAGAAGCCCCCCCGGATATTCCCAGCAAGAAGCAGTCAGAGTGCCAGGGAGCAAAGCTGTTGACAGGATCGCTCACACATCTCAAATGCAGCAGGTTCCCCCTGGGACCCTCCCCACACTGCTCTCTGCGTGGTGGCCGCAGCGGGCAGAGCCTCCCGCGGCTCAGCATCCCGCAGGCAGAGCCCAAGCAGAGCCCTGGGCTGCCCGGGCTTGTCCATGAGAGCATCAGCCTTGGCTTCAGCCAGAGAGGCCTTTAGGGAGTGATCGTAATATTCCAGAAAAGAGGGAGATGAGATGGGAATTAGTCGAAAAGCAACAGTAGCAGTAATTTAGAACCCTTACTAATTTTCTACTGTAATTAAGTGGTCCAGTTATCTCGGTGCTGGAGTGGCCGCTCCAGTTCTCAAAAGCCATTTCCATACACTTGAAACCCAGGGAGAGCAACTGCTCCTCTTCCTGGAGTAGGAAACAGGCTGTTGCTGTGAGTGTGGAGAGGCCACGGAAGCGCATCTGCCTCGGCAGAGACGTAACTCAAACCAGCAGCTTCTTCCCCTGCCCCGCTCAGGCGCGGGGGGAGACTCGGGCAGGGGGTTGGCACGCTGTCCCAGGGGGCAGGATGCCCCCCATGGGAGAGGCAGCCCATGGCCCCCTGTAATGGCAGGATGTGGGAGAAAAAGAGCTCAGAATGACTGGCTGGTCCTAATGAGCCAGTCATTAGAGTGAGTGGGTGGGTGCATCCCAGGAGACAGGGCAAGCAGCAGGCACAGGGTGCTGGGGGGGCAGGCAGCCGGTCCGGTGGGCACCCCGCACCGGGGCAGGGGCTGGGGATGGCACTGCCCGGGCAAGGCTGCCCTCTGATATCTCTGATGTGCTGGAGCACAACAACACTGGGCTCCAAAAATGACGGCATACACTTTCCTGCTCTCCTCTGACAGCAGGCACCGTCCCCCCAGGCAGCAGGCAGCGGTGAGCCTCCCGTTGCCCCCGGGGTGGCAGAGGGGAGGCAGGCAGGGAGGAGGCTGCCACCACCCTTCCTGATGTGCCTGAAGCATGGGTCAGCCCAGCCACCTGTCACCATCACCCCCCATGTCCTGTGTCACCCTTCATCCTGTGCATCCTCCCCCTCACGGCACTCCAGGGCAGGCAGACCTCTTGTGCAAACCGTGACCGAAAGAGAGAGAGAGATCCCCGACAGCCCAGCGTGCCACCCCACCCGTGGGGACAGGGGTGGGAAGACCCCCATCTGGCCAAATTTTTCCAAAGCAGGGGTGAAAGGAGAGTTTGAAGAACTGGCTTGCCTGGAGACAGAGACCAGAGTATGGGTCGTAAATTCATCCCCCCGTCCCCTGCCGCCGGCCGCGAGAGCCGGCAGTGCCCCGCGCTGGTGGGCTCCCCGGGCTCAGCAGCCGGAGCCCCCCGATCTCTCTGTCTCTCTCGTGGTTGGTTCCTCCTAAGTTCAATGGCACAATGCAGCTACACTATTTGAAAAGCCATAATATTTGTTGGTACGACTCTTTTATTACCGTCAATTTATATATATTTGTTGATAAAAGAGGTCATCTTGGGAGACGCTTGTAGTCTACTGGGAAATAATTATCCGATGCTGTATATTCTGTACATTGCTGTATAAACAAAGTGAAATATTTAAATCGAAATGTTCAGTGGACTCGGTGGCACGTGCTGGGAGGGGAGGCTGGGACCAGGCGAGCTCCCTCCTTTGGGCCACCCCGGCTCAGGCTCGGCGTCCCCGGCAGAGCCACCGTCCCGCTGGGGTCCCAGCCGGGGTGAGAGGGTGAAGCCCGCGGCTCCCTGGGTGCTCTTTCCCAAGGGAAGGTGAAAGGAGGTGATGGTGGGTGAAAGGGGCCGAGCTCCGTCTCCCCCCACAGGGCTGGACATGGCTTTGTCAGACCCTCTCGGCGCAGGGAGCCCATCGTCGCCCACCCGCCTCCTTCCTCTCCTGCCCAGGGTGGGACCCTTCAGCGGCCACCCAAGGGGACATCTCCAAGCCTTATGGCCAGAGAGGGTTCCCCGCGGGGGGTGTTGGGCAGCAGCTCTGAGCATCTGGCTCTTCCCACCCCTTCCCGTGCCCACGGCGCCAGCCGCCCTCCCCAGCACCTTCTCCAGCAGCCACGAGCTGCGACCTGCTAACCTGACACACGCTGTTAGAAAACCTGTTTCATATTTTCTGTGGTATTGATCTACAACTTTTGAAATCATTGGAGACAGTTGTGGTAGCCTCAAAATTGTGCTGAGCTCATATATTTTTATATTTGTGGTGTTTTCCTATTAATAGAGAGTAGTGAAGTAGTAACCCTATAGCTGAGAGTGAACTATTAAAAATAAATATACGACTGCAGAAAATATTTGTAAAAATAATTTATTTGAAATATTCTGCCAAAGATAGCTCTCTAATGATCTGTAAAATGTCGTTTCTCTCTTTTTGCTCTGAATGTCATTGTGAAAGCACCTTTCTCCCCACTATCTTTTGAATATTTGCTTTTTTTGTATCTTTAAGGGCAAAGAAACATGCCAATGATTTTTTTACCGGAGCAGTAAATAGGGCAGCAGGGAGGCACGAGACAACTTTATAATGGTCATAGACAGGATGCAGTAGCAGTCACTCTGACAACCCGGGCTCTCCTGTAGTTCCTCTTGCGGATGGACGGGTCCCGAAGCCCGGGAGGGTTCTCTAGTGGGAAGGTCTGGCTGCAGTGGCAGCTGTGCTCCTCACCCAAAGGAGAGACATTTCTCAACCACCCATTTACAGGCTACAGGCATTTTGGACCCCCCGGCGGGCAACTTCTGCCTCTTCATTATTCACAAGCCCGATACCTTAATAAGCCCTTACCGGGCGCTGGGGCAGGCGGGTAGCCCCGGCTCGGGGGTCTGCAGGGCTTCAGCCTGACGAGGTCTGGCCCCTCCAGAGCCGTTCCTGCCACGCACCCACTGCCCGCAGAAGTAATGCCACTGCCACCCACATCCATCCCCTTCGTCCCCGCAGGGGGACAGGGGGCCCAGCCACCCTGGGACGTGATACCTTAGTGAGAGCATCAGTCCCTGCAGGGGCACATACAGCCCTTTGCCAGGGAGAAGCTGCCCAGACTAGTCTGTTCAGTATTTACAAATTTATTTATTTGTTTAATAGGGGGGGAAAAAAAATCTTATTTCCCTTCTTCATTTCTTACTCTTGAAAGAACTTCTCAGTTCTAGGAAAAGCCTTCATTATCTCCTGTGATCCCCAAGTCTGTTGCAGCGAACACACATCCTCAGCCACGGCAATTAGGCTCCACCGAATCAGAGAATTTTTGGCTCAGGTTTTTTTGGGTTTTTTTGTTGTTGGTTTTGTTTTTTTTTCCTCTGCTTCATAGTTTTTTAAATTTCTTGGTCGTAAAGATCCAGAGGAATTAATTGCTAATAAGGAAGCGAAGGGGTTTGCAGCCACAGGAAGGGTGGGTTCCTGTCCCACCAAGCCCAGGGTCAGGCAGCTGCCGCCTCACAGGGGAAGGGGACCGAGCCAGGGAAGACAATGGTGAGAAGAATTGGGTTTCTGATCACTGTGCATTTTGTTAATTAGTGAATTCAAATAGTTTTATTTTTACCAAAAACAGATAATCTTTATTCCAGTAAAGACAACTGTTGACTTGAGATATATATATATATATATATATATATATAATTTGAATGGTTTATATCCTGTTGCTCTAACTACATAAAATGGAAACATATTGCAAGTCGTGTCATTCCAATGTACAAAATAAATGACTTTTCCCTGCATGCTGCCTGGGTATGTTGTGATTTGAATTAAGAGTTATATTTGAATTGCCTTATTCAAGAGGTTGTATGTTACCTAACTGGGGAATGACCTGGCACTGTCCATCACATTACATGTGTACTTGATGCTGTGTTATGTCAAATTCAGATGAGATGTCTGTCATCTATGTATTTCGTGGGAGACCTTTTATCTTGTTAAATTGTGATATGTAAAACTCTCATTGCCTGAAATAGTCAGAGTTGTATAAATCAGTGTCTTCAGCTGCTTTCCTAATTTTATCACATTTCCTAACACAAAATATAGATGTTTGTAAATTCTTCATTCATTTTGTCTATTTTTATGTATAAGGCTTTTTTTAATCTGGCAAAGGAGTAAGATAAGGCAGCTCCCCCTGAATTTTTCAATCAAGGCTCAGTTACATTTCTATCCCTCGGCAAGAACCAACAACCAGTTTTCAGCAGCCACAATTGGAATTAGGGCCGTATGTTTATTGCTATTATCTCCTCTGGCTCAGATGGGCCATTATCACTGCAGAACACAATGATTAATGACAAGTCACACGTGGTGCTTCTGTAGTGACAGCCCTCCGGGGACCAGGCGCTTTCCAGCGCCTTCTCCAGGCCCCACATCTCTGCTGTGCTGTGGGTTGAGGCGGGAGGGAAAGGGGAGATGCCCCTGGGCAGCCAGGGGGAGAGAGGGGAGAGATGCTGCTCTTCAAAAGAGACAAGGAACTGCTGGAGAGAGCCCAGCAGAGGCCACAAAGGTGATGAAGGAAATGCTGAGGAAAGGCTGAGGGACTTGGGGCTGCTCAGCTGGAGAAGAGCGGACTGAGAGGGGACCTCATGGATGCTGGGATGTGGGTAAGGAATTTTCCCCAGCTCTCTGTCTGTGTTCTGGGCCCCAGCACACATTTGATGGTCCCGATGAGGTGCAGTCTCTGATCTGCAGGGTGTTTGGGTGCAATGTGTTTTCTGGGGCTGCGGTTTCCATTTCATCATCAACAAATAGAAGTCTGTGCAGGAATGAAAAGCACTCAAGTGCTGGAGAGGAGTGTCATGGAAGCGACATGGGACAAGGGTTGATAGGAAAGTATCAAACTCAGGCTCAACACGGTGTGGTGAGGCTAAGGGTATCATCTAAGGGTAGTCCAATTTGGGGCTCCTCCATTCAAGAAAGACAGGGAAATACTGGAGAGTCCAGCGAAGGGCTATGAAGATGATGAAGGGACTGGAGCATCTCTCTTGTGATGAAAGGCTGAGAGACCTGAGGCTGTTTAGCCTGAGAGGGGATCTCCTCAATGCTGAGCAATATCTACAGAGGTGGCAAGAGGATGGGGCCAGACTCTTCTCAGTGGTGCCTGGTGACAGAACAAGGGGCAATGGGCACAAACTTGAACATGGGAAATTCCCTCTGAAAATGAGGAGGAACTTCTTTCCTGTGAGGGTGGCAGAGCCCTGGAAGAGGCTGCCCAGAGAGGGTGTGGGGTCTCCTTCTCTGGAAATGTCCCAAACCCACCTGGACACGTTCCTGTCCAACCTGCTCTGGGTGGCCCTGCTCTGGCAGGGGGTTGGGCTGGGTGATCTCCAGAGGTCCCTTTCGACCCCTACTGTCCTGTGATTCTGTGAATGCTGGCTCCTATGGGCTTTTTCTCTTTACACAAGGCACCCCATGGCAATGCCATCAGCCCTCCTGCATTGCTGCATTTTGCCATCCATTGTCCCCATGGCTGTGGCACGCTCTGACGCCACGTGTGCAATCTCCCCCCCGACATCTGCTCCCACAGCCCCTGCTGAAGCCACATGTGGGGTTTTTTCTGGCTTTGGTTTCCAGCCATGGGATGATGTCACTCCAAACCTGGCTAGCAGCAACGTGCTCCCCATCTCCACACCAGCATGCCACCGCCGGGCCACAGCCTTCGGAAGACACGCCGTACAAGGTAGGCACAAATCTGTTTCGGTGGTGGCACAAGGAGAGGAGGTGACCCAATACCTCTGGCCGTGCGGTTCACCAGCTCTGCCATGCCACCTTCTGTCTCCTCCCCCAAACCCCAGAAACAACTGTCGTGGCTCTTTGCCGCAGCACGGCGTGGCCAGGAAACGGGGTTCATTGGGCAGCAGACCCCAGAAGCCCATCTCCAGCTCGCAGCTGACCAGAGTATTCCTGGGCATTTTCCGTGCCTAAAAATGCCAAATAAACCAGTTGCTGAGAGCACGGTCACACTCTTGCCGGAGCCAGCCGGGGTCCCTGCTCAGCCCTACAGGTGTGACACCGTCCTCAGCACCAGCAGCGTTCCAGGCACACCAGCCCGCACCCAGGAGCCTGGGTGGCAGCGCAGAAGCCTGGCCATGCTCTCCACACTCCTCCCCATCCGACTGTCGCCGCGGAACTGCACCCTGTGAAACGCCGGTGGCATTTCTCCTGTCCTGCAACCACAGAAACACCCGGGCAGGGAAGCAAATTCCTGGAGCAGGACAAGCAGCGGTCCTGGGTTCCCGGGGCTTTGGATGCTAAAAAATTTCCTGTCCCAACCAGAAATGCACCTTTTTTGTTGTTTTTTTTTCCTTTCCTTCTTTTAGTTTTGGCAAGCTTCAGGTCCGAGGGCTTGTGCTGGCGAAAGGGAGATGTCTTGGGCAGGGCTGGGGCGGCAGAGGGTGGGAGGAGGCTGTCGGAGGGACCAGGCTGTGCCCCGGAGAAGGGCACACAGAGGAATGGCAAAACCAGGTCTGCTACAGGCAACCCCCCTTTATTTTTTTTCCTAAAGAGGGGGGTAAAAATGCTAAATTTTGCCTTGTCCCCTCAGGGGCTCTCAGCGTGACACCGGAAGTGTCTCCCTGTGCCCGTCACTGTTGCTGGAAAGCATCCCCTGGATCCCAGGCACCCCCTGGATGCTGGCGGGAGCAGGAAGAGACCCCACGGCTTGGGGTGGGCTCCTCGCAGCGTCCATTCTGACACCGGACCCCCTCACTGCACCCCCCCATTGGGTTCCCCTCATTTTAAGGCACCGTGCCGTGGGCGCTGCTGGCACGGCTGGCCGGGCACCAGGCCCTGCCGCAGGGGCGTACAGAGCCCAGGTGTGCCGGGGACATCCTCGGGGACAGGGATGGGGACAGGGCCTGCCCGCAGAGGACCTGACCTCACCCGGGGGCAGTCCTGCCCCAAGCCAACCCGGCCGCAGCCCTCCGATTGCTGCTCCCGTCACTGCTGGCCTAGAGGGGTCACCTTGGGATCGGAGGCCAAAAAAAAGTCAGAACCAGGAAAAGTGAAACGTGCAAATGAAGCCTGAAGGCGGATGAAGAGAGGGGATGAGTCGGGCTCGTCCCGCCCCAGCGCAGGGCTGGCGGCTCCCCTCTGCCCAGTCCCGTGGGGGTCTCACCCGTGGGGCTGGGCGCCGGGATGATGGCAGTGCTGCCCACCCTGCCTGGGACAGGGGGGATCCGGGGGGCCCGGGACCGCTGCGTTCGCTGGTGGGAGGCGCTGGGCCGGGCCGAGGTAAAACACCCCCCCCCTCCCGCGGCCGCCCTCGGCCGGCGACGGAGGCGGCGGGGCTGCTCCGGCTCTGCCACCCGGGAGACACTGCCCCGCCCCGCCCCGCCCCGCC